>NC_089207.1:27731686-28054186 GCF_963930695.1 Labrus bergylta | reverse complement strand
TTCATCATTGGCCCATAATGCAAATATAAGCTAAGGTCTTCTTGTCCAGGACTTTGCATAGTTTGCTTTATTAGTCTTATATTTCCTGCCTATATGATAAGGTTGACATAAGCTAATGCCCTGATATTTACATTCTTACCAAATAAGCCTCTGAACACAGAATATGAAGTATTACCTCAAACCTGAGATACGGGGTCCCACATTTTAATAAGGTCATACTGAAACACTGTTCACCAGTCAATACTCAAATTTGAATGCGTAGCTGAATCCCAGATCAAAGCTTGTTTAAGGCCTCTGAATATTTGTGTGGTGTTTGAATGTTGTGTCAAATGTTTGTGTTTGTAGCTTGTCTTTAATTCTTATGTTTCAAATGGAGCTGCTGCGATTCAAGAAATAAAGATTTGAAGTAATATCAAATCAAATCACAATTCTCAAATATGATGTGTTTCACTAAGAGAGTTTATGCTTTTGTTTTTCCTGCTTCATGATCCAGTCGTTTTAAAAAAAGAAGTTATATTATTGTGATAAAAAATGTTAAGCGTTCAGGCTTCTAAACACCAGACATGAGCAATGATCAAGGCCTCAGCACAGTGAGCCCTGCAGCAACTCTTCTCTGACTTGCAGATGTTTTTTTCCCCTCAGTTTTCACTTCCTCCTCCCACACACGTCTTATATCAGTGTTTGCCGGATCCTAAACGACCAGCTTTGAAAATGAAGGAGAGGAACTTTACATTGTGCCAGAAAAAGGAATGGAAATTACGGGCAGTGTCAGATAATTGAGCTTGTCGTAAGAGACATGTTAATAACAGACGGAGATGCAGAAGACTTGTCACTCCGTACCCTGGGTGACAGACTCTCTCTGCTGTTGATGAGCTGTTTTAGAGGGGAAATTGTTCCACGCAAACACCATCGTTATTACAAGCTGGCAAGCTGCTCGCTTGTGTACCCAATTCTGCTTGAACTGACAGAATCCAATTGACCGGCACATATTCATGCACTTTATTTTCTTTATTCTCACCAACAATGCAGATAATTACTGCACCAAGTAAAACTGAAAATAGAATTTCAGTGTCCCAGAAAACAATGCCAGAGCTGTCTCAGCAACATGTCTGCTTAAATTGCTGTGACTGAGAGACCTACTGTAAGACACGCAGCCATCCAGTATTACTTGTCAACATAAAAGCCTACTGAAACAATAAGCCAGAATTATAGATAAAGATAAAGAGTTATAACGTTTATTTTATGGCTTTTATTTTGAATGATGTCACCGTCTTCTGCAGAAAAAGCGAGCTCAAATACAAACCTTTCCAACAGGAAGTCAGGATGTATCTGCATAGATTCTCTTGTGTTTAAATGGTCTGACGTGTTTTCCCCACTCTGTCCTATAAACATTATCATTTACTTTCACTTTTATTAGTCATCTAGGTATCTTAAAAAAGGTTAAAATACTATATGTATACATGATCCATGATGAATTCATATATGAATGAATGCAGGATGTATCATAATTAACTGGTTCTCACTGTGAATCAAAGTTCAAGATGCACATTTCATATCTGTAAAGAATCTGTCTTCATAGAATCATCACAGATTTATTGATATGTGATTAAATCAGTTGTATTGCAGTTATGTAAAACTTGATTTCAAATCCATCTTGACTCTGACAGCAGAACAAAACATGTTCTCAAACAAATATGAAGATAGTTTGTTTTTTTTATCCAACTTGCTATCGGAAACATATTTCAAATACAAATACAGATTTTATAAAACAATTATTTAACTGAAATCAAGCTGACCTAATGAAAGTATGACTGTGAATACTCATTCTTCAATAGATGATCTACTACAGCAATAGTGAATCAAGTGTTTATTATTGGTGAGCAGTAGGAGTTTATGAAAGCTCCTTCATTCATTAATATATGAAGTCATCATGAGTGGTGAGATATTAAAGCATAACTTATTATTGGAACTGTTTTTGGTCTAAGACAGTCAGGATTAACTGAAAGTGGGGCCAAAGTGGGGCCAGTTGTTTTGTCAGAGGGGAACATTAAACCCAGGTGAAAAATAGACAAAGATGGTCGCTTTAAAAAATATATTATGCCAAATAATAGTGCACATCATAAAATACTTCAACATAAATACCATGATTTATATTTGTTTCAGTAACAGTATTTAATACTAGATTGTGAGTCCGGTTGTTGAGTCAAACACTGTGTCTGTGTTATGAGGGGGGGGGCCACAGGGGGGACCAAGCTCAGTGTTACAGGGGCACTGGCCCCTGTTGGCCCCTGCCTAGAACCGGCCATGTAAACACATGAAATCAGGATATCATCAGGAATTGAACTCCAGGTCACTTATTTGACAATCAATGGGAGTTAAACTAACCCTATGTGTGCAGAATTACTTCTTTATGTTCTGAGGGTCGCAGGACGCAGGACAATTCAAATGAAAAACTCACTATGTTCAAATCTATTCATAAAATGAAGACAAAGCTTGGGAGGAAGGAACAGGCCATATTTAGGTACTTGAATTACATTTTGAGCCCCCCCCCAAAAAATGTCTCCTGTAACATAATTTCCTGATTAAGCTGTGTGCCGGTTTTATTTTAGATTGCGTCAATTTGCATCAATAAAATCAGCCTACGTGACATCCTTATTTCTGATGGAATGACAAAGTAATTTTCTATGTTATTTTTTAATCTACTGGTTGATTGTTGATTAATTAACTGCTCATGATTGGCCTTTCATTAAGTATTTGTCACATTCACAGGAAAGTGTTACATTGGTTTTGTTTTTCCCCAATTGGACTATTTTATAGAAATCAAGTTTTTCATTGAACAGCTGATTAAAGAGCAGGAGAGAGGACATATGACAGATAAGTTTGGTAACTACACAGACTTAACGGTCTAAAAATGAACAAACATGGATTCTGGCACCTTCAATATCATGGATGTTTTTTTCATCATGAATCCTCTTGGGAGTTAGAGCATCAGCAAATGCTACGGCAGAGGATAGCCCCCGTGATGGTGGGACGTTAATGTCTCTCTATGGGACCAGACCACATCAACTGAGTTCATGTTCTTCTGCCACATAACACAACTCATTAATAAGGAGCCATGTCAGTGTGTGTCATGTGTTTTTCTGAACTTTCACTTTGTTGCGAGTCCCACCGTGCTGAGGATCTGAGGCCGTGGCTCTCATGTGTGGGGACACTCTTAGTGCCTGTTGTCCAACAAGTCGTCCGTTATCTGAGGAGAAATGTGTCCGTCCAGAGGTGAGGGCGGCTTTGTGCTCTCAAGCAGGCCACCTCTCAGCCTTTGTGCCAGTAACAAGCTCAGCTCAGGCTCCAACGAAGCGAGAAATTGTAAACTCTCCGGAGAGGCCCGTGGCAGAGATAAGAGCTCAGTGTTTGCTGGCAATGTGCATGGGGCTGAATCTGATATGGCCGAGTCCCACGCCAGAATGGGAGTGATGATACCTCCCCTTCTATGGAGAGTTATGTTTAATCCTCTTTCTCAGTGTATTCACTTGCAAATATTCCTGTCACCATTAATATGTATTAACATCCTTCACACACTGTTCAATACAGATTTATCAGACCTCTCGTGCTCACCATCGTCTCTCTGCATGCTGCTCGAGAATCTCACATTTTTTACAACCAAGAATGCGTTCAAGAAGCTAAACCTTGACCTTCAGATTCTGTAGGTTCAATATCAAGTGTACAGCTGGTCTGCAGCACACAGACAAGACAGAATCTACCCGAGTGTAGAGTATAGGATTTATGTGTGAAAAAGATGTTTCAGTACATTTACACTGAAACGTTCAGCGGCGGTAATTATAAGTTGCTTTTTTTGTGGTTTCACATACTGTAGAGCTGGTTTTATCAAAAGTCAGAGAGATGTATATTAACTAGTGTGCAATCCTTTTTTATAAGAAGCTGTAAGCAAAGTGCTGCAAGACGCAAAGCCTAGAAATGTGTCAAATTTATAAATTAATATAAAAAAGCAGAGAATAAAAATCCTAAATGATCCTATATATAGCTTACATATAATATACTGAATACTTTTTACAATATAACAGTGTATATAGTTATAAATCAGCAGATTTGCTGTTCTTCCTTTTAAAACATAATAAAATAAATACATATTTTCCCACAAAGATCAAAATGTGTTAACTATTAATCCCATTAGACATGTTTTTATTTACATGGACCCGACACTTTTTAGGCACAACCTGCTATGCATATGTTTGTATTATAAATGTATATATATTGTATTTCTTTTTGGCCCTGCAGGTCAAATATACATCCCTGAGTGATTTGTCTGAAAAAAGGTTATAAAAAGTATAAAATAAGCTTTCTGCACTCTCTTTGTACAGGCATGTCAAACTACTTCCTGTTGTTTAAATCATTATTTTTTTTATGGCTCATGTTTTATTTCAGTTTGAATTTTATTGTGAATTCCAGTACATGGAATAATCTAATAAGATAAAGGATGCTGGATGGGATTCGTGTGAGATTTGGTCTGTTTGCTGCTCTAATCCAGACAAAGCCTTGAGAAGCTCATTACAGCCTGGTGAGGCCTTAAGCCTTCGCCCGCCTGCATTAAAGCAGCCGAGAACTGTCTGTCAGCTTTCTGGCAGAGCCCAAATCAAGCTGTCAATTACTGGACGTGTTTATGGAAATTACATGTTTGTTAACATGCTGGAAAAATGTGCTCTCGGCTCAAGCAGCATGTGTTCAGAGAAACAATTTTGCTCGGAAATCACCTTTCAAATGGATGAAGGTGATCCTCATCAGATCAAAGACATGAGAGGCATTTTAACTCTCCCCATCCGGAGATGTGTGAGGAGAAGCCCCAAACAGAAAGAGCCACAACTAACAATCAAAGGTGGAGTCTGTGCATGATGCTATGTTTTTGTTTATTAAGTCATTTCACTCAGACTTGGCTGATGGTTAAGCCTCCTTTGTTTCTCTGTAAGATGCAGAAACAGACGTTTGGCATCTAATACAGGAGCGCAAATAGAGGCCTGTTTAATCTGGAACAGTACTTCTGACGTCTGGTTCTGCAATGTACATTTTACATGAAACATGTTTTATTTGATATGTCACCACCTTATCTCTATTCAAATTATTCAATTCAGAGGAGTATTTATATTTTCTATCTATATGTATTTCACATAATGTGTATTTGATGTCTTATAGTGTCAAATACTTCACAGTTTCCACCTGAGGAAATCTCTCTCTAAAGCGCAGCTTCACTTGAAATAGATTTGTAACAATGCAGTGTAAAAATGCTGCTCCCTCTACCATTCAGAGTAATGTTTCCGATGAGATGTTTATGTCAATTTCCCCGTTGATTCTCTCCCACATAAAGGCCCTGATTTCAGCCTCCCAATGATCATGAAATTGAGCCAATCGACATGCAAGTCTCTAGATGTCTGGTCGAGCTCATCTTAGACAAGGTAATTTTGTCAGAGCAATTACCATTGTAATGTATTCCAAAGTCAGGGCATTTTCTGCCTGCTTAGGTGAGCTGCTGACAGCATGTTTTGATTTTTAAGCAATTGTGCTTTTCACTCAGAGAACACGCAGAGGTCTACATTTCTCCCTATGTAACAACCCGCCATGATTCCATTATTTCACATTAACATCTAATTACCTCACTCAGACCTGAAGCTATGTTGAAAAGCCGCTGTGAGTTGCCGGGGTTTGACAAAGCTGTAAGTAAAGATGGGTTTGGGGGGCTGCCGGATGTTTATGAAGAAGAAACTCCAACTGTAAGACACACCCGATTCCCAGTGGACCCGTATTACCTGTCAGCCATGATGACAATGCCCTGGAGAATGTCACTGTGCAGTGAAACTGTCATCACACAATTACTCTCACCATTACTGGCCCTACATCTCCATGTAATGGCTGTGACACACTTTACAATTCAGATTGTATTCTCAGTCATTGGCACTTAAATGCTGCACTCGGTTTTATGAAAAGATAAAGATCTGTGTAATCTGCCAGAGCTCAACCATCCCCTGAAAGCTTGTCAGGCGGCATTTTGTCGTTCACAAGAAGTTGTCATACCCCGAAGCATTTCCCTTTGTTGGGCTGGTGAAAGTCTCTTTTTGAGTGCACTATTGTGTGCTTGTTGATAGTGCTCGCCTAAAGAGTCAGAGTGTGTTTTGGTCCAGTTATCTATTTGAGCCGTCACTAGAAGAACATGTATGTAATGTATTGTGGAGGGTTCAGCTGTGACTATAGATTTAGACTGTTTGACTTTTGTCTTTTTGTTTGTTTGTTTGACTGTTTTCTGGTTTAGTATGCCACACCCTCCTGTTTTAATTTAGACTTAACCCCCGGTGTACCACAGCATAAAGGCTGGATATATTCAAAACTGTTGTTGTCGACAACAAACCAAACAATGTGTTTTATAAACAGGACATTCATACTTCCCAGGACTGTCTTCAGCATGTTTGTGTTTTACTAAAGGCACACGAATATACTGTAGGTTCATTTTCAAAATAAATGTTAAAAAATGTTCTTAAAAAGATGTCCACAAGTAACAGGAGCAAAAACTATTTTCAGGGACTGCTTTAAGGATTAGATGTCTGCATGTAGGTACCCTATGAGCTCTAACATCAACCAAAAAAAGAACAAAAATAAACTTTAAATTACAATGCCTGGGTACATGATGATAAAGTACTAAGTATCTCACTTTTTTATTATTTATTTTTTAAAGATTTATTTTTGGGCTTTTGTGTGTTTAATGGAGAGATAGGACAGTGGATAGAGTCTGAAATCAGGGAGAGAGAGTCTGGAATGACATGCGGGAAAGGAGCCACAGGCTGGATTTGAACCTGGGCCGCCCGCTTTGAGGACTATAGCCTCCTTACATGGGGCACGCGCACTAACCACTGCGCCACCAGCGCCCCACACTTTTGTTTTTTAATGATAACAATATGTCAGATTTTAGCTACACAGACGATACTGAGTAGAACTTCAGTTCAGAGAGAAACAGTTCAGAAGAACATCAAAACAATAAAAACAATAAGAGAACTGAAAACATTAAAAATGACTCTCTGTGAGTTCTCTATGTTGAAAACTTAATGTTATAAAAGAGGGATAAAGTACCAACCTGTGCAGGGAACAGTTAGCTTATAGCAGAGTGATTGGTCATGATATAGGGGATGAGGGACATGTGCAAATAGTGAGTCTTTGTGATCAGAGCAAGGGAGGTCAGATTCCTTTAAAAGGGTTTGAATCTATAAAAATGTCTGACAAAGATATAAATCAAGCCCTCCACAATGTTGATGAGCTGACACTTTATACTTTCATAACAGCAGAGTGCTACATCCTATAGCCTGATTCTTTGCACCAATCAAATAAAAACCTTAGCTCATTGTCAGCATTAAAAACAATCAACCTCCAGAGAGTCTTGTTGTCTTGTCTTGTATTGTCAGTTCATGTTTATTTAAGTCTATTAATTACATAATAAGAGAGCCATAAATTATCACTAGACTTGTGATTCAGTTGTTAGCAGATCTGGGATCAGTCCAACTGGCCCACCAACAACAGGCTGTGTGTGCTAGCAGATTGAGTTTAACTAGCCAGATGGGTTGTAATTGTCTGATCAATCCAATGTTTGTGAGCTTTTATGCCTTTTATTATGGTTTGTTTATCTTACGTGCTATTTCCTCTGCTGATTTGCCTTCCCCTTGGGGAGGGTCTGTTTCAGAAACACTTTCTGCTGCCTGACCAGCGTTACTCCTCTCAGGATGTGGAGTCTGAGCAGGGTCGCTATACTCCCATGAAAATGACTGGAGCAGCATTATCTTCCCCACCTGTCGGCCATGCCGCTGCAGTTTTACTGTTCACCTTTTCAGAGCGGTTGTCTGGCACTGCACTGTGTGATTAAGTCTGCAATGCTTTCCCTCTGTGCAGAGGTTAGAGAATTCTTTCCTCTCCGGGGGTCCCGAGGTGAAAAAAGAAATAATTTTGGAAATGGCATTCTCTTCGACTAAACCATTTGAATTCTTGCAGCTTTTTTAGAACTTGCCGGGGTCAACCATTTCTAATTTTTACCAACTTAATGTTAAAATGAGTCTCGTACACCGCACTGCTTTTCCCCTTTAACACAAATAAGATTATAAAGACATGCCAATCTGCTTAACTTCTGCAAAGTTCTTGGCCTTGTAACACAGGCTTTTTTATTTTCATGCCACATGTAACAGCAGGCCCTCTTTCCAATCACAAGTTAAGAGTTAGTCCCTGTACAGATGTGAAGAGGTTAACATCTCACTTCTGGAAGTGGTAGACTGGTTTCCTTGCCTCTCCTTTACTGTATCACAGTAATTGAGACTCCTTTGTGGCACTTAGGTTTCTTTTTCGAGATATGTAATGTGCTGGATAGATCCTCAACACGCTCAATCACAGAGAACTAATTTGACTGTATTGTTTGACAAGTGTTCCTTACAGCTTGGTGTGAGCGCGATGCAATCCAAGAACAATTATGCCATTTTCTCAGAACAGTATGGGGCAGGTAAGAATCATTTTAGATTTGCACTGGTTAAATGTAATGACCACTCTAAGTTCTGGATTTCAGAGTTAGAGAGGATTTTTATGCAGTCAACCCTAACTGCTTTTTCTTCTGGTGAGAAAGGAAAAATTTAATGTCTGTGTTTTACACACACGTAGGTATATTAAGTGTGATATTTGATTTTCTGTTACTAGTGTCCTCAAAACTTCCTGCACTTTGTCATTCGTTCTTCTTTTAAAAGCTGCAGAATCAGTGACTTTCTGCCACAGGAAAAGAAGATCTAGTCATTTGCATACACCGTGAGGACTTAATTCTAATTCTGCAGCACATCAGGTACCTAATCTGAAAAAAATGGAAGGTAAAAGACCCTGAAGGTGCACTGGCATTTCAGAGGTAGTGAAGTTAAAGAGCTCAAGGTTGCAGAGGACTGAAACCCATTTGAGTCACATCTTCGAAGCCCCCCCATTGGACTTTTACATTTTTATGGCTCCTGATATTTGTTCTCGATTGCAAATTAACAGCCTTCCTTGTGCCATTCAGTTTCCTTTCTGAAGACAAGCCCTAAATTTAGTCTAACTGCCAGGATTTACTGCTCCTCTATTTTTCACACGACAGAATCAATACCAGGACTGAAGAAGAGGGGATAAAAATTTATGGTATCTCGCAATTTAATGGTTGAAAAGATGCAATTTGAAAGATCATAAATTGTGAAGGAGCTTATGCTTCATTGCACTTGATTCAGTGCTTGCTGTTAGAACTTGATTTGCGAGTGTCTGCAAAGTGTGATTAACGAGGCGATCAGTGCGCGGCGCAGCACAGTATGGCACTCCTAATGCTCTTCATTAGAATAAATAAAATAAATTGACTGCAGCTCTATGAAAACTCTGTAATGGTTAAAAATCAAAGAATGTCATCCTCCAGCCACGATTTAGCTCCTCTCAGCCTGCATCCACCTTGATCGCATTACCCTGACAGCCTTGTCTCTGAACCTGCAGGGGCCCGAGACAAGGAGAGGGAAAGGGAAGTGGTGTGCCGGCGGGGGCCATACAGGCTATTGCTTAGTCGACTGGTAATCATAAATCGGAGGGCTTTTGTACTCAAAGTGTTGGGGGGAATGCAGTTTGGAGAGTATTAATGCATGAAATAGCATTTCAAGCTGATAAACGGTTCCCAGAATGGTCAGTTGGTGCAGATTGCTCTGCTTCCCCTCTTTCTCTTTTCATGAAGGCATATTATTGTTTGCAATAACATTTACCAGGAGAATTTATTCCACTTCAGCTCATGTTTTCTTGCCAGACAGCTTGTTGTGGAGGGAGGTGGGCTGTCAAAGTCAGCTGTAACATTCACTCCTCCTGCCTGTCCTCTTTGGATTATTGTCTTTTCACATTAAACTCTGTGGAATTGGTCACAATATGAGCTGTCAAGCAGTCACTTAACACGGCTCATTCCATTGATTTCTCGCTACGTCTCCCATGTGGTTGTTAAAATCAATTAAGTATAAGTAACCGGGCAACAAAAAGACATTTGTAAATGAGCTGGTATTGATATTTCCATCTTTCTCCATTAAAAGCAAAAGTATTGACTCAGAGCTTTATGTTTGTGTCATGTGTTCTCTTTGTCGACATTATTACAGGAGAATATGAAGCATGTTCTACAGATCCACATAAAGATAATGAACGTCCAACAGGATCACTGTTAGTGCATCACAACGCCAACAGTGAAAACATTAGTGTCAGCTGAAGCAAAACATGACATTCATATTTACATTCAGTTTATATGTAGAGAGGTTAACTCAATATTCTTTATGGTAAAACAAAGAAGAAGAAGAAAAAACACAACAAGAAACAAGTTTGAAAACAAATATATAAAGACAACAACAAAAACATGACTATGATATAAGCTCGCACCAGCATGACAAACACACACACACACACACACACACACACACACACACACACACAAACACACACACACACACACACACACACACACACACACACACACACACACACACACACACACACACAAACATACACACACACACACACACACACACACACACACACACACACACACACACACACACACACACACACACACACACACTGTACAGTGTGATAACAGTACTTCTCTGTAACTGTCCTCTATTGTTCACTGTATGACAGTTACTGAACTATTTTTCTCCCGTCACTCATCATTCATATTCATACTTAAAATACTTTTTTTTTCATTTAACTGGTTAAATTTAGCTTTTAATAATAATGGCGATTTAGCCAGTTTTTATACGTAGCATACAGTATATGTGTACATTTGTAACATATTTATGTATTTTGGAATTGAATAAGGCTAAGTTAACATGTCTTGCTGAAACTTTTTATTCCTTGTTTACTATATTTTTTATTTTATTTCAAGAGATGCTATACCAAGTGAATTTCTCCTTTGGGTGATCAATAAAGCTCTTGTACTGTCTGGTGATCTTTCCCAACACTGACACATGTTTACAGCTGTCTTATATACTCCAATAAAAACATATATCAGTGGTTTGTGTTGTTGCGTAAGACAGATCCATATTTCACTCTGTGTGCACTTGCAGGTTTGTTGCTACAGACGAGCTGCCTGACAGAGTCTGCACAGCGACCAGCGGCCCTCCCTGCTCCCTGTAAAGGTGAGTCACCTCTCCTCCCGCTCAGCCAAACCTTTATTAGCTCCCTGCCCATTAAACATGACCTGAGTGCTCATTCTGCATGGAGATATTTCATTGTGTGCTGCTGAGGCTCTCGCCCTAACAGGCTAAGTGTTGGCTCCTACAGTGACTATACTGCACTGTGAACTGCTCAACTTTTCCTTTTTCTGCGACGCACCTGAAACGCCACACATTCTTTGAATCGTCCTACAAATTACACTCTCTTGTCTGAACCTGTTAGGTTTGTGTTCCAAATAAATCACACATAAAAGATTTACACAGATTTCAGTGAACGGTTTTTTAAACGGTTTCTGAAGAATCATAGATATCAAATTTCACTCAGACTTAATTCTGATGGCTGAGGGAATTGTTGGAGGCTATAACAAGCTGTTTTTCTAGAGAATATGCTGTGACTGCAGGTTAAGAGGCACACGCTCATTTGAAGGTAAAATGTTCTGCTGTGTGCTACAGTCCAGGTGAGTTCAGTGTCAAACTGTGTGCTTCAGTTCCTGAAGAGTTCAAACATATACAACATACAGAGCTCATGATCATGTACAGTATTTAAATCAGAGTTCTACCAAACGTTCAAACAGCGTTCAGGTCAGACAGTGTTTCACTCCCAACAGAGAGAGAGAGAGAGAGAGAGACAGAGAGAGAGAGAAAGAGAGAGAGAGGCACATTTAAAGTCATCCTATCATGCAGTATGCTCAGTTCCACAATTCCACACAGTTCCACATTCCACAATTTCCAAGTTTGGGATCAATAAAGTAATTCTATTCTACTCTATTCTATTTAAATATCCTGCTGATCACTGACTGGTTTCTATTAGTGCCAATTGAGGTCGATCTACTCGTATCCATCCTGTGGAATAATAGTCACAGGATCTTGTGACATTGGTAAATCCAGATTAAAAATAAAAAAAAACATTTCTGTTATTTCTCACCAAATTTGTCATAATCACTGCAGAAATGTGCTTTTATAGCAGACGTTATATTTCCACAGTTCTTGACAGCAAACAAATAAATCTAACAACACTGACATGTAAAAAGTTAATACAAAAGAAAAACAGAACTTTGATCCCAAATGATGTTAAGCACTGAGAATTATACAGACACTTTAAGGTTAGTCATACAATAAACTTGAAATCAATTTCAAACACAGACAAAAACATCTAAAATGTGTTATTACTGAATATTCTTATCTTCAAATGTGGCTTAAAGCTTTAAGATTGTTAATCAGATTTTTCTTACAGTAATGCAGCAGGTTAAACTTTATGAATTATGAAACGTACACTTTCTTCATGATTATTCTGAGACTTTGACATGCATATCACTGACATACATAGAACCTGCAATGCTGCCCTTACCTGTTACACTATGACTACTAGAAGTAGCACGTCAAAACATCCAGTGATTTTTTAAATACAAATAAGAACCAAGCGGTAGGCTACACTTCTTCAAGTTGAGTTCGTGTGCTGTGGTCGTCGTCATCCAGGTGGTCAGTTTGTGCACGGTGTCATATTTTGCATCCAGGGACAGTTTGATTCTTCCATAATTTGATGCTCATTTCTCTTCCCTTGTTTTCTTAAGATTTCTGCAACAACTGTGGGTCAAACCTCAGACATGGTGGCCCCTGATATATTCCATGAGAGAGCACTGGATACCCTAAAGTAATTATTGCAGCATCCTCATTTGGTTGTTTTTGTGTTCTCTTGATGATTTCCCTGGGTATCTCTTTACAAACAGGGGACAATGTGTGCAATCATTCCCGTATTTTTGTTTTCCATCATCAGCCAAAATACTGCTAATAATCCATGAAGGTAAACAAATAGGTGGGGTCATCCCTAAAACAAAACAGATCAACTTGTTTTTGTTTTTAAACTGTTTACTGGTTGCTTCATGTTGCATGGCTTGTGTCTATGAATAACAGGCAGCACATTTTTTTAAACAGCTTTAAGACTTTGCTGAAGAGCTTCCATGAGATAAACAGATGATGACTACATGTGGAAAAGCTTGTTTTTCAATTAAGTTTATGTTCCAAAGTTTTAGTTTCACACAGCTCTGTGGGAGGTAAAAAAAACAATGCTATAGCATCCATCCCTCTGTGGACCTATGGTTGTTTAGATTTGAAGTGAAATCTGTTTGCAGGGATTGTAATGTTGTTTTAAAGATATTCAGGGTCATTCCTACTCTTATTAAACATATTTGTAGAATTCATTCAAACACAATCAGTATGTCAGTTCCTGCCAGTGTTTAGAAATATTAAATTTTAAGTAAAAGTCCTGCAACATAAAGATTGTTAGCTCAGTCAGAATGAAAAGGTTTTAAAAGGTTGAATGAACTGAATTAACAAGTTTGCTGAAGGGTTCAGGTTCAAAGTGTCATTTTATTATTGATTCACTTCTATATTTTTGAACCATTATTTTATGACAGGAGCATTTATATGTCGGCTGCATGAAACTGTTTTGAGTTGTGGTCATTCTTATTTTACTACTTTTGGATGGCTGAATCTGTACAATAAAAACTAACCATACTTTGACAGCATTTTATGTGTTTTTAAGGTCAAATCAAATCTGTTAAGTATATCTATAGCTGACAAACAAATGTAGTGGATAAGAAATCATATAAAACTGAATGAAATAAAAAATATGTTAATGCTTCGATTTCTCAGTTGTAGGCGACCCCTATGGCTATGGAGAGGTAAAGTCCTAAACAACACCAGTTACTGGTTTGCCTCTCGACCTTGGACCATTTGATGCATCTCATCCTCGCCCTCCCTACATTTACTCTCCCTCTCTCTCGCTCTTCAGCTGTCCTGTTCATTTTGATGAAAGCTAAAAAAATTTAAAAAAAACCTATAAGTAAAACATAAAACACTTTGGAGCAGCCCCCCCCCTCCCCCCAGCCATTTAAAATTATCTTTTACAGTCTCCACCTATTAGTAAGTATATAGTGTATATAGTCCATATTGTCCTCACTCTCATGCTTTTGTACAGCACAAACATATTACTTATAGCTTGATATTTTAATGACATTCTTATTTTATTAATATTTCATTGTATATTACTATATTTCTGATGCTATATTGTGTTTTAGTGCAACTGTAATGACCGAATTTCCCTCCGAGATTAATAAAGTATTTCGGATTCGGATTCTGAGTACCATCAATACACAAGGGATTCAAAAAGTCAAATATTTATAAAAATGTATTTAGATTAGTGTTTTTTTCTCTTATCAAACCTAAAATTGAGTCAACTTTAAACTGTTTTTTTTCACTAGTTGTGTAGTTTTAGCACTGAGCACACTCAGGTTTCTGTATTTTATATAACATTTCCCCTCAAACAGTCTGATACATCTTTCTGCTGCCAGCGTTCCCTCACAGCTAAGAACAGAAGCAGCAGAGGTCCATTACTTCCTGCCACATAACACAGGAATGAATATCATTGTGTAAAAATCACTGCTTTGAAACTTTAACAACACTCCTCATCAGGTTGGAGCGTAAGGAGCTGGGAGGGGGCAACAGGGCAGCCGAGCTGTGAATAGGCCTCATCAGTGAGGGTGATGGTTCACATGCTTATATTAGTTATACAGGAGTCACCTATCCCGACCTAAGGCAAATAAGCCACTTAACGCAATTATTTGCAATCACTAAATGTGGTATTCATTATAATAGATTTTTTTTTTTCCTCCCTTGCCACACATAATTTCCTATTGTTTGCCTGAAAATGGCAACCACAAGAGCATTTAAAGGGTTATTGTGGAGAGCAGGGCATCTTTTTTCATAAAGACTGCTTCAAAGTCTGAATAAACTTTCAGATTAAGAGATGAAACTGAGCCTTATTGTGTGTGGAGACCCTCTGAGAGAGAAAATGGCAGGCTTCTGGAGCACATTGTATCGAGGTTGATTTGTAAATATACGCTTTGGAAATGCAGCACAATGCTCCATCATGAATATTTCAGCAGCTGTACATTCAGAGCTTTTGTAATACTTGACCTGTTTTTATTAACCTGATCAGGAGGTATTGTGGTCCAAGAAATGTCCTCTCAGCTACTCGCAATCTATCTGCTACCTGGCACCTATGGATGTCCAATCAGAGCGGGGAGAGTGTTTATAATATTCTGATCTCCCTCAACGTCGGAGCAGATGAACAATTATTCCAAACTTTCCCTCTAGTGTTTATCTGTACATCTGTCTTTGTTTGATTACAGTTTCAAGAACAGAAGCCCTCACTCTCTTTAGCCTCCCATCAGCGTGGGGCGGAAAGCGCTATTTGGTAATGCAAACCAAATATCGGACTAATTAGCAGTTCCCTCACGTTGCTATACGTTTTTTCCGCTCTGCATATTTCAGCCTTGCAGATAGTAATGCAATTAAGCACAACATTTTTTTTTCCCTTCACAAAATTGCTTAAGTAGATGTAATTAGGGAGTGAATGTTTTGATGAGGAGAAGAGAACTTATGGAAAATATCCCTAAACCTTCACTCTGAGACATCATACTGTAGCAGCTATAGAAAGCATGCGTCTTTAACTTTGTGTGGTGTTTCTCATTTTGAGGATTTGCATTTTTCAATTAGTACTCACATGCCCATATGTAGATTGGAAGCATAAACGGTAATTGTTCCCCCTTTTTAACAATGTAAGTGACAGAGTCCGTCACCTGTGTTTGAAGGCAGTCTTAATCAGCTGCAGCCAATCTGATCATGAATTCAAGTGGACGTCTTCAATATCCTCCGTTTGTTTACCTGCTTATATGCACAGAAAAAAGGAAAAAAAATCACCAAAAAGACAGCAACTTTTAAAAAGATAGTCTCAATATATGACGAATGGAAACTTCCAAAATGTTGTTTAAACTTAAGTTAAATTTTAGGTTTAATTTTGAAAAAAAGATGAATGGATTATATCATAAACCACTGATGTTATTGTTCATCAACTCTAAACTTAATCAACACATTTTTCAGTAAATATATTAGGTTGTTTATTTTTTAAGTGTACAAAGATACACCAAAGTCAAAACCCTCTAAATCCAACTCGGTTAATGTTAACTACGTTTCTTTAATCCTCTGATTCTAAAACTGAGTATGTTGATCTTTGAGCAGCAGAAACAGAGATTGATTTGAGGACGTCAACTTGGACTTTTTTCACAATGCTCAACATTTTCCTGAAATTTTCTTGGGCAAACAAGCAATTGATTAATCAAGGAAATAAACAACAGATTAATTGATAAAGAATGTAACTGATTTGCACTGAGGTAGCATTATCACATCACAGTATTTACAGGTGTATTATACTGAGTCTATATGAAGAGTGCTTGCAGATCATTTTATAATGACCTTTATTAAATACTGATGTGCACCTTGTCACTGCTCAGTAAGGCTTGCCTTGGTGCTGTGTCACTGAGAGTACAATGGAAACCCTTCCTTCAGCGAGAAAGAAGCAGCAGAACCAGTCTCTGCTCCCATTAAACTCCATCACATACTGAGCTTAGAGTTGGTTGAACTTGTGGCGGCATGCGCATCTGTGTGAAAAACGGTTGGCAGCATGATGCGTCACAATCGCCTCTGATCAGTTACAATGGAAATAAATAATTCATGCTAGAGGAAATGAGTCTAATTAGTAGGCAGTTTGGGTCCTTTGATAAAGCTGAGGACTAATTCTATGAAGGGCAGGAAGCTCTGTCATCAGTCAGCCCTGAACAGATTAGCATCTATTATGAATGAGGGACGAGCACCCTGGTGAAACCGAGTGTGTCCCAGAGACAAACTTAATAACTCCTGCAGTGGGACAAACCTCCCCGCACCCTTCACAGCCCCCTTCTCCTCCTTCTCCTCTATGGTAACACACATACCCTCCCTCCTTTCTCCCCTCTCCTTCATCAATCTACACTCCCATCTTGCAGGTCTATTGTGTGCAGGTAGAAGCATGCGTCTGCAGTAGAGAAACTCGCCCCTCTGTCCATCACGCTGACAGCTGTGGAAATACATTCTCCATGCTGCATTAAGGAGCGTCCACACTCTTTAACACCACACTTAAACACAAAAGAAAATCCAGGGGGCACCTTTCTCCACGCATATTTTCCACGTCCTTGCACAGCGTTTCCCTGCATGCTTTTAAAACAAATATCACAATCTTGTCATTGCATTTCTCCTCACTGGGCTTGTTTCAGCAGCCAGGGGAGAGATGTGATGTAGATGTCTCTCCTGTTTCTTGAGGGAACGACACAATAAAGGCCAATTAGAACAGAACAAGCAAAGGTCCTGGTATCCGGGGGGGGGGGGGGGGGGGGGGCAAGCGTGGGCGGGGGAGGGGGTCTGTCAGCGCTACATTGAGGGAGATAACAATACATAGCTAATAATGACACTTAATGAGCTTGATTTAGTTGATTTAGCTGATGGAAAAGGTGCAGCAAACTGTGGATGTAGGCGATGTGATGAGAGATTTTAATAGATAGGAAACTCAGTTGGGGCTTTTTCTGCACAATGGGGCTGCAGAGGTGAAAAAAAAACAGTAAAAAAGGGATGCTGAATGGATCCTCATGAGACATTTTGGAGATAATTAGATAAATGTGAAACTAACATACTGCACATCTTTTACTCAAGGACGTTATGGACATGTTACATGTCTTGGGCACACAGAGGATTTCATATGTTTGCAAGGAATGGCTTCTCTGATTATGTTCAACTTACATGTTTCCAGCAAGTGCAATATGTTCATAAAGTATATGAATGCCGTTAAATGCTATTATGGGAGCTGTAATGACTGCCAGATAATTATCCCTCCCACTCACACTTGACGGCTGCTGAATTTCTCTCATTTCACCACATAATTGTCTATGATTGAATTGGAGATTTTATATACTTCTCTGTTCTTTCAGGCTGACTTTCCCCGAGTGACGGTAGAGGATATCACAGGCCTGTCAAGTCCCCCATCCAATTGCCCTGTAAACAACATGCAAAAGTTTCCCTGGCTTTCAATACGCCTCTCTAAATTTTTCCCTCGAAAGCGACAGAAAAAAGTCAGATGAAGGGAAGTTTAATTAAGTAAGAACCTGTTGAGGAAGATTTCCAATCATGGTCTTCAGAATGAGTGCATTCAGTGTATTCATCTCCAGGCGATATGCTCTCTCTTTATCCAAGTGTGCGCTGCAGTTCTCTAGAGGGACCCCAGTTAATTGAATACATTAAAGGAGAGCGCCGGAGGCTTTATTTATTTTTCTACTTTAGTCAGACTTGTTTAAAGGGGACCCACTGCTGATGTTTGGCCCCTTCTAGAGTATAAATGGTCTCTACACTGGGAGTGGTGTGCAAGAGTTGTGGTTAGAGAAGAGATTTGATGTAATCCGCAGCCTTATTTATTCACCATGAACCCCTGAGTGAGCCAGTTTATGTTTTTGGCAGTCATTCAAATGTGCATCTCGGGCCTCAGGCCTGTGTGCCATTATGTACCCAAAGGACTCAACACAGAGGAACCTATAGAGGTTTTCATTTTGTTCCCTGTGATGTTTGTCTGCCGCCTGCTCTCTGTCTCCCTTGTAACTTTTATGACGAGTTAATATGCATTTTTTTTCTTACACAGGTTAAATTGACCTGCTTCACGTGATCGCTTTTAATTGTGGCATCTGGTACATAAACAAACTTTAGACATATTAAAGTGCATCAGGCTTGTGGCTCATTCTCAGATTTTGTGTTTCTTGTGAACACTTACACATGAAACACTTCTATTTTTTTACACATTGTAACGGGCTATGTGGGACCTGAGCTGCAGGACAACAACCGAAATGTAGTCATGTTATTTTTTCAATTTATACAATTATAATAACAAAATAAATATGCTAAAGTGTACACATCACATTTAAAGTATATTTATCTAATGTTAAATAAAAAACAAATGGGGGGTATTGCAAAAGGCCCTCTTAATGTGTCTGTATATTTGTTGTTTATTTTGTGAGCTGTAGGGTAAATGTAAGATTTCTCATTATGACAGCCTCACTTTGGTCACTTTGGTGTTTGTATCTCATGTTGTTTCACAGCAGATAGCACCCTATAAGTAAGTGCACAGCGTCCATAACATAAAGCGAAAACCTAGAAGTATGCAGGTCAGAGGTTTGCAGAAATGACAGAGCTAATTCTGTACCAAGCAGCTTGACTGCTGGACCTTGGGTTATTAGCATCATGTGAGGTGTGAAATCCAGACTGGTGGCTCTCCTGAGATCATATCCCCGGACGATACTCATTAGTCAACATGCTCTTCACCTCCATCGTCACATTTATCACCACGACACAGAGAACTTCCTTGCACAAGCACATTATATGCTCATTAATAACCTTGTACTACATTCATCTTGCTGATAGAAAATTAATTTTCTTGCTGTGCTGCACTTGTCCATTTAAACCAATTGTCAAAAAAACCTTTTTTCTTTGCTTTGCCATGCAGGTGTGCTGCGTGCCTTCAATCATAGTTAAAAAGCTAATGGGACCGATATTATTTAGCATGATATAAAAACTGGTCGGCAAACAACAAACAGGGAGGAGTTTGAAGGTTCTTTGCTTACTTTTCTACCTAAAAAGGAACATTTAGGGCCAAACAAAAGTGTTTTTAAAGCTGTTTTTGCTTCTGAATATGCAAAATTATCTGATTCAAATACCCAAATGGCTTTTAATGAAGAAGATTTACATGAGATTTAGAATGAACCAGGTGATTAAGAGCCACTGTGCTGGACATTTATGTAGTAGGACTCCACGTAATGAATAAAGATTCACACTTTAGTTCCAAATTTTAAAAAAAATTGCACAAAATGGTGTCTGATGTAGTCAGCCTTTAATCACCTCGCTGACAGGAGTAACTGCTTTCATTTAACCTTGACTGAAGATCATGAATTCTAAAGCGTTTAATTGGATACGTCATTTAACAGAATGAACAGAGCAAATTTTCACCAATTCAAAGGCTCAGATTGACAGACAGTGGCAGTAAGACCCACCACAATTAAAGCTGATCTGTATTCACTGGCCCTGTCACCCATCGCCATTAGTGATGTGACTGTTTGATCATCTCTGCACAGAAACTTTGCTGAACTTCACCTTGTTTTGAAAGGACTCAACAGTGAATGAAAGATTGAGGTTGAGGAGGGGAAGGGGCCCTGAAGGATAGTACCACACACAGATACACACACACCTATCTACCTCTGCGACCAAAGCTCCCTCTGATGCGCCAGTGCTCTAAAAGCGTCCTGAAAATGGACGTGACAGCACAAAAGACAACAGTTCAAGTCTCGCTCATTATGTTTATTATCTCCATCAGCGGTCTAATTGAAATGTTTCAAAATCAGAAAATAACAATGCCATCTTTTTCAGACGTTGGAATTAATGGCTTTGTCTCGTCGCTCTCTGCAGACAATTGCCCCAGTGATGTGAAAAACTGTGTCAAGTGGTACACAGTGATAGAAATGTGCGGCAGACACTTAATTGTTTTCCTGCCTTTGACTTCAGAGAGAACAAATTCAATCTGTGTGCCAGACATTTCCTCTGTGACTCAGCCTAACCAGCCAAAGCATGTTTGGTTAAGCAACAAGCCCCAGGGTTAAATTTCACATTTTGCAATTACACTTTTTTTCTTTTTAATCCACAAAAAAACACACAATGTGTTATTTAAATGAACATAGCTTTGGGATGTTTCTGCTTACCAGAACCAATATAACTGTTCTCAGAGTGAGATCTAAGGGAACCCCTGTGGGCCCAGAGGAGTGCCCTGGGGGTTCCCCAGAAAAATGAATTGTAGATTAATTTCACTCAATTTCAACTCATAATTTCATGCAGGGAGAATAGATTGTCTGTTTTTTGGGTCATCAAGTAGACGTCTATATTTATTGCGAAGGTCGTAGATGTTTTATTTTATCTATGAGAAGAACTGAGAATTCATAATGTGTGATGAACAATCTGTACATTTGCTGAGTACAGTCAAAGCCAACATTTATACATAGGCCTACTTTTAAAGTGAGGATTTATGCACACACAAAAATGCTGAATTTCCATTTTATCATGGGTGACAGCTAGAAACTCATTTTATTCAGACTCTTTATTCTGTGCTCTTAGGGGAAAAAATCTTATGAAAGATTTTGCAACTGGGCTGACACCCACACTGGCTCGTTCCAGCTGGATTCGATCAACACTGACATTTCGGAGCAGAAGAAAGGCATTTTAAAGGAAATGCAGATTAGGGAGACCAAATCAAATCCACTCAAGTGTTGTTCATTCTGCTCCCTCCACAATGCTAACCATGTGTGCTGCTTTTAAGTGGTGCAAATAATCTAAAGATTATAGAGTGGTCTCTGGTGCTAATTGTCTCTGAGCTGTTTTTCTTTTGCTCCCATTAATTCTTCACTTTAAGAGCTTTTCCCCCACCGAATGTTTTAACTAGATTTTGTCAACTGTTAGCTTTGGAGATATTGTTTGATGGCAGATGTAATGAGGGATTTATCATTTCAACATGTGTGGTGAAACAGATCTCACAAATGTTCTCTGGGACAGCTGTCGTAACAGATTTGAAATGTTAAGAAGTTTATGCTGCCTCAGAAGAAAAGCACTTAGCTCCTGATCACTGATGTGTGTTGTTGTCATCCTCAGTGAGGGAAGAGGCTGACAACAGGTTTGAAGCTTGAACAACCGCACAGCTTCCATAAGAGTGACAACATAGATACACTCGGCTACAGGCAAATACTGTCTCTGAAAAGCAGCAGTTTCAGCATTTTTGTGTTTTAAATGTCTTAAATCTTCTTTCATAACAGACATCTGTAGTATCTTTAAAGGGCCCTCCCATTGAGAAATGTGTGTTGCTTTTGTGACAGTTTGGCCTTCTTCATTTGCAGGTTGGTGTGTTTAGAGCTTGACACCAGAAGGATGTTTTTGTATGTGTCTTTGCGCTGCTATAGTCTTAAAACGCATGCGTAAACATGCACACAAATGACTTTTATAATAAAGAAGACCTTTTATTTTCCTGGAGTTAAACTTGAAGATGTAAAAAACTGGGTCAAATTAAAAGGGGAAGCATTAGATACCCTTGCCTCAGTATTTAGGAACAAAACAATAGTGAAAAATGTGTTCAAAAATCATGTCGGACAAAAGAAATATTAATCTAACAAGTGCATTTCTATGTCAACAGAAAACTAATCATAAAACAAAATATTTCAAAATATTTCAGTAACAGTGACTTGTTTCTTTCATTTTTGGGGGGGCAAAAATGACTTGTTAATCCAAGCTTCACAAATGTAAGGATTGGTTCCTTTTTGTCTTTTGGTAAATGAAAAGTTTTTGATTATTGAATATGTTTGAAGCTATTCCAAGATGTCACTTTCACCTTTGTGTAACTTTTTTAACATTTTATAGACCAAAAAAACTCATCAATCAATTGTGAAACTGTTTACAGATTAATGATTAACAAAATAATTCTTAGTTGCAGCCCCACATTAAAGTATTCTCAAATGATATATGTGTCATTTCAGGCTGCAGCTGCTGCTCAATCCTCACCTACAGCATCCTTAAAAACACCAAACACTCTCCTCTCTCTTCTCTCCTTTCTCAAGGTTTCTGCTTCCACCCTGGACTTTCCTATGAAACACACACACTTTAAATGTTTCTGTATAGGTCATCCACAAAAAATTAAAAATAAATAAATAAAACAACACCATCTATTCACCCCTCTTTACCTCCCTTCATCCTCTCCTCCTCGTGCCTTGCAAACTAGCAGGGGCCGTCACTCGTGTGCAGTTAATGGTGATGCAGGGCAGAGCAGCATGCATAGGTGCTTTCATGACTGATTGATATTGTTGGGTTTAAGGCTATAATATTAAACAAATGGTCCATTCTAAAGGGCCCACTGGGGAATTTTGATATTCCTCGCTGTAAAACAAAATGAAACCGCAGCAGCACCTATTGGTTTGTAACCACAGCTATAAGTAAACACACTGCAGGGATACAGTAGCTATAAGGACGAGGCTCTGTACTGTGTAATTATCTTGCTGGATTTTTTGAAAACAACAATAATGACAGTCATAATTGTTCCAAAATGCCGGTTTGTCAATTGCAGAATTGGATATTGTTAAAGCGGAATTAAAAGAGTTTGTGAACTCTTTCTCTTTGGCTTCCAGAGAATAGTTTTTGTTTTCAAGCTTTTTATTTGTGCTGCTGTAACGACTTCTTGACAGCTAAATTGATACAGCACTTCATCCTATTGTGACTGCAATGAGCACTGTTATTCTTTATGAACAATTTTGTATCAGTGCAAAAAAATAAAAAAATAAAAAAAAGAGCTGGAGCATGAGCATGAGGTCATGTATATTTCATGTGTTACTGATTTGTTTTGACAGCGTTACTCGGTGTATCCACTTCCACGGCACAAGTTGTCCCCGGCTCGTCCCCTCTGACTGCGGCCTGGATTTCATGGCCGCGCAGCGATGAATCGTGCATTGAAAGGGGTCTGAAGGAGAGACTTAATGAAGTAAAAATTAATGAAGCACGTGAGCACCACCGTCTCAAAGGCTGTAAGCTCCTCCATGCCCCATTTATAATGTATGATCTCAATAAAATCAATCCAATGTACCAGTTCTCACTTAGAGTTAGAATAGATTTACAGATTACAGCCCTGCGTTCCCCTGGTCATAATTACCCCCCCCCCCCCCACACACACACACACACACACACACACACACATACACCTCACACACACACACACACACACACACACATTCTTTCCTCCCTCCCCTCCCCTCCCCCTTGTAGAGTCAAAGAGTGCTGCTTGATGATTCAGTATGAAGTTTTAAACACTGTGCACACTATGTCACCATCTTTCTTTTGTGTTGCTGAATGTTCCTCTCTGGTACAAGCTATAAATATCATTACAGAATTTCTGCCACTTTTTCAGCGTTTCCTTGTTTGTAAGAGTTGCAAATTTACACTCTTATAGTATCTTTTCATTGGATACAATCTTAGTGATATGTCACATAATGCTTTGACGTCCCTTTGACTTTCTCTTCTACTCCTGAAGACTTGTTGAAAGTTGAAGCAATAGAAAGTGCAGCAAGTTGCCTGTATTAGAGCTCCCCCTTCAGGTGTCCAGGAGAACGAAGTATAAGAGACAGAACCAAAACATCTGTAAATCACAGCACGTCGACATGATGTATAATCAGCATTAACAGATCATTAACATAAATTTCCTGCTTTATTCAAAGATATCTTCTTGAAAATCACTACAAAATGTGTTTGGTAACAAATGCAAAAAATAAGACTTTGTTTGTTATAAAATCTGCAATTAAAAATCTCCATTCTAATGATCTCACTGTGTTGTTTACTTCGCAGACACTTCAGCTCCCTATATACTAAGTATGTACTGAACACTTACACTATATTATGGATGCATGAGATTATTTACACACTTTCTATACTCATTGAATCATCAGTTGTCTCCCTCCCTCTGCAACTGGAGTCGTAAACCAGCTTCAGTTTCAAGTGCTTTGGAGTATAAATAAACAGACACAATTACAGTTTGCAATGCATTTTCAATATATTTGAATGTTAAGTGGAGAAGAAGCAGATTTTGTTTAAAATAAACCCCAAACAGGCGTAAGATGTGCACATAAGAAAAAAAACAACAACAAAAAACACAGAACAGTCAAGTCCGGCTGCCTGATGTGCCTTCCCCTCCACCTCCATGAACAATTCTGTATTTATAATGTCATCTTATCACGCTCCCCTTGAAGGCAGCAGCAAGTGCACTTATGCCTTTTCTTTGTTAGGGTGAGTTGGCAATTTCCTGTGAGATGGAGCAACTGCAGGCAGCCCTTTTTTCTCTTGATAATGTCCCTGACACCTGGACCAAACCGCTGTTTCCATCACTTTACAGGCTGGAGCAGGAGGAAAGGAACGTGTCATAAGACTGCTGCCACCCGGAGTCACTCACAGTGCATTTAACAGTACTCTGCTCACGACACCTTTACAGGATGTGGAGGTCAGAGCAGGAAGGAGATTCTTGTGTGGAAAGGTGTCGTATCAGAAAGTAGAGTCAGTCCATATTACTCCTCTTTTTTTAGTAATGTCTCATCTTTAAAGTACAAAAAGTATTTAACATATAATAATATCTTAGCCTTGCAGGTTGTAGCACGATGTCCCGTGTTACATCGGTGCCTCGTAAAGCTGGTTATTAAGCAGCAAGCCTGAAACGGTGTTTATTACAGAGGTCTGACAGATTGATTCTAAATTATAATTAATCAGTTGATTTTGACCCACAGATTGTGATTGTGCCCTGTGAGTTTCATTTATTCAGCTTTTCTTCTGGCTCTGCTACAATCACCGTAGACCTGCAGGACTCCCAAGCAAATTAACAGTCTGCACGCTACCCTGCAGCCATAATGAAAATATCAGTCAATCAAAACCCATATTATGCTGCAAAATCCTACCACATATCTCAAGACCTGCATACAAATAGAAGCTGCAGAGTAAGCTTTAGGGATGGCAGTATATTGAGGGAGACGACATTTAAAAGCCTGCAGCAAGTCCGCCTGAATTTTTTTTACCTTGTTTGTTGATGTGCAATACAAAGATTTGTTGGATATTATGTTACCTTTCAGAGATCCAGCCGTCATTCTTGGATGTAGGAGAGCAGAGCATGCTGGGAAACAAGGCCCATCTGCGACCTGTCTGGAGGTCTGGTGATGTATAGCTGTTGGCTGGACGGCCACAGTCAGAGCTGTGTGTTGCTGCTTACTGTGCCATGTGACTCACTTCAACCCCCAGTCCCTCCTTACAGGTACCCCGCAGCCCACCACCGTGCGCTACTCATTTACTGCTACACTGGTTTTCATAATTAGCGCCGCAAGGCCTCATTAAATCTGCTCTAATGAATAAATATTGTATTTCATAGCCTGATTACCAGATCAGCTCAATGCTTGAGCGTTGTAAACAATTACTTCCCTAAATATTCATCACCCCAAAGTGGATGATCATTGGTGTTTAATACAGGACTAGTATTTTCAAGTGCATCTTTATTATACTAATAATAGTTTTTGAAATCTCCTTTTTGGAGGAAACAAAGGAGAAAAAGAAGAGACTTAAAAAGTATAAGTAATATAATTGTCTTTTTATTTATACCATTTCATAAATAGAGTTTAATACAGATACTGCAATAGTTATGTATCATTTAGCTAAATTGATTGTATTAGTGAATCCAACAACTGGGGAATTTTCAACCAGTTACCATAATTAGCATTTTAATGAATTACATTTCATTAAGATGTATTCCAACTAAAACGTTTCACTCAAATTTAACCTTAATGGCAATGATCAAATCGTAACCAAGTTTTAAAATTAACGTTTTTAATAAAACTGATAATACATTATGAGCTTTTGGATACTTAGTAAAACCCAGGATTGTTTTTTAAATGTGGTTTCTTGTTTTGGTAATAGCTGTTATATTGCTTTGATTATGAGGGGTCTATGATAAGTGTCTTTTATCAATGTTGTTGTTTTGTAGAAGATAAATATTATATTTGCAGATTTATTAAGGAACATACAGCAAATAATAATTTATGGAATTTGTAAATCTACTCAATTGTTGGATTCAAAAAACTAATGAGCCAAGAAGTCGATGTTACTTTTGTCACTTACACACACACAGTCATGTGACAAAAGTGAGAAGTACACACACTAAATTACATTTTCACCATAGAGACAGAGGTCTTGGTCAATGAAGAATTCACACATTAAAGGAATATACAAATATAAGTAACATTAAAGAAAAGCTATTTTGCAATGTAAGGTGAGAAGATTGATGTGGCTCACATATTTGATTAATAACTAGCTCAAACAAGCTATCAGTTAGCTAAGCTAGGCAAAAAGACTGGACACAGCTAGCCAGCCAAATATCAATAACATGATATATATATAATCAGTTAGATTGATAGCATTTTAATTTTTGTAGTTTTTGTTTATCTAACCTTTTTTTAACTCGGTTGATCCCGTTGAGATTAAGAACCTCTTTACCAAGGGAGACCAGCAGCAAAAACACAAAACTAAAGGGTAACATTTTTTATTGGGGTTATATGGCAGAATATGTCTTTATCTTGTAGCCTATCAGACAACTACCGAGTCTTGTATGGACTCACTGCACTCATTGTGCAAACCCAGCTTTAAACAGACCCAGGCTAAACTACCTTAGCTAAGCTAAGCTAAGCTAAGCTAAGCGGCTGCTGGCTTCTGCTACATGTTGTTCACAGACGGCTTTTAT
This sequence comes from Labrus bergylta, assembly GCF_963930695.1. Lineage (NCBI taxonomy): Eukaryota > Metazoa > Chordata > Actinopteri > Labriformes > Labridae > Labrus > Labrus bergylta. The sequence continues at coordinate 28,026,706 of NC_089207.1, read as the reverse complement.
TCATTAAAAAAGCATTTGTTTAATTTATCTACTTTGTAATCAATCATTTATCTTCTTTTAACAGTAAGTAATAAATGTATATTATTTAGGACAAAAAATGCACTCTAGGATATAATATAATATATTATATGTGTGTATTATAAATTATGTGCTATAATGTTGTTGAAGTATAGTATAGTATAGTAGTATATGTTTATACACCGTACTTTTTCCTCCACAGCGTCACATTGTACATATGTATCATAGACTGTATTATTTACAGTCTGGTATATATGTACATGTGCAAGTCCTCAGGGTTGGACAGATGTGTGTCTTGTTTTATCAAACTGATACTAACAACTATACAAAACAGAAAATTTAAAATGTGGAATTGTTTTATAAATGTAAAATGTTGCAGTATCCCAGTATGACATCACTGCAGGTGATCTCTGTCATTAATTTAAAAGAGTATTATTAAGGTTCTTTGATGCTCCTGCGTGAATTAAACTCATGTCGGGAATGAATTGATGAATAATGCTTCAAGCCTAGATGCAACCAAGGTACAAGCTGGACATGTGGGTTACTTTGGTCTAGTACGATAGCAAAGTCAACAGTCTGCAGGATCACCACATCCTGTTACATATTGTATTGTGCTACGGCTAAAAATGAAAAATAATTCAGGGTGAGTGGGCTGTACTGGAGGGCTGCTTCATTCTTTGCAAACAGACAGGACAATGCATGAACAATACCACCAACGTCACATACCAACCTACAGCACACATGTTCATTACTAGAAGCCAAACTGCCCGGATGATGAAAACACATGGACTTACACACTCAGCACCAGCTACGAGCTGTATGCTGGTCCAGTGATTGCCAGACTCGCTCTGGTCGGAAAAGTTTTAACACTCTGCACTCTTACCACAAAGTCATGAAGTCAATTTGCATTTTCTACTGAACATCATGATGACCGTTATCCAAATCTTGTCTCGTGAACAGTGCTGCAGTGACGGTCAACTCGCAAGCTATGTAGGCAAACATTGCTCGTCAATCCCTGATTTTAGATCAGCATCAATTTTGCTTCGATTGATGCAAAGTCCTGCACACTAACTTATAATAAAACACATTGATTAATGATGTAGTAACACTAGACCATTAGGCTGACATGTTGCTTTAAATGTTCTTTTGCTAAGACAGACAAACTGCCTGGAGTCTAATGAAATAATTCAAACTTTTGTTTGGAGCCCTGCTGGTTTAAGTGTTGTTATATTGAATTCAATAAAATCACATTGAAATTGTGCATAGACAGTTTACTGACTGGATGCCTCTCGTTCTTTCATTGAAATTTAAACAAATACATAAACACATTTTAGGATTGTCTGACCCGTGAGGATTGAATTAACACTTTGTTCAGATTACATAAATCATTTTTACTATATGGAAAGAAGCATACATTAAACACGGGCCGTAGTCAGTGAACAGTGATTGATAGTGAACTTGACTCTTTTAGATCGTCAATGCTCACACACATGCATTGCATCACAATAATAAGCTGCATTCTGAGTGGAGTGATGATCGATCAAATAAAACAGATGATGCAGTGATTAACGCTTTAATGAAAATGTACAGTAAACACAAAGCAAGCTTTAACACACCAAATGAATCCATCAAGAGGTCAGACTGCAGTATCTGATGGTTACATAACCTCAACCTGCATCATGGTGGAGAAAAACCTCAACTGTTGATTACTTTCAACATGTATCATGTGGGTCCAGTGAAGAACATTTCAGATGCAACACAACGTTAATTCCATGTCATTTGGTGTAGAGTATTACACTTGAAGAAAAAAAAAAAAAAAAAAAAAAAAAAACGCAGGCCATAACTCTGTGGCCAATTCAGCGGCACCTTCAACCATTCCTACTTAAAACTGAGTACAGCAGAAAATGAGCCAAAGAGACTGCAGCAGAGCGAGAATGTGCCTTAACAGGATCAAATGATTTACAGGTATGAGATTCCCATTAGAGTGTGCTAATTGTTTCCACACCATTAGTGACAGTTATCTAATGAAGGATATTTAACCAGAGCCTGTAGTATATCACAGTTCCACACGGCTTTAAAGTGAGAGGCAGTGGACCCCGGTCTGTGCCCTTTCCACCTCCATCACCTCAGCTGCATGAAGAGCACCACGCTGCTTCTACGGGACATGCCACCCAAGACTCATCATTTTGTTGTTTGTTTAATATTTTCATTGGACATCTTGTAAAAACACAAGCATACATTTACAGCTGAAGCATCAATTTGCAGCAGAAAATACTTTTTCAGAAAAAGGCACAAAAACATATCACTTGGTAATTCAGTAATTCATTTCCTGTAATGAACTACAGGAAATAAGTGGGCCTGTATAAAATCTATACATTTAAAACAATGTAAAATACAGCAGATCATCTGAACACCCTTTTTTTTTTTTTTTTTTTTTAAAAAAGGGAGGAAGATTCTGCTCAATCTTCATATTAAAGATCAAAGAGAGACATTTAACAAGTGAACATATGGAATGTTTCAAAAAATGGCCTTATGTGATTTTTCACACTTAAATATAATAGAAATCAAGTATATCCTCTGAAAATAACTCTGAGTCATGACTGTCTACAATGAGTGTAACACCCGAGTCCCACTGTGATGTTTTCAGAGTCCTATCTTCAGTTTGTTTACATCGTCGGGACGGCCGGCTGACTCCTCCGCTCGTGTATAAATGTTGTTTAATTGAGGGACTAGAGAAAAGAAGAATAACATACTGTACTCACTGCTTAACTGTGTTTCTAGATCACGCTCATTTCAGGTAAATTTACATGCAGTGTGAAGATACGAGCATAATAAAGATCGCTAGCATTAACATGCTAACACAACAATGCAGCGCGAGTTGTTTTGGTTTCATGCTGGTGCATCTACTAGATCAAAAAAAAAAAAATCACAAAGCCTTTAAAAGGTTGAGAAGGCAGAGGGAGATGTGGAGGGGGAAAAATGATTCAAGCTCATGGCCAGAGAGAACTGGCTTTTGGAGATTCCTCCAAATGTAAATCGATACTTACAAAAAGTATTTAAAATTCCCCAAACAGGAACTCTAAGCACTGCTTCACAACGCCTCAAACACAATGAACAGTTTGTGTAACGTGATGGTTGGTCAGGTCCAGGATGTGCTCCGTCCTTCCTCTTTTATTCGCTGCTCTCTTCCAGCTCCTTTTTCAAGCTGCAGATAAAGAAGAGCCACAGAGTTAAAGAACAAACTCTCAACTGTGTGAACATTTGTTGTAAAAGTTTGACGTTCTAAAAAGGCTGCACATACCTCTTCAGGTAGGCGTGCACGTTATCAAAGCCATGATATTTAGCCAGGTAAACCAACACTCCAGTGGCACAGCGGCCGTCTCTGGCCCTACAGAAGCTGCAGTTACAGATCCCTCTGCACGGCGGGCACTGCCACTCCTGATGAAAGAAGGAAATCAGTCAGTGCGCGCACACGCACGGCATTGAAGATAACCTTGCAGATCTAGATACTTACAGCATCCAGCAGAGCGTCTCGGACCTCCTCTCCGTATCGGTTACGGAGACAGGGGCCGCAGAACTGACCCCTCACTCCAACACACTCAGGGTTACGGCAGTTGGTTTTGGTGTCGGTTGTTTTCTGGCGGCACTGATGGCAAGTCGATCCCTGAAAATAAGGAAAATGCATTTTTAAACCTCAGCTGATGGCCTAACAAGCAAACCTTCTCAGATCTTTTTTTTTTTTTTTTTTTATAAGGAACCTACGGTGGAGCTGTTGTAGACTTTCTCCCGCACGTTGTCACAAATCCTCTGCAGCTCTGTCTCAGTGATATCTTCAACAGGTCGCACGACATGTGGGATGGCCTTAGTGCCATTAAAGGAACGGCGACGGGGCTGCAGATGGAATAAACACAGCGTGTCAGAATGTGATTATTACCTATGCTGTATTAGAAGAAGTTGATGCAACGAGAGAGAGAGGGCGAGCAGGTTGTTTTGAGACTTACTGGCTCGTCGTCCTCTTCATAGTAGCGGCCCTTGCGAACCAGGCTGAACTTGTCTTCGGGCTCCTCCTCTGGAGCCGGGCTCGGGGGCCCATTCACCAGCGTGCGAGACCTGGTGTGGGGCCGAGACGAGCGCTCAGGGTTCCTCCTTCGCACTCCTGGAGTTCCCATGGAGCGCCGAGGTGCCTGGCGGGGCTGAAGAGGATGATACAGTACGGGTTAACACTGAGCTAGAGATGTGTGCTGATTCAGATGTTGATCTGGGATTTAAATTACCGTAGTGGAAGCAGACAAAGCCATTCGTCTTGGAAACAGACCGGGTACTTTGTTCAGCTCAGCCATGAGCTTTGCCAGCTAAAAAAAAAAAAGAAATGCATGAGTATGATGAAAGACTGTTCAGATCAAAGTTCAGTTTAAATAACTACTCAGAAACACTTAAACAAGTAAAGCAAATTATACCATTTCTTTGTTCTCCTTAATATTCAGGGCTCTCTTGTGCATGAAGTTTTCTTCCTCCTCAGAGTCCATGTCCTTTGCTTTAACCTGAGGGAGCGGTTCAGATGCAGGTCTCTTCTTGCCGATCTTTTTGGATGGAAACGTCATGGCCACTTTAAGGATACTAGACCTGCGGCCACGTTTTGGAGTTTCAGTGTCCACTTTCTGAAAGACGATAAAGGTAAAAAAAATGAATGAACTCTTTCGATTTCTGTTTAAATTCTGAAATACATTGCAAGTGTATTTTCTCCTCAGAAAACTTACCATGGCTTTCATCTGAGTATTGATAACGTTCTCAAACCCGCTGCATGTGTCCTCCTCTGAAGATGTCTCAAACACCTTTGGCTTCTCTGCCATCCGCCTCGTTGGCCTCAAGCATCTCCTCTAAATAAAAACACAAAGATAGGTTTCAAATAGTGATGCAAAGACCCAACAAATTTAAACACAAATTATTTTGAAATACAAAGTTTGAAATGTAATTTTTACCGTATTTGCGAAGCCTCCATCAGAGCCAAAGCTATCACAGCTGTCATCAGAGGACGAGGAGGACGTCTCCATGGGAACCAGGGGGTTGCTGCGGAAACTCCTCAAACTCATCCTTTTGGACAGAGGCTGGGATGCCAGAGTCTGTAAATGAAAACAGGAGAGTGTAAGATACAGATAAAAGCAAAAGACACAAAATATCATCACTTCAGTTTTAAATCAGACACTATATTATAATGTTATATTTATATTTTAAGAAAGTACAAATATTCAAAATAAAAGCTCAAGACTTTCAGATTGTAAATGTGAAATAGTTTAATTTCAATTCAAAGTGATTCCCAAATATGTGGGGGTCAATCTATTTATCAAATAAAATCATCCTCAGTCTGTGTTTCCGGTCTTGGAGTTGCATGAGTTGGAGCAGATAACAGGACACACCCCTACCCACAAACCTGGCCAAATGTAGGTGACTTTGTTGTCCTTGTTGAAATACAACTGCTGTTACATTTCTACATGACTGAAGGGATTTCTACATTGTTAATCAAACTGCCAGCATTCACAGTATTTCCTTCACCTAACTAATCGCTACCAAAGAAAAAGTTGCAACCTTAGACTAATCTTGTACCAGTAGTAAAGCCAACCGAGTTAAATAAGGTTAAATCCCCAAGTTGCTTTACTTTAAAAAAATATAACTAAATTGTGCAGTTTGGAGATACAAAAGTGTAAGCTAATACTTGGTGCAAAGACTTTATAACCTAGGGTCGAGAATGAAAATGATTTAACGTTGGAAAAAGTGGCAAAAGAAGATTTTTTAAATCATAAATAAGTTAATTAAACAAAATCATTTTCAATGTTTACCAAATAAACTGTTTTCTTACCTTGGAGCGTGTGGAGGGCATTTTTCTTTTCAAATCGTCCCAGACAAACAGAGACACACAGACAAACGTTGCTACAGCTCTGCACTGAACAATGCAGGACCTGCAGCTGCATGTAGTCCACACTCTGTTCATTTCCCGCGCCACCCGAAGGTCCTGAAAGCTGCATAAAATGTACGCAGGGAGTTTCGTAAAACAAAGTATGTTCTGCAAAATACGGAGGATAAATTTGTAAGAAAACCTGATTATTATCACCCTTAGGTAAGTTGATTATTTCTTTGATTCACAAAACACCGTACTTTCTTTATTCTATGTGGCGTTTTAGCGATAAGGACCGTGGGTCTTCCAGGTAGTCTGTAGTGGCGCGAACTTTTTATTTGAGAATTTGCATGCGACGCGGGTAAAAATGTTGAGTTTTTTCAAACTGAAAAAAGGGGAGTAAAACTCAGAGTCCAAAAGTCCCCCAGGGAATTACTTTCAACATTTTAGCAGATAGAAAATAGTAATGGAACATCCGAAATGACTTTGCGATATGAAACATTTAGATACACATTATGTAGGTAAATACATAATTTAAAGCAATGAGATTTATCAGCAAAGGGCAAAAGGAGATGAGTAAATTTCGTAAGAAGACAATACACAAATAAAGAACTACAAACATTTTAGAGTAGAAATATAGGGTTATGCCTCAACAGGAAGTTGATATGCATCAAAGAGGAGCATAAAATAACAAGGCCAAGTAGCACAAATAATTACGCCTTTGCACTTTTGAGTGTACAACTATTGTCAAACAAGGGTGTCAGTAGATTTTTGCATTTCCATGTCAACAACACTGCACACAAAGACACTAAAGAGGCTTATTATTATCCAATCTGCAACCAGGGTGTAAAAACGTATTTATTAAAAAAAAAGAAGAAAAAAATACAGTTATTATTCTTTTTCTTATAATAATAATAATAATAATAATCATGATAATCCTAATAGGTCTACAAACAGTAATTTCTAACAGTAGTACACCAGCGAGCTTTAAAAAATAAAACCTAGGTCAAACATATATACATCTTAGGCATCAGTGTGATTCTTTTACAACACGCAGTTCATTTATAAGCATGTTAATACACATATTTTATCTGAAGTACCTTTCAGTACATTACATGTTTAGACCAGCCCACATTAAGATCTTCCTCCGGCACCACGCCCCCCCCTGCCCCCTCTCCTCAGTCGACCTCTGACTTGTTTATTGTCCTGACGGGGTAATCTTTTCTGTCGCTCCACTTTGATCCACCCCCCATCACTGGCTTTGCCCCCCTCTTTTTCCTCACTGGGGCTTTCTGTCACAGACAGTATACCTGGTATCGCGGAGGGGCGGTTCTGTGGCATGACACTGTAACTGTTGGAACGCGGCCTTCCTGCCGGCCGTGGCGTTTTGCTGGTTTTATTATGAATATAATGACCTCTTGTATTGGTCCATGCTTGCCCCCTTCCCTGCCCCCCTCCCACAGTTAATGTGTTGCCAAAATAGGGGTTTCTGTTGTGGTTGTGCACCGCCCCAGCACTCTTGGGGCGCTCTCTTTCTCTCTCTGAGGTGCTCTCTGATGTAGTGCTGGACGGGCTGCTGCCCTTTGACCCCAGGTGGAGCGGGGAGAGTTTGGCGGAGAGGCTTGTGGTTGGTGAGGAGCTGCGTGAGTCGATCCAGGGTGATCTATGGGCGCGGTTTGGAGAGCGACGCACAGCTCCGGCGTAAGAACAGACCTGGCTCTCGTGTGCAGACAAGAACTGAGGCAGAGTGCGGGCCTCGGAAGCCAGGGGAACAGTTGCTGGCTGGGATTTCTGGGTCATCATCTGCTTCATCCTTACACTGTGCATCCATTTTGGATCAATATCTGACAAGGGGGATATGCAATGATATATATATATATATATATATATATATATACACACACACACACACACACACACACACACACACACACACACAGGGTCAAGTACAATTAAATACATTTATTATGTTTGTTCAGCAGGTAAAACTTTGGCACTCTTTAGTGTACACAAATACGACAACAAAAAATTACCACTGTTGGCTCGGTCTCTGGGGTTCCAGTCAATGTTAGCTGGTGCTGTTTCGATGAGCAGCTCCACAGTCTTGATCTCATCCTGCCCCCCTACAAGACTCCAATTCATCGTAGAGCTGTGTCTAGTGGTCTTTGGTGACTTGACATCATCCTGTAGAATCAAGTCAAAACAGTAGGAGATTATATACATGGAGAGAGAGAGGGGGGTGGGGAGAGAGAGGGAGAGAGAGGGGGCGAGAGAGAGACAGAGAGAGAGAGAGAGATAGAGAGAGAGAGAGAGCGATGCACATGGTTTGACTGCTGCTAAAATGTCTCACCTCATAATTAACTGTGTAGTCAACCCGCTGGTTCTGTGCCATTCCAATGATCCATTTGTCCATTACAAAAGGAGGCTGCATTGCAATACAAAAAAACAAACTAAATATGGCAACATAACACAAATCTTCTTCAATTGAAATAAAGCCAGGTAGGTCAGAAACACAGAGAAAAAAAAGACAAAATGAAGCATTAGTGTGTATTTGTAACTTGTTCTGGGAAATGTGTTTCTGTCCTCACCTTCGTCATCCGCAGGATTTCCACATCCTGTCGGTTGGCACTGAAGACAACATCTCTGATGTAGGTAACCGCGACATCATCTCCATCCAGCTCCAAGTACATTTTCCATTTGCAGTCCTTGAAAGAAAGAAAAAATAGCTGATGCTGAGATAATGAAGGCCTGGTCTGCTACACTCAGAAACAACACCTGATTGCATGGAAAAGTTTATAATTTCAGTGTGGGAAACTTGGTTCCACTTGTATATAAACCAACAGCACAACCTAGAGGTAGTTCAATGGTAGTGGTAAGCTTTCGAAGGGCAGAAATTTTGAAATAAAAATATTAGGAATAAATCCCAAGGGTATGGGAAATATGTGAAATTCAAATAATATGTATATCTAAGGCAGGTTAAACACATTCTGAAAGTCTTCATGGAAATCAGTTCTTATATAAAAATGTATTGATAAAATTGGAACAGCATTAATGATTCCTTCGTTGTCATTAAAATTCCCTGTCAAACATCTGATTTGAATATTCTTTATGGGATCCAGGATACATTTGTTGCAGCAGGAGTCTGGTTGATTTTAAATGACAAGGGGTCATGATGGTTTTCCTCCCGACTTGCTGTATGTGGGACACATCAAATCCTCACTATCGAATGCATAAATCTGAACAATCCCCCCAGCCCTCCTCTCATACATACAGAATGCTGACGAAGCAGTAATGATACTGCCAATCCCCAAACGCCGTCCACAAAACCACAGGTCACTGCTTAACCACCCGAGGTTCATGGCACAGGCCAATCCATTGTGTAGTGATCACAGAGAAAGACATCAGAGGAGTGGCACTAACACACTCGTCTGAGGAGCCCTCATCCCCTCTCCTGCATCGTCCCCGGGGGCTGGAAACAGCTCAAACAGGGGAAGCTTCAGCAAGCCACTGGCTCAGAAACACACCGCCGCGCCGGCCTGGTGTCGAGCCCTGGACGGTCACACCGGGGCTTCCAGGTCCACGCTAGTCTAATCACTCCAGCAGAAACAATGTCTGGTAATGATGCCTAGGACCCGAGTGCGTCTAATGACAACTCATACATAATTCAGCACCTTTCACTTGGCTGCACGGTGATATCCTCATTAGTAGGGGACCCTCAGTGGCTGTCAGATGGTGGCCGCACAATCGCAGGCCCTCATTTTGTCTTTGAGAAGTGCAGCTGCTTCCATGACATCGCCAGCAAAGAGGGGCGAAGGGAAAAAAAAAAAATGCAGTGCGGGTTTGTTTTATTTAGTGCAAAAAAACCTTCCAGTTTGTAAAAACAAGGCTGACACGGAACCTGACACCAGGCAGGGGAAAATAATTAGCTCTCATTTTCTCAGCCTCCTGTTTCCTTCTCCCTGCTGTGTTTTCTACCCACTAAACCACCACATGTCAGAAGAAATGGGAGGCAATTAGCAGGCTCGTTTCAGCCCTGCCGAACACACTGAAAGAGGACTATTTATGATGGGACAATGAACAGCTGAAAGATTAAATAACGTTTGCCTTTTAAAAAGAAAATGACTTCTGGCTAAATGGGCTATTTTTGATTAAATTCAAACAGCAAGTGAAGAGCCACCCTTTCTCCACAGTTTGAGACCCCAACAAAGGGCTGCGAGCGAGTTCGATGTGGGATGTGCTACATGGCTGAGAATGAAATGTTTATTTGTCTGATTTTATACATGTCTAGTGATGCCTTCAATGATAGTTTAACAGCCGTCATCTTGAATCCTCTAGAACAAACAGCCTTAGTACAAAGAGGCTGAGTCAATCATGGTGAAAACATCATTCTGTGCATGCATTAGGAAATAACAATTATTACCAAACATATTCAGGATGGTGACAATTTAAACCCCTGTTCAGTACAGAGTACATACATTTATTGGTGATTGTCTTTAATCATTTGGTGAAACTTACAGATTCCCCAATTCCTGGTTTCCAGTGGTATCCAAACACCAGCTCCAGATTGACAGTTTTCAACCTCTCCACTTCCTTTTCCAGCTCATCCTGTGGGAGGGAAGGGGGGGGGCAATTATGTATGAAAAAAAACACAAGAAAAAGCAACTCTTCTTTCAGATAAATAAGAAACTTTATACCTTTAAAAGTGGAGGGAAGTGAACGAACCCGAGGTAGTCATGGGTTAACTTTTCAATTTCAGCCTGTCAAACAGAAGATTTGGGATGTAATGTTATTTCAAATATTCATAAGCACATGTATCTCAACATGTGAATAATATATGGATTAAAGATGAACTCTGCCCTCACCTTTAGGTGCATTACGTGACCTTTGGACTTGACACCCATGTCCCGCATGTCGTTTTCTGTGAGCAACAGCAGCCTCTTTCCTGTGATGTGGTTTTCTTTAAACAGGTCAGCGTACAAGTGCATGCCACACGTGCCCTCCCCTGTAACAGAAAAGAAAACACGCTCAAAAATAAAGACTCTGAAGCCGATAAAATGTGATAAAAGTTCAAGAGTACAAAGTAGGTTTCATAAACAAACCTGCACCAAATATCTGCTGCATCCAGAAATACTAAAAGGAACAAAACGGTAACATTTGAGTTTGAACTGCCATGGTGAACTGCATGATGTGGAAATCAAAAGCAAAGGCCTAAATATTGAGGTTAATACAAAGATACTGACCACATGTTCCTCAGTCCATGTGTAGATATCAAGGGTGGGCAGCAACTGCATAAAAACAGAAACAAATAGAAATAACAGCAATAGAATATGGGTGGATACAGACAGTAAAAATAATGTGTGTATTTATGAAAGACAGATCTTAAAAGTCAAAATCACAAGGCTCAAGTAAATGTTATTAAAATGGAAAACAGCCGTGTTTTCCATGTACTGGAAGCCATTACTATTCTGGTTATTGTGCTGCACGATTGAGATGACTTGCCTCTAATGGTCTATATCAAACCAAAATGTCCATCCGACTGATCTAACGTGATCTATTTGAATGATAAATCATTTATTGCTCATTAAATGTAATCAGGCAGAAACTTGCCAGCCAAAATAAAGATTCCATCATTGTGCTCATGAGACTGGTGTGTAATGACAGAAATAATGCAACGGAAAAATCGAAAGGAAAGAATAAATAAATGAATGAGTAATCGCCATTCACTGTCTTCTTCCCGAGACGTCTGATAACAGCTCAGATTAAGAACTGCTCTCAAAAGACAGTTGTTGCTGTATATATCTCAGTGCAGCCTGCATAAAGACACTCAGCCCCGCAGCGTTTCCCCCCGCCTTCTCCAGTGCTGCCGCTCGGAAGTAAACAGATTCAGTAACAGACTGACACTGCCAGAGTCTCTCTGGAGTGACTTAACATCACTTTTCAAGCAGCCTGTTGTATTCCACGAAAGTGCTGCCATGCTTCTTTCATTTACATCCTGTAGATTCATGGATATCTCAAACTCAAAACGGGGTCAGCTTTTTGTGTGTGTGTGTAGGGCGAAAGAAGACTCTGAGTGAAGATTAAATCCACACAATTCTGCCCCCCTGTGGTCTGAGTGGATTATGGGTAACCGGACCATGAATTCAAGGGGGTTACAAAGTGACAAGAACTTAATATAAAACAAGCAGCTCTAGAAAAAACAGCATTTCCGTTTTGAAATCATACAGGGTTATCAGTCACACTCTATTCTAGGTTTGTCATACAACATATATTCTGATGGAAAATGAACCTTTTATCTTCATTTGTTAAAAATGAATAAATCCATGGCAAACTAATTGGCACATGTTTGAAAGATATTGATTTATTGACACAATCATGTAGGATTCAGGTAAATAAGTCACACAAAGAACCTGCTCGTTATATGATTGTGATGGAAACTCCATGAAATGTTTAATAAGTGTTTTTTTCTGTGTTCATTTTGATGTCTAGTCTAGTACGAGCAGGGACTTGATGGTACAGCATTACAGGCATTGTTTGAATAGGATTATTAGCTCACGACAGGAGGCTAACAAGCAACAACAGAGGAATACAGAGGATTACATCCTCATGAGAATGACTGATGAGAACATGCGAGGGGGGCATTTAATGGGCTATGCTCAAGGAAGCATGTCCTTCCACAAGATGACGCTTAATACCTAACTCAACAATGTAGCTAACACCATTCCTCTCCTGTAAAGTGCAGGACTGGAGGCAATATGTGAGGACTACATGTTGTGATACTGTATGGATAATTCTTTTAAAACTAGGGACGCACCAATGTTGGTGGAACATCCATAAAGGCTGATATTGGCCCTGTTGACAAACATCAGCCCATCAGCAAATAATGTAGCATGCATCGATGTAAGTAACCGATGTGCATCTGATGTGTTGTATCATTTGAATGCTGGCAAGCTGGTGTACCAACTGCTGATTCAGAGACAAGTTTTTTTTTATTGGGCAGAAGAAGGCGTCTGTTGTTGTTTTTCATGGTTAAATATGAAAGAAAATGTTGTCAGTGTGGGAGTCTAACATCGTCTCTGAGACAGATCAGCGACATGCAGTTTGTAAGACAAGTTCCAGTGACAAGAGGAGAGTTACATTTTATAAGACATCCAAACACACAGCTTATTTAAAGAACAGACACAAAGAATTACAAAGACGTAATGAAAAAAAACATTGGTATGAACATTGGTATCATCCCAGTTTCTTTATTTCCCAGTTTGCCTTTATTGGATAGGAAAGCTGAAGAGAGACAGGAAATGGTGGTATCAGAGAGTGGGGGGGGGTGACAAAGCGCCGGGGTCGGATTCGAACCCAAGGCCGCTTCGAAGAGTACTAAAGCCTCTGTACATAGGGCACGCAACATAACTGCTAGGCTATCTGGTGCCCCATCCCAGTTTCTTTTTGTTTGTTTTTATTCAGTGAATTTATAATGAAAACCTATACTTCATTGTTTACACTTTGACTCCTGATTTAGGATTACATTTGAATAATTTCTTAATTTTAAATAATATTTCTGGGCCTAGAAAAGTAGCCGATCTTGAAAACTAGGAAGTCAAATGAAGAATGAAGCTGACAATCACACAGAAAAGTCCCTCTCCTGCTGTTTTGAACCTGGGTCAGTCAGCAGAAAAAAAAAAAAACATGTACTTTTTCATCCTGGTGAGAGAAGACTGCGTCTCAACAACTGCACTCCACCACATCCAGAACAAATTGGCCAATCTTAATGTCAGCAAAATGTCACTTCATCATAAAAGCCTGGCCTTCTCTAAGCAACTGGCTCACGTGGCTCTTTCTTCACAGCATGGCACTATACATCCAGTACATTAGGCATACAGTAAATGACATTCATAATAGGTCCTCCATAGGTTGAGGGTTACAAATATAATCTATAACATGTTTCTGTGCTGCACTGAGCTATTTCTAAAGGCAAATCAAGAAGTTGAATAAAGCAGAGGAATTGCCGTGCAAAGACGTGCTTTTTCAGGGATGTGGTAGAAACTGAATTAAACTATTTATCAGGATTCAAGCAGCACTTCATTGTGAAAAAAGTGCCTGTATGATACTAATTATGCATCGAGTTACATTAAAGGATTCTACAGATGTAGCTGTAACATCGTCGAGTCTATTCGCTGTCATCAGACCAAGCGAAGCGTCCCCTCCCCACAGTCATGTTGATTTTGCGTCCTTCTCTGACACAGCTCGACACGGAGGAGTTCTGCCTCGCCTGCATGTTGACTCGCATGCCCGAGTGCAGCACGGGAAGGCCAAAGTCCAAGGAAAACACGTCGTCAAAGCCTTTCATCATCACCGACTGCAGATTCACCTCCTCGTTACCGGAGGTTGTGATCTGACAGGACATCTGTGAACTGTTTGACTCCTCCGTCTTTGACTGATAATACGACTGAGCACTTATCTTTTGAGCCGCGGGAAAGAAGAGCTGAGAGGCGGAGACACAGAGAGGGAAGAGAAAAGAACAGAGGATAGAAAGAAAGACAGGAGAAGTGTAAATCAGAAAAAAAATACTATTTCAACTTTAGTTTGATTTAGAAAAGCTTTTAAGTTTTTAAAGGCAAGTAAACAGAACAGAGCAAACAAGGAAGGGTAGGGCAGGAAAAGAAAGGTAAGGAAACACAGGAAAGGATTTTATTGCACTTGAGTCAAGGTTTAGTCAACTATAAAACCTCAAACAATAGACCCTGTGTGTTGTGGAGTTACAGCTTCAAAGAGATATGTCTGTGACGTTCAGTAACACAGGGTTTGTTCATAAGAATACAAGTGAAAACAAAGGCTGAAAACAATTGTTTTTTGCATGCAAAAATATAATGCTAAGCTGCTGTGGAGTGCAGACCAGAGGCTGGATGCACAAAATGAAAGGGATGATCCATTCTGTGCATCAGGATGAAAGCCTACTTGTTGGGAGACCATGCACCACACTGCTGACAATAAATGTCGCTCATAGTTCTCTCAGGATTTGGCTTTTCTGTCACTTCTTATTCCATACTTTTCATTTCATTTCACTGCTTTATCATTTCTATTTCCCCTCAGAAGCAGCTTAGAGGAGAGAACATGCCCCTTGTGAAGGTGAAGGTGGAGAGGGGATAACGGGGAACTCACCGGGCTGTTGGATTGTTCCACAAGTTTGCGCTCCCACATCTTCAGACGGCGCTCTCGCTCTTTCAGCTCCTGCTCTTTGGTGCTCAGGTCTCTCTCCAGCTTCTTCAGTCTCTCGAGTGTGGCCTCGATCTCAATCCTGCAGAATACAGAAACAGAACAGTAATAAACACAATGTAAACAATTATCTAGAGATTAATTACTAAAAAGCACCTTGTTGTTTTTTGTTACACGTATTGAGGTCAATCATCATGATTTCATATAGTCTTTATGTGATGTATATATTTACAAAGAAGTGTTTGGGTCACATTAAAGAAAATAACCAGATATTTTGAGAGTAAAGTCGAGAACAAATTTTTTATATTTCAAAAAAATCATAGCTTTATTAGAATGAAGTTGTAAAATCATGTGACTAAAGCTGTAAAATTACAAGAAAAGAGTTGTAATGTTACCAGACTAAGGTTGTTATTTAAGGCTAAGGTTCGCTTTAATGACATTTTGAAACCTTTTCTTCAGTTAAAGTTCACAAGATTCTCAAGGTTCCTCATTTCAGTGTCTAGAATAGAATAGAATAGAATCAGCTTTATTGGCCATGTATGCTTACACACACACATAATTTATCTTCAGTAACTGTGCTCTCAATGTACAAAGTTAAACATTAAACATAATATAAGCAACAACAAAAAAAACGCTAATATATACTATAAGACAATAGTGCAGTGGTGAGTAGTGCAAAAAATTGCTGATATGAACATGATAATAATATATATATAGTTATGTAACAGATGGTTAATCTGATCAAAATAACATTAAGACTCCTTCATAGTTTGACATGTTATTGTGAGATCACAAATGTATTCTTGAAATATAACAACTTTATCCTCAAAATGTATTTTTTAAAATATTTTTTATATAAAGCCCCATGTGAGGAATAGATAGATAGATAGATAGATAGATATTGTTTCTCTTGAAGTTTTCATAAAATTACACTAAATATATCTATAAGCAAATGTCTCAGGCCCAATTACAATCTCAAACCTATAACCTGACACTGAACCCTCACGGACCTTGATATCATGATTTTGAAATTCCAATCTAAAGTCAGGCACTGCAATGTAGTATAAGTAAATATGTTTTTTTTCACCTGATAATCTTGATAATCTTTTTTGTACATTTTAAATTTTCTTTTTTTATTTAAATTGTGTACTGTGTTCACTTTTTGTTTGCAATCTTTGCTCTTTGCTGCTGTAACACCGTAAATTTCCCTGTTGTGGGATAAATAAAGGATTATCGTATCTTATCTTATCATGTTATCCTCACAGGGGGGTTAAATGTGGTCCTAATACTGAAAAATTAAAAAGATGAATTTCTTTAAACAGTATGGTGTAAGTCAGTCAGGACAAATGTTCTGGGAGTCACAAATTCATGCTACCTTATTCCCTCAAACAGCTGGGTTGTGGGTTCTGTAGTGTTTAGCAAAAATGTCTTAAACAGGATTCAATCATGAATTTGTTGGGGACTATTTACCGTGATGGTTAAATAAACATTTGATGCTTTAGACACTTTTATTTTGTAGCATATGTGATTAACGGAGTTAACTACAGTGATATAAAGGAACATGTCATTCATTGGACCAGCATAACACTGTGGCTTGTTTGGATAGGTTTCTCTTTTTGTTTTCCCCATAGTTAGTATAAATGACCTACAAACAAGTGGGAAGAACTTGTCAGACTTCAAACCCAAGACCTAATGTTTTTGTGACTGCATGATTCAATGGAATGATAACGAAAATGTAAATATTTAGCATCACTGAAAAGATTTCCAATTCTAAACATAATTCAACTTAAGTTTCTGTATTTTCTATGGGATTTGTTAACAATTAGAAGAAAATATTTAATAAAACCAGCCTTATCCTTTGAATCACCCCGTGTAAAAAACAGAGAGATGTATCACAGTAAGAGTACCAAAACAGATAGCAGTGGTGAATACTTAAATTGAGTAATAAACTGAAACTTTTCAGTAAACAACTCTGTGTTGTTTTAAAGTCAGAAGGTGATCAGCCTGCTTCTGAAGCTCTGAATGCCAAGGACAGGACAATGTCTCATGTTCACTTCACGCTGGGGACGTTTGTTTTGCTCAGCAGGTGGGGCTGCACATTATGCCGGAAAATTCCACGCTGTGCTTCAGACCAACACAAACATGAAACACAGACAGGAAAGGCCTTTCTTACTTCTCCTGGTCCTCAAGTAACCCCACCCTGACATTTCCTAACACCAAACAAGTTTCCGTCTTGCTCAACTTCCTGAATAATTTGTTCTGTTGCCTGCCTAGTTTTTAGAATTGTTTAGTGAGTTTTATTTGTTTAAGATTTGTTTTGGGGCTTTTTGCCCTTATTGGATAGGACAGTGGATAGAGTAGGAAATCGGGAGAGAGCTGTGAATGACATGTAGGAAAGGAACCACAAGTCAAACTTCAACGCAGGCCGCCCGCTTGGAAAACTATAGCCTCTGTACATTGGGCACGACCTAACCACTAGGCCATCTGGGCCCCTAGTGAGTTGGTTTTTTTTAAAGCAAGAAAGTTTCTAGATTAGCAACTAGACGCCTGTTAAGTTTAAAATTGTATATTAAAACAAAATGTGACTCAGTTTCCAGTCACACATCAAACGTTAATTTTGTATTACTTAGGTTGGTTTGCAACAAAATAACAACAACACACTAACATCAGTTTAATGCACACGAGTGGCTTTTAGCATGCTACCATTTAGCATATTGACATGTAATTAAAAAGTTAACATGGTAAACATTATACATGCTAAGCATCATCATGTTAGTATGCTGATGTTAGCTTTTGGGTCTCAGCACCGCTGTGTCCAAGTATAGCCTTACATCTTCTCCTATGCTAGCTAGCAAACAAATTCAGATTTTCTATAAATATTTCCAGATCTTTTAAAAACTATCCTGTAGTGCTGCAGAGATGATGCTATAGTTTATATGTGTCACAACACAAGCAGATTAAGACATCCCTATTTAGTTAAATGGAAGCTGTGTAGCTAATATGGCTGCTATCACTCTCAAACAAGCTAACAGTCACCCCTTAAACTAGATAGATATTGTTATATAGATAGATAGCTAGATATTGTTTCTCTTGAATTTTTCAATTATACTAAATCTATCTATAAGCACATGTCTCTGGCCAAATTACAATCTCAAACCTATAACCTGACACTGAACCCTCACGGACCTTGATATCATGGCGTGCAGTGTGTGAGTCTGTGAGGACTTGGATGGCATAAAAAATGGGCCATATTGAATACTAGTTCAATAGACTGATTTTTAGACTTTTTTTTAATTTAGTAGTGGGCTGCACGATCAGGTCCTTCATGCCAACAAGTTTGCAATGAACTCTGGGTAGGTTCCATAAGAAAGTTTGCAGAAATGTGGACTCAAGGAAAGTGCGTCATTTGGCGTTTCAAAATCTGTATCAGAGCCCGCATGCTCTTGACAATTTGTCAGTGGGACAGCACTAAGCACTCGTTGAGATTGTGCTTCGGTTCCTTTTAAGTGAAGCTTCTTCCTGCTCTGATCATCCAGAAGCATCTACTTCTAATAACAACCAGCTTAATCTGTAGTTAAAACAAACCTGAGCTACATGTGTCTCTCTGTGTTTAACATTCTCAATGTCTGTTTTCCAGCAGTGAGAATAGATCCAACCTGCTCCACCTGCAGACGGCTGCCTGGACATGATGCCACCAGCATAACTTCTGAGGGAAAAGCTCAGAGCACAGACGAGCCCCGCTGAGATGCAGACAGAGAATAAAGTAACAGCTGAGACTCAGGCTGTGCTGAACATCACCAAACCTCCAGCTGCTCATACAACCCAATTAAGCACTTCTACTTGAAAAAGATGGTGATTATTTTTAGGGCCTTATGGGTAAAGAGAGGAAGTATATCCAGATGGATGATTCTTTGGAGGTTTTTATGCCTTTATGTAGCTATCAGTGTAATTATTAAAGATCTATATGCACAATCTCAAGTCTTTTTTTGTGTTTCTCGGCCCCCGTCAGCTACATTTCCACATCATTCTTCAAAAACAGTTGCACATTTCCTTAGGCAGAGGCACTATATTGGTGAAAAAAACAGTAATAAATACATTTACTGCGCTGATCTCATTACCTCCATTCAGCCTTGTTGTGAAGAAAAGAGTTGCACTGTTGAGGAAGTTGGCTGTCGTTAGACATGGACTCCAAAGTGGAGAGGATCTCCTTGAACATTGGCCTTCCCTAAATCAACATGCAAACATCAGCGCTGTATGAGATTCAAAGGAAACCATACATTTGTTGGTTATTTGCATACTAATGAATACCAGCAAATCACTCACTTTTGGCTCTGTTGCCCAGCAGTTCCTCATGAGTTCAGCGAAGCTGGCAGGACAGCCACTCGGGATAGTTAACCTCTGAAACACACACATGAAGTTGTAGTTTGAGCTGCAGGTTAATGTGCTAAATCAAACAGAAGAAGAGCTCATTTAAACGAAAAGTTTTTCAATATTGATTCTGCTTTCGTAATCAAGAGTGAAATAAGATGATAGATGCCAATATTACACCAGTGTTTCCCATAGGTTTACAGCGTTGGGGGGGTGGGGACAAGCCGACATGCCGACACGCCGACACACCGCACAAACACTTGAAGGAATCTTGGTGTTCATGTGTACTTTTAATGACAGCTGTCATTAAATCTTTTCTATCGGAAAGGTATCCTTAAATGACTTCTTTCCCTGATTTCCGACTCTATCCACTATCCTATCCCTACAATAAAGGCACAAAAAGCCCAAAAATAAATCTTTTTTTTTTTTTTTTACTTGACCTTCGGGGGGGGGGGGGGGGGGGGGGGGAAACACTGTCATACAAACACTTTATGTCATAAATGTGGAGCTAAAGCCAGAAGTTAGTTAGCCTAGCCGAGTATAAGGACTGGAAAAAGGGAGGAATTGATAGTTGGACACTTGACCCTACACAAGTTGTAAGTCAACCTCACTGTTATTACAAAACTCCAGGACTTCACTGTCCCTAACCAACAAATAGAACCAAAATCAACCACCTGCGAAACCCCATCTTAACGCTTTTTTACACTTGTTTTTTCTTTGTATATATGGAACAAATAAGATTGTTATTTGGTTAGCTTTAGGGGGTACAACATAAAGTGAGACAAAAATGTTCATCTTTTGACTGCTGGAGCATCTGGGCAGTCTTATTTGCTCAATCGGTAAATAAACAAACGGTTTCAAACTGTACAGATGTTAGCTCTAAGCTAGCCAGCAATGTACATGCAGACCATGTTCAGACTGTATGTAATGTGCCTGTATGTTTGTGTGCAAAATAATCGTCTGACTGGGCGCATAACTCTTATTTTTGTTATATTCCTCTTATTATCACCCAACTCTCTAGAAGAAAATGAACATCAGTATATCCTCAAATGAACTATTTGCTTAACAAGATATTTCACACGTATGACCCCAGGTGGAAAGATGAGATTTGAATATTGAGGAATGACATAAATATGCAGTTTCAACCATTCCAGAAATACATCAATTTCACAATACCCATAAATATATATTCAGTATCAAAATGTGTTTATCTGCACAAAAGAGATTCCCTAGCTCCAAGAGTCAACATTAACCAGACACATTCATTTCACGAGAGTACCTCATTTTTTTCCACCACGAGCCAGGCCACTTGTAAACCTTCCAGGCCTTTGAAAGGTATCTCACGGGTTAGCATTTCCCACAGCACCTGTCACAGAAGTCAAGAGCCACGGTCAGTAAACAAACGAAACACATACTGTTCAATTATAACATGTATGTGCATACTCTGTCAACCCACACAACGTCTTTGAATCTACTGCAAAATCTGTGAACACATAAACACTGCAGAGCAGGTGAGCTTCTTTTATCTGTCACATAGCATGTTCATTCAAATACAAATTACATTATGAACAATTATCTCTCTTATTTGTCAACTAAATGTAAAATACAAAGTAGACAAAAAGACTCGTTTTAGATTTGCAATGACAGTTTTAAGGATGCAATGATTTCTGAAGTATAAAAACAGTAGCACCTTGATAATTAAGGCTCATTCAGCTTATCGAAGGCATCACAGAAAATAAGATCATGAAAAGGAAGAGGAGAGTTATTGTACACCTAAAGTGTGTTTGTACCATGTGTATCATAGTTTACATAGCATGGTATTTCTGCACAGCTGCCGCTTTGTTCATGTATGTATTTTACTCTTTAGAAAAGTAACAGAAAAAGCACTCGCTTGCAGCCATGAACACTGACTGTTCACTTTTCAACCTTTACATACATAAGAAATGTGTGATATTTGATTGTAATTTTGTGTTAGTGATTTACTCTAGTATGATAGGACAAGGACTGTTTAAGCAAAATAAGCTTGATTGCTATTGGTTGAAATATTTCTTGTCTGGATTAAAAACATCACAAAAGTTTTAAGAGTAAAAAGAGATAGCAGGTTTCTAAAATGCTGATTTTCTGTAAAGATCAAACTCTAAGCTGTTGTCCATCTATCAGAAAAACCAATGCAGAAATGGAAATATCAGAGGCACTGGTTAACTGACAGCTGTTTTACTGAGCTGGAAAGAACATTTTAACGACATATTTTGAATACAATTTTAAACTCTTAAGTTTCAAAAGCAAAATCTAAAAAGTCAAGTATTGCCCTTGAAAACAAAAAGTCTTAAATAAACAGGTTTTTTTCTTGAAGTCTCTCTTTTGCTGTCAACTAATTTAAAAAATGAATTAAAGAAATCAAAAAAGATTTTTTGTTATTGTCTTAAATTGTGACCTGAAGTCTGACTTAAAAGTTTTTAGCAAACAAGCTTAAAGTCACTTTTTCATGTTAAGACTGAAGATAATCACAATCACAAGAGTTTGTCTGACTGTCAAAAAGCGGCTCATCTATAAATTGATGATGTCATACTAGAAAGGGAGGGGGCTATGTACGACTAGTTCTTTAACCCTACAAATTGACAATCTGCCATTCAAACCAACTTGTGCAGTAATTATCCAGCTGTGGGATCTAAACTTCTCTCTTTGAGCTCTCTTTTCATACTTGACACAAGTTTGTCTGTCACTGTTAATACTGTATGAACAACCAAGTGCAACAGCATGAATGACTTCCAGGAGGAGAGGCAGGCAGCTGTTCATGCTCTCATATCATACACTACATTGTACCATTTACTTGTAATAAATCACATTAGTCTTCACAACTAAATTACATTTTTATCGTTATTGTCCCCTTATCTTTTTTCTCCATGTTTTTTCGTTTATTGCTGATTTTTCAAAGATTACATAATAATTGTTTTTCACAGACACTATAGTAATTACTAAACTTTATTGTCAGTAGTATTGGTATTAGGTTGGTGTGTACACTTGGAGGACTCAAATAACCTGTAAGCCTTTGTATTCATTCTGGATCATGTCATGAAGCCAAATGCAATTTTTTTTTGCGGAGACAAATTTCTGTTCTTCTTCTTTGCTCAAAAGTGAATGACCTTTGCCTCTATGCAGCCTTCATCCTGTGATTCCTCAAAAGACTCCAAAGCTATTGTAACTCTGGTAAATACAGGGGGGTCGCTGACCAGGTCTTAACACGAAGCAATGCTCTTATTTCAAACAATAAAGACAACTCTCCTTGACTCAATTTTGTTCATAGAATAAAAAACGTCATGTGTGCCAAAAAAATGACCTGCAGACTCTGAAACTGCATCACAGTTATGAAAATATTTCTTTCCGCTCTCTTCTTTTTTGTCACTCACCACACCGTAGGAGAAAGTGTCACATGTCTCAGAAACAGGCAGGCTCTGGATCACCTCCGGAGCCATCCAGGGAAATGTGCCCACTAAGGACATGTGTGTTGTGTGGGTCAGGAACTTGGATGCCCCAAAATCACAGATCTATAGAAATGACAACATCATAGAAACAGAATCAAAAGACTGATATTAGGATCTATATCCACCCTCCTTAGAACAATGCACTTACATATGTACAGTATGTTACTGAATGCTTTTCCATTGTACAAATAAAGTTTACAGTATATTTTAAACAACGTTCATCAAACCTTTTTTTTAAAAGTAAGGCCCACTGGAAACACTGTCATTGGTTTCTCACACATGCTAAGACAGTCACTGCCCTCTTGTGTCCATGTACTGTAGGTAAATGTTATGCCACTGTGTAATACTCATGCTTCTTTCAAAATGTGAAATCAAAGTCCATATTTTCAACTAACTCAACACAACAACAGAGTGTACACAATGTGCAGCAACAAAAACATTCTTCAGGCTTATTTCAAACTTGCCTTGAGAACTTTGTCCGCTGCCAAAACGACTGAAAGAGAAAAAAAGCGGTTGATGTTTTTAGTCCAAACAATAAGCCACATGTATGTATGTACATGAAACAATATGCACAATATATATCTGAATAAGAAGTGGTAGAGATGAAATCCATTACCATTCCTGGACTTTAGGTCTCTGTGGATGACCTTAACAGGAGCCTCTGAATGTAAATAGTGCATTCCTAAATGTAAAAAAGAGAGGATTGTTAGAGGAAGATCACTGGAAATGTTTCGGTGTATAAAATTGATTAATGACGTGAAAAAAATAACATTTCACAATCTTTCATGAACTGAGGAGGAATTGAGCAGCTTTGAGCTAAAACGTTTCATGAATCTACTAATGACCTCAACAACACTGAAGTTCTCGACTCTTGGACGTTTTCATTTCATGTAAAAGAACACATACGCTGCCCGCACGCACTAAAGCTCTACTAAAGAGCACAAAAAAAGGTTATCAGCATCAACATCAATAACTGCAGCAAAGAAAGACACAAGGCCTCCAGCATGGATTTAGAATAAGATGTACCAGCAGAGTACTGTTTCACATAAAATGATGTGTTCAAATTTAAAACAAATTGGTTTTACTAGGTTTTGTGGCTAAAGGTTTGTTAACTCTGATCATCTTAACACAAATACAGGTCTCGTTCCTCAGCTCCCAGTCCTCAAATTCAGTTCTTCAATTATTTGCCGCAGTTGATTGTAAATATATAAGCAATGCTGAGAGAAGTTAACTTTTTAGTGAATTTTAATCATCATTCATAACCACGTATTAACCTTTTAACAGGACAGAGAAAGATCCCTTTCAATGACTTTTCTCTGCACAAATAATTGTCTTCAATCAGTTCAACAATGCAAAAAAAAAAAGGTTATTGACAGGCATAACCATTAAACTGTTATTTAACAAAAATAATCATGGAAATAAATGATCACATTTACCTCTGGCCATCTCTGCAGCCCATGTCATGATCTGCCCCATGTCCATTTCCTCACTCTCATCGCTGGAGAGGTAATCGTACAACGACCCACCACTCGCATACTCTGTGGAGAAAAGTGATTACATTTGACTGTATCATTTTTTTACCCAATAAAATGTTATTAAAATGTTCTATTTATGTATATAATAACAACTGTTATGACTTACTATAGAATAGTCACACCCCCTCCCCAAATACATCACAACACCCTCCTCATCCACCCATGCTAAACAGTCCTTGGGTCTACATTGAATGAGTACATACAGTACCATACATTCTATAAGCCAGACTATTATATTAGTGATTCTTTTATAAAATATTGTATAATAATATGCTTATCATCCCCATCACTCACTCTCATCGCTGCACAGCTAATCATACAGCTCTGATTATATCTGACCATGTATAATGTTGAGTGACAGATTGTGACAGTCAAATGTCTTACAGTGACAAAACTGTCCTCCTGAGATGTTACATTGCACGTATGAGCGCAGTATGTGAGAGCATTATGTGAAAACAATTGAAAGTTGAAATTCTGCCAGACATATCCTGGAAGGCAGCTGATGGCGTTTACAGATTGCTCCTGTCACTGTCGCTTTGGATGAGCTCCATTTATCACAGTGTAACTGGACACTGTGGGGAGTCCAGGAGCCAACATGTTATCAAATCTATCTCAAATGAAACACAAAGGAATAGACTTCATGCTCGCTTTTCAAAAAGCTTTTAAACTCCTATACCTCTTTATGGGTCTGGAAAAAACATTTAGCCTTTTGCAATATAACCTCAAAACCATCTGTAAGAAATAAAGCTTCAAAGAAAGTAAGAGCAGTAAGGAGTCTGTGTGGTGAGGCATGAATCGAAAGCTTAAATAGCATTAAACATACCTGCCAAAACAGCAGGAAACCCTCTGTTTGTGCATAATTACACAATCATGTTCCAACACACCAATGTAAACATGCATCGGCGCCAAGGCAGGTGTCTAATTAACGATCATAAAATACACAAATTGATGAGGTTTTGTTATCATTGAGCTTTCTGACAGCAGATGTACAGACTTGTATCTTAAATAACAGCTACTAACTTACTGATGAAGTAAAGACATGTCTGCTCCTGCACTTCATCCCTTTAACCAAACTCCATGGATATTATGAATACCTGTGCTTCTGCACTTTCTCCTCAGTATCTTCCACATCTTCAAAGGGAATTTGTGTGAAGTCAGAGAAGACTTTAAATCAGCTTGTGTGAAACATAAGGCCACCTTATAAGTGTATCTAAGAGGTGTGAACAGGATGAAAGCAGACAGTGTTGAACTCATACAAGTGACTAGAGACTTACAGGTCTCTCAAATCGAGAAGACAAACTGTCCGGCCTGACGCTTTATGTCAACAGACGGAGGAAATTTATAACCGAGCTGATGAATGTGGACACGGTCAGGATGCTCATAAACTTCTTTCCTGTATCTGCTTTTAATTAGTCTGCTTTGATAAATGGAGACACCAACATGCTCCTTGACAACAAAACCTTACCCCCCCCCCCCCCCCCCATAGCTGCAAAAACTGCGGAGACTGTTAAGGTGTCCTGTGCTGTAAGTTTTACTCCATTATTTAAATCTGTGAGTCACATTTTGAAACCGCAGATTTGGTGACCCACAGATGTTTTCACTGATCTCTTCAGTTTATGATTTCTGTTAATTTATCTCCAGTTCTCTTTACCAATGCTCAAACTTCACATGAAAAGTCTTCCACTCAAAAAACTCTTTTCCTCTTTCATACGGACAAAAAAATGACAAAATTTCCCAATTGGGGATGGCTCATTCACAGTAAGAAACTATACAAATATATAATCTCTGAATCCATAATCTGTTAAGAGTCACATGTTAGGCAATATGAGTAAAGTTATATGTTTTCATTTAAAAAAGCAGGTGAAGAGGAGGGGCAGCTTTCTAGAGGCAACAGTTACCCAATTTTATTACAGTTTCATATTGTACGATATTTTCATTATACTGCAATGCAAAATTTGAGGAGAGGCACCAAACCCATCGAGTATTAAAGGTCAATCTCTTTCTCAATTTATTAATAAAATAATGTTTTAGTTGTTGTGGAGACAGATCGATCCCCCTCATGTTAGGGACAACACACTTTACCTACAGTTTTTATTTCCTGTTTTTAATCAATACTGAATAATCTGCAACACACAATGGTTTTCTTTTTGGTCTGAAGAAAGAGGTATTTTCTCTTTTACATTACAACAAATTGTAATGTGGATCTTCATGCGAACTGAAAGACAGTTTTCATGTTTCTCCTTTTTTTTTTTAAAACACATTTTTTGTTTGTAACATTTCATCCAATCAAAGGAGAAACACTAAAGTAAGAGACTCAAACCTTTAAAATGCTTCCTGTTTTTCTGTATGTTCACAGTTTTAGCCCCTTTACAGCTGTTCTATTGTTGTATTGTTCATTTGTGAGGTTATATTAACAGTAGCTGTATATCACATTTCCCATCATGAAAGATAGGATTGACCTACTCCAGTCTGACAGGTCTGTTATTTGAAGAGACAGCAGGTTCATAATTTGAGCAGTTACATTCAAGAAACACTCACTTAATAACATTCATTAACCCCATTCTCAATCAACCAATCCAGGAAACTAAGATGATAATATAAAGTGACTTGGTAGCAGTAAACAAACAACACAACCTGCTTGCTATATTTCTGAAAGTTTAATTTTAAGATCTGATACTGTGTCTTCCAGCTGACACAATAAACCTTGTTTTATAGGAGGCATTTTCAAAAGCAGTACAGTTTAACGACTGCAGAAGAGGTTCAGGTTCATAGCTCTGTGGAGGCAAATAAACAAAAAGCAGAACCACACTCTCTAAGTGCTTTTTCAAAAACCTTTCCTCTTCTAGAGGTAACATGAAGAACATATCTAATCGTGTTTGAAAGAAAGATGAGAGATAAGAAGTCACATTTCTTCGAAAAAGAAAATCTAGTCTATGACTAATATCTGATGACATCCAGTTCTCGTTTAGACAAAGTTTTTGAAAGTGTTAATAATTCTGTCAGTATTTTGAAACAACACTGCTGGACGGTTGGAAGAAATAAAAATCAAGGTCACATAACTAGATCACCTGAGATTTCCCAAACTTAGAGCAGATCCCAGTTCTGTCATACACATTTAAATAACAGCTCTAAACAGAAGAGGTGTTTCTGGGTCCACCCTTACAGACTCTAACGTTCACTCTTTGATGTAGAGTGGCTAAACAAGTTAACAGCATATGACACATCCTACTATTTACATTTACACAGAGCTGTTGGTACTGAACTGCTTTGCACACTTTAAGCTTCTGTATGAATAAAAGCAGCTGTTCAGATGTGGGAGTTGTCTTTATTCCTGAAAATGCAATTTAATTTATTATAATACATTGAATAGTCCTATGTATTGATCGTCAAAATTTGGAAAACTAATTGTTTAAAAGCATTTATTAAGCACATTTCTCTAAGATGTTCTGTCCCTGGCCCTTAAATGTGATGACTTTCTGGTTTATTTTTTTGTCAATTGTAAATATTTAAATTGTTAGCTGTTTGTTGAACTCAATAAGTAATCTAAGGAGGTCACATTTGTTTCTGGGAAACTGTCGTAGCAATTTGTGGACCATTTTCTGATATCTTAAATGTAATGTGTATAAAATACTTACTTTGTAGTCAATGATCAGTTATCTGTGATTTGGGGTATCATCAGTTTAGGGTTTAGCATGTGAGTCAAAGAAAAACCCCACAATACTTGTATTTAAATTAGCAAAACTTAAAGAAAACAGATTAAGAAACTGAAGCTTAAAAGAGTGACCTAACAATCTGATTAACTGAGGGGAGATCAATGCTGTTACAGTTTTATCAAAAAAAATCACAAAATCCACGAGCAGAGGAGAGGTATGAAACCCATTACAACCCACTGCCCTGTTAAAGTGTGTGCACAGACAGAGGGCCCCTTTTTTCATCAGCTTTATTTTTCCCAGTCACCTCGACACAAAAAAAGGGGCACACAGCTACTGTATGTTCCTGAACACTCTTGCATTCACGAATGCTTCCATAGAAACCTCTGCACCATTCAGTGATGAGCAAACTGAACCTGCTGAAAACAGACTCTGCACTTTACTCTGACAGTGTAGACCAGGAATTCTGTAGGACACTGATTGTTATATAGACGTACTGTAAATGTGACACTGACAACATGAAGGCTTCTGATTTTTAAAAAAGATCTCTTACCAGTGACAATGCCATAGTTCGGCGCTTCAACAACGGCGCCATAAAACTGGATGATGTTACGGTGGCTGAGGACACTGAGGATTTCTGCCTGAGCAAAGAACACACAGGGAGAGGACATCATGAAAATGTCTTTGTGAAAATGGACTACACTATAAATACACTATAAAAGAAAATAGTTTCACAAGATGCTTCAGAGAAAAAACAGAGTGTACAACCGTGCTGGCAGATATCAAGTTACAGTCAAAATGCTAGCAAGATTCAAGATTCAAGATTTGTATTTGTCACATGCTCATACAGATGTGCAGTGAAATGTAAAGACTGTTCCGCAAGGCCATGCAAAAAACATTCAAATTACTAATACACATAAATACAGTAATATAGAATATAATGTAAAATTAAAAAAATAAATATTTGAATATACAAAGATATAATATATACAAATATGCATGCTAGTGCTAAGAGGTATACTGTTTTAAAGTATTGAGTTTGGTTCATTCGCAGTTGGTATAGAACTAAACTAAACACAAAGTTCACCTGAGGCTGACAGGAACAAGTCATTAGTTATTTAATAAACCCTTTACCATGTTGGATCTGGTGGAGGAGCAAGATTGACAGTTAAGGGACTTCTGTCATGACAAAGACATGGATGCCTGTACTAAATTTCAAGGAAATATTTCCAATAAATGTCCAGACATTAAAAAATAAACCTGATGTCAACCTCCAAGGAAAAAACAAAAGTGACCCCTCACATATTCTGTTCCCTGAATATGAAATGTAATGAGACCTTCGGGCAGATGCTGCAGAGCGAAGGCTTTATCTGTGATTTTTCACACTTAAATATAATAGAAATCAAGTATATCCTCTGAAAATAACTCTGTGAGTCATGACTGTCTACAATGGGTGTAACACTCGAGTCCCACTGTCTGTGATGTTTTCAGAGTTTTTAGAGTCCTATCTTCAGTTTGTTTACATCGCCGGGACGGCCGGCTGACTCCTCCCCTCGTGTATAAAAGTTGTTTAATTGAGGGACTAGAGAAAAGAAGAATAACATACTGTACTCACTGCTTAACTGTGTTTCTAGATCACGCTCATTTCAGATAAATTTACATGCAGTGTGAAGATACGAGCATAATAAAGATCGCTAGCATTAGCATGCTAACACAACAATGCAGCGCAAGTTGTTTTGGTTTCATGCTGGTGCTCAAGGGCGACATCTGCTGGATCAAAAAATCACATATAAAGCCCTTAAGAGAAAGAGCAATCGTTGTATTTTTGTGGATGTCCTGTCTTGTGTTATGCTGTAAGTTGACCTGAGCTGTGTTTTCTCTCCACTTTGGTTCAAGGCTAATTCCCCCCCAGAGCAGTAAAGTATATCTAATCTAGGTGAGTTAGTGGTAGAGTCTGAAGATCACCAAAGACAGAAGAATTCATCCACTGAGAGGAAAAGTTGTTTACATGGAGGACATAAAC
This sequence comes from Labrus bergylta, assembly GCF_963930695.1. NCBI lineage: Eukaryota > Metazoa > Chordata > Actinopteri > Labriformes > Labridae > Labrus > Labrus bergylta. The sequence continues at coordinate 27,996,533 of NC_089207.1, read as the reverse complement.
ATTCATCCTCATGAATAACTCAAATATCCTGACAGACTATTCAAATGTTGTTGAGACTTTTATTAATTAACTTTAAGGCCAACTTGATTGTGGTGCTAGAGGAAAAGTTAAAGGGGTCATCAAAGTGTGTGAGATACATCTTCTTGGGATGGTTGTATAACATATTATGGCAATCTATGAACGTGTTGATGAGATATTTCAGACCAAAGTTGTGACAAGACAAACATTACCTTCCCTGATGCTAGCATATCTAAACTAAATGAAGTACATATAAACATAAGAAATGGACAGAATACTATCACATACTGGTCCAGAGGAATCATTGTTAGATTACTGCTTGAATGAATGGAAACCTGACATAGCCAATTCATTTAATTGTCGCCAAACACTATAATTAAAAGAACAATGTGTTGGCTGTGAAAGGATCACATTATTGTTTGCAGAGAACAATCATCTCTCCAACACTTGAGCACATTTGAATGAAAGTCTGAGTATCTGAATATCATAAAAAGAAACGATGAATACCTTGAACATCTTATCACAGGCCAACAAATGTTTTACAATTTCCCCTGAAAAGATTTCAAAGATAATTGTTTTTTTTGTCTGAAAGACGACGAGCCTGAGCTTTTCAAAGAGGTGTCAAGAAAAGTCCCGACTATAATTGGAGCTGAATACATTCTTTCATTTAGCAATATTGTTTCTTTTTGCAGCACGTTTCTCAGAGTGGGGGGAGCGTAATGACCATGAATGATGGATACAGAAGTCACCACATCCCACTAAAATAGTATAGCAATTTAAATGATTACTACACTAATAATTAAAAAGTATAGGAAAAAGCTGTGGCAATTATGACTCTCCTACCTCGTTTTCGATCTTGAGCAATTTCTTCACAGCCACCTCTTTGTCCTTGGAGATCCACCTGGCTCGGTAGACACTTCCGAAGCTGCCGCCGCCACAGTTCTCGTAGAAGTGGATGTCATCGAACCTGATTTGTACGAAAGAGGGGCTTGGAGACGACATCTCATAATGACACTCAGCACCAGCTCAGCTTCTGGGGGGGGGGGGGTTCACAGGGAAGGAAGGAAGTCTGGTTCACTCAACAAAGTCTTCTATGGTAAAACAAACATATTGCTCCTGTGCATTCCTCTGAAACTAACTGTAGAGACAAGAAAACATATTTATATTTTCATTTCATTGTACATTGTTCCCCTTTGTTATTGTTTGTATTATATCTTTGCTTTAATACAATGTATAGCTTCTGTACAGTTTATTTTAATTTACTTAGCTGTTACTACTACTTTTTTTTCTAATAATGCTATTCTATTTTATATATCATTTTAACTTTTTTGTAGAAGCTGACTCAGGGAGAAACGCACAAGAATTCCAAGGTACCTGTACTGTCCTGTAATAATTAATAATAATTTATACTTTATTAATCCTGTAAGGGGAAATTCAGTTTTGAACATGCTACACACATACAAAATACACACACATGAACAATCAGGATCTTATGGACATGCACTAATGGAGAGGTGAGGGGGCTGCCCACAGCAAGCGCTCCAGAGCAGTTTTTGGGGTGAACCGGCTACCCTCTGATTCCCAACCCAAGTCCCTACAGACTGATCTACTATACTTTTGGTGGCAATGGCAATAAACATCTATTCTATTCTATTCTATTCAGAGTGTCATGAACCTCTAACATGATGCAGAAAAGGCTCATTCTGTATTTAGTGTATCAGTGTCATAACTCTTGTTTTGGCTCTGGGATTTACTGTGTCTTTCTCTGAGCACACACACTCCTCCTCATCCTCGGTGTAATAAGCAGTGAGCTCAGGATCCAGGCCGTGCTTGTATAAGAAAGATGGCATGCCTGGTATGCTGTGATCATGCAGCCAAAGTTGTGAACTATTCTTGCACGGTCTACTGTGTCCACGAATCTAAAAGGCCACAACCAGAGACTACTAAAAAGGAAATAGAAGACCTAATATTCTCTTCATTATTTTTTTACTTTTGCTGCTTTGCTAAAGTGCTCATGATGGATAGGCCGGGTCTTTGTAACATAACAATAAGTAAGGTCTTTTACCTGCTTTTTGTAACATAACAATGAGTAAGGTCTTTTACCTGCTTTTTGTAACATAACAATGAGTAAGGTCTTTTACCTGCTTTTTGTAACATAACAATGAGTAAGGTCTTTTACCTGCTTTTTGTAGTGTCTTGAGATAACACTTGTTATGAGTTGACGCTATACAAATAAATTGAATTGAATTGAATTGATTGAATTGAATTGAATTCATTATTTTAAAAAAATAAGCTCCCCATGCCTGTGTTGGGGAGCCAGGGTTAGAAGCACAATGACTCCAAGCTTAGAGTGCACACAGATTGATGATCACATCCTTTTATTTGTCAGTAACAGCATAAAAGCATCTTGTAAAAGAAATAATTCCCTCATTACAGGAAATTGTTGCTCATTTATTGTTCATAGGTTTCCATTTATAGCCCGAGCAATTACGGCTTTTAAAAGGCTGTTACCTGGGCCTTGGTTGGGATTGCTGTATCTCCCAGAGAGAAGTGCCTCCATTGTCACAAAGGGGTGCCACTGCCTCTGCATATTTACTTGTATTCATGCTATACATAGCCTCACAGCAATCTGCTCAGGGGACCAGCCCACAGATTGTCCATCCACTCCAGAGACTGGGGTTACTGGGATATGGTGGCACTTCTGCACTGCCTCCTGCCAATTCTCACTAAATACACTGCTGTAAGCACTGCAACCATTGTGGCTGATAGTCACATGTAAAACTACAGGTAGCCAAAACACAGGTAGCTAAACCACTAGAGTCTAAATGAAAAATAGCAGCAGCATAGTAATATTTACTTATCCAGATGTTACTATGTAACATTGTAGTCATTAATGCTCTCGTACATGGTACACGACATATTGGTTTTGCTTGTGCAGTATAACTGAAGGGCTTAAGTTGTTGTAGAACAATAAAGAGTAAAAATAGCGCGAAGTTAAACGACTATTTGTGTTATTATGTCTGTACAAAAGCCACTAATTAAGCAGAATTTTTTTTACGCAATGTATGACAACAAACAGCCATTTATCAACAACGATTTAACACGCATAACTATGTGCACTATCGTTGTATTGTCCACCATAATGTGAACTAAATGCATTCACATGGATGTCAGTAAGATTCCATGTGAATTATATCTCACTTTTACTCGCTAGGCGTGATAAACATACATACCGACATTAGGTGTGAAGTTTCCGGTTTCAGTCCAGCTCGTCGTCGGTGCAGGACTTTACTCGTTACACCAAAATTAAACTATCAGTAAGAAATACCGCAGAAAGTCAGAGTTCCGGGAAATCTCATGTGACGTTTAAGTATTTCTCTACTCTCACCAACTCCGGTGGTGGTTAAACTGGTTGCACAACTTCTTCAAGCAGCAGCAGACAACATGAGGCTGGATCGGACTGTTTGCCAGTCACCATCCTGATGACAACAGCGCCCCCTGCTGCATTAAACACAATGCATAGAGCCTCCAATTGTCCTGGGACAGTGGGGCTCCGTGTGAGGTCCGCGGGCCAGTCGAGGTCCACATTTAGAATTGTTGCATTGGAAAGTTGAACTGCTTTGTCTTTTCTTTTAAAATCTAATTTTCATATTATAAAGAGGAAAACTATTAAAATGTGTAAGTACTGAACTACGGTGCCCTTTTGATATCTTAAGTAATTTATAAAATAGCTCAAAGTTAAATATTGCACATTTTACTTACCTCTTTCTACCTGACAGCCACATTTATTGATTAATATACATTATAAAGATTGTATAGCTATAGGAAATACACTCCCTGGCCACTGGACAGGAACAATCGACTTACACAACCCAATACTACAGATCAGCCACATATTCTACATGGAGGAAGACGACCAAATGTTATTGTTTTCGTCAAATCTAAAGGCGCTATGATGCATTAATGTATGTTTTAATTTTGTTTATAAAAAAGGGGAAAATATTGATTAAAAAAAGATTGTTTTTTTCATACCTTTTTGTTATTTTGCATATAACACACACACACACACACACACACACACACACACACACACACACACACACATTTATATGTATATAATAGGAGGTTCTACTAATCACAGACCCTTTCATAAAGTTGTGTAGTCTGTACTTAGAAATCAACACTTTTTCACTCTCACTTTAAATATTTCACTTTTTGTTGTATTCAAGTCAACTTAGTAAAATACTTACATACCATTATTTCATAAGACGGGTGAGTAGGATGGTAAATTGTCCTTTAAATTTTTCAAGTGAAACTCCAGCACAGTTATCAGCAACGTTTCTGTAACTTGACCTCCATCAGGTAAACAGCCTGGTCTAGTATGGAATTGTTGCTAATGAACGGATGTTTACAAATCAGACAGTGTTTTACTTAAAAGATTTGAAACCACTTAAGTCAATTGTGTATGAATCGGATTAGTTACTTCTGATGGATGATACTACATAGCAATAACTACCATCAGTGTGTGAATGGGTGGTTGTGACCTGCGGTGTAAAAGCACTTTGAGTCGTCGAAAGACTAGAAAAGCACTATATAAGCTCAAGTCCATTTACCATTTAACAATTGAAATGTTCAATTGTGTGGTCCTCAAAACAGTCCCATAACGACAAACTACAAAATGTTTGTGATTGCAAAAACTTCAAGAAAATGCAAAATTCTACCATCGAAGAAATGACTAAACAATAATGACAGCACACACAAAAACATCTAAAATATTTAATATTTACAGCACAGAAAAGGTTTTTTTGGTCATTTACTGTATCCCAGACTTCAAAGAGAATGTGCTCACATGAATAAAATAATCAGAACAACTCTTAGCATGCTCAGGTCAAAATAAATATCTGTTTACAGTTTACAACACATGAGAATCTCATACACTTAAATATGTATAAATATTGTTTGAATACAAAAGATACGAAACAACTGAGTATCATAAATATGAAGTTTGCACTTTTAAAGCATCAAATGTTAATCTTGTGAATAAGACCCACTAAAGATCTTTAATCTCTTAAATTGTTGCTCTTGTTTTTGACTTTGTGAGGATGGAGATATCTGCAGCAGAGTGATATGAGAGGTACTTCATCCAACAACAATTACTGTTGTTCAAATATGACAAATGAGTAATGAAAGGGTCAAAAACAATGTCTCATTATCTGACACGTCATTAGCTCCTCCATGTGATTGCCTGTGCTGGAGTCGATTCATCCCAATGTAAACACACACGCGATATCATGGATCAGCATCAGAGTGTAACGTTTGTCTTCCTGAGTGGTTTCAAGACCTGCGGGGCTCGAGTGCATGAGACAGCTGAGTTAGAGTCCTTTGGTTGTCAATCACGTGGAGCTGACGCACGTAAGTCCGTATACCTGGGTGGTTTTTGCTCGCTTGAGGGGAGTCTGGACCTGATTCAGATAAAGAGGTTTAAAATTAGAAGAAAACAACAAAGAATACCAAAGTGAAATCTGTTCTTTCCCTCTGAGTCCCTCTGCACCTTTAAGAAAAAGCTAAAGACCCAGCTCTTTCATGAATACCTACTAACTTAATGATGATGGTCTCCATATTATTGATGATGATGATGGTAATGACGATGGTTTTTGTTTGATAACGACGACTTATAAGATGGTTTCTATACTGATTAGAGCTCTCAAGAACTGCCCTCAATGTTGTGCTTTGCCTCTGGTCACTTCCTGTCAGCACCCGTGTGTCCAATCAGACTCAAAGCTGATCGTTTGCTCTTACTGACATTGTTCCCTTTTTTCTAGATCCTTGCTTGTGTTGTACTTACTCTCTGATGTACGTTGCTTTGGATAAAAGTGTCTGCTAAGTGAATTGTAGAATTTCCTTTATCTCTGTTCTTTTAAACCGTTCGATATTTCATCCTTGTTTTTAGTGAGAAAAAACCAAACTTACCAAATGTTTGGCTCCTGCAGTATCTGAGTATCTTCACTGTGTTGGCTATCATCCGCTGGAAGACAAAGAGCTATAATCAGCAGCTATTATCTGATGGGCTTAAAAAAGATTTTCACCATTTGTAAGATAATAATCCAACCGTTTAAAGAGCCTCACCATTTTCTCAAAATTGACCAAATTGTCGATAAACGTCTTGTTGCCCTCATGAGTAAAGGTCATATCTGGGAAATAAATGAGGATGTAAGGGTTGGTGAAAAAGAGTAAAAGGAAGAGTACTTTTTGATGAAAAATAAATTCCACAGCAGAAGAACTGTGTTACATTAAAAATGAACGGCCATCCGGTAAACCAGTCTGACCTTTGATCAGCAGTGGCATGAAGGGAATGATGGGAGGATCCAGCTTGGCTACAGTGAGTCGGTACACTCGGTGGTTTCTGGACGGGTCCTGTGGAAACAATCACACTAATTTGAGATCTGCTGTCAGCGTGTTAGAACAATTCATCACAGTCACAGAGACGGAGGATGATGATGCTGCTAAACCCTTACTCGACCAGCTGACAGCGAGATTAAAATAAACAAAACAACTCAAAGATTAAGACACACAAATTTATATTCTAACTTACCATCAGGTTTTCAAATTCCCCATAAAACTTCTTGAACTTGCTGGGAAGTTTCTATGAAAACAGAAGACAACAAAACTTAATTCCCACATAGGATAAGAACACTTTTCAGGGTAGACATGTACCCACCTCCCAGGTCTGGTTCAATCGGCACACTGCCGGGTTACTCAGTCCCATAACGATAGCAAAGAAGGCGTTCAGGTTCTTGTACTCCTTACAGCTGTGACAGAACAGGTGAAACATGGAAGTTATAACAGCCAATAAAAAAAAGGAACATTTGAAATGGAAAAGTGAAAATAAGAAGAAAGAGAGTAATAAAGGGTTTATTACTGGGCGGCGATCTTGATAAACTTCTTGAGAAGCTGCACCCTCTTACTGAACTGAGAGCACAGACACATCTCTGTGATCACCCAGAACTGGATTTCATTAAACCTCCTTAGGAACAAATCCAGGTTCACCGTGGTTTTCTTCACATTTTGCCTCCCAATTGTGTGATAGATGAGTTCAAGCTGTAGGACAGCAAAGACAAAGACATTGTTTTAAAATAAAACTAAATCAAGCATCAATTAAAAACAAATCATGTTAATGTTTCCATCTTATAAGGAACATCACATGACGTGTCACAGTCTTACCTCATGTACACAGTTAAAAAGCTCCCAGTCATAGGAGGTCATGTGGTAGGCCACATCTTTTGAGCTCATTAACTCAAAGCTGGTCAGAAACCCTGAAGAGGGACCCTCCTGCTCAGGTAAAGGCGTCTAGAAAATAAAATGGGTTTTATTTTTAGTAATCATGATATCTACTGTTTCTGGAAGTCTTGTGAAAAAAATGATGCAACAATGGCACTTTGTTCCAGTGAAATAAGCATGTACCAATAAAACTAAATAAATGATAGAAAAGAAAAGAAGTTCAGCTGTTTAAAATGGAGCATAAAGACTGATATGTAGAGATTCTTCTTTAAATACACAGAAAGAGCTAGCCAGATTTAGAAAGTATAGGAGACAATCTATCCATGAATAATATGAAAAACATGTATTCAGAGTTACACATTTCTAGTAAAAGGTGTCAAAGATGCACAGTTATGCAATTAAGCCTCGTTTTTATGAATTTGTGTGTGAACCCACCAAAGAGTCCAGCTGATCCCTCCGGCAGGCAAACAGACGACCATTAACACTGACAGTGGAGAATACTGAAACGTCATTGTGCTTGAAGACGACTTTCTCTTTAAAACAAAAACATAACACAGATTTTTTTAAAAGGTGTTAACATGTTAAGTCTCCATACACATAACATTTTTTTGTAAATTCAGATCCTTCATTAAAACTTTACTGCCAGGGCGCTGGTAGCCTAGTGGTTAGTGCGTGCGCCCCATGTCAGGAGGCTCTGGTTCGGGTCTGAACTGTGGCTCCTGTCCTTTATGTCATTCCTTCTCTCTCTCTCTCCCCGATTTCTGACTCTATCCACTATCTTATCTCTAATTAAACACATAAAATGCCTAAAAGTAAACCTTTAAAAAAAACAATACTGCCTATTTAAAGCCAAAATTGTATGCCGGTTATTAGTTGCAGTAAGTCCATCCCTCCATCAGACCCTTCAATACTGGAGGTGTATATTAAATATATGATGGATTTTGTACTGATATTCATGGCTGAGGTGTTGTTATGACCCCCTGACTTTTTCTTGCTCCATCATTAATTAGCTAGTTAAGATTTCAGTGAGATGTGGTCATGAATGTGATTTATTGATTATGATAAAGTGTGTGGCACATATTCATCGTTTCTCAGGGTGAGCTGTAATAGAGTTTAATATACCTTTTATCCAGAGGTGAAATAAAAGCAGATTTTATACTTGTTAACTCGTTTGCACGACTTCTTTGATATATGTTATATACTTGTCAGCTTCAGCTTTGACTTTAGTGCTAATCACCAAATGTTAGCATGCTAAAGAAATGTATGAAGATGTTGGACATGTGAGACTGTAGATCACAGATCTGTTAGCATGCATGGAGACAAATTTTTGTTAAGGATTTCTTGGTTTTAGACTATGTACATTCATTATAGGTAAATGCCAGTTTTAATAACCTTGAGGGATGATGGACAACATCTTATGCCATTCTATTATAATACTGTAAAATCTGCCATGCAATAACACTTTTAAATTAAACAATAGGTTAGTTAAAACCAGTGGTGGTCCTTATTTTTTCTTTGTAAAGCTAAAGGTCACTTTGCAGAGATGATTATCAACTCCAAGCAAGTGGTCAAGTAGGTCAAGTATGAAACAGTACAGTATAGTAAGTAGCAGCATCTTGCACCAATGTTGGCAGAAAAGCATGGCCGGGGTTAGTCAGGCCATTCTGCAGCACCGACTGCACCAGCCATTAACAGTCTGCAAAAGACAGCTAATGACTCACTCGATCATTCTGGGATTAATTATTGTGATACCACACGTTGGCTCTCCCCTTACATGCCCTCTCCAATCATTTGATTAGCACGTAGCTGCTGCTGCTCTCACCTCCTGCAGAGCTGAGGTGGACAAGGAGCAGGTCCTCGGCTGACCCCAGCTTGTCGGCCACGGCACCGATGACCTCCCTGACAGAGGCCACGACAGGGACCCGGATTGTTGTGTAGGTGTGGTCACAGCAGTAGACTTTGAGCAGAACTGTGGGCGTAAAGTAGAGCACATTAAGGGACTGTCAGCAACGGCTTGAAGGAGTGGTGAGGCAGTATCAGAAAATTAGATACACAGAGCTTTAAATCAAGGGGGCAGGCAAAACTGATTAAAAAAAAGAAAATAACTAGTTTCTTGCTAAATCCATTTTTTCTATATTGTTTGGTTATTTTGCTTTCCTTGTGAAATCCTGGATTGTTTTACCTCATTGAAACAGCCCACATTGCTTTATTTCAAGGGTTTACACAGGCAAAAAAAATGTTTTGATTCACAGGATTTAATCTTCATATGTCCTGATAAATGTCCTGTACTGTCAAAACATGTCATCCTTTTTGCCAACAAGGTATGTATCTAAAGAACTATTTATATTAATAATAATATTCTGTCAAGTATCCCATTCCCATGTTATGATCTTGTGACATATTGGAAAAAGATAAGGTCCTCAATAAACATGTGTCACAACAAGGGCTGCACAGTAAATCTCTATTTCTTTGCTATCACAATAAACACACCCCAAAAGTCAGAATTTATCACAATCAATCTAAAAAATGTATTTAATGTAAAAAAAGCAACGCCTTCTCACTCTGCATGTGTGCATTGTAACTGATTTATGGATGCTGTGATCTCATTTTGAAAGATTCAGAGGAAGCTAAAGTTAGCTATTGGCTACCCTCAAAAGAATTGGTACCAATATGGACATGAAAACAATTATTTGATGGATTTATTTTGTGATTCCAGAGGAACATGTCACAATCTCAGGTACTATGTAAATATGAAGAAAAGCAGACAGACGTAAAAAATGAATTATACCTAACATTCATTTTTCAGGATTTATTAAATGATCAATCTTCATGTTGTTGTGATTTTTAATCATGTGATAGCACCTTGCATATTGTATTACTATAGTGCAGGTATAGTCACAACAACATAAAATCCTACATCACATTCCTCATAAAGTCCCTGAGTAATAGATTACAAGTTGTATTATACTTTAAATGAAAATGTACACTCCTATTTAAACACTGGACTACACAGCACTGACGAGTGTTTTGTGTAAGATTGAAGATATTGCTTCACAAAAGTTTCAACAAGCAGATATGATGTAACAGTTAAAGACAGGAGTGTGAAGCAACAGTAAACCTCTAATGAGCCACAGGCCATGACACGCCTTCTGTCATAGATTCAAATGAAATGTGTGGACATGTCCTTTACTCACTTTCATCATTACTCTTGATCGGCTGGCGTCTCTGAAGCTTCTCATCTCCCATACTGAACTGTCGCAGAAGGACTTTGTGCTGAGAATAAAAAACACATTCAGTCATCATTTCTTTAACATTACAATAATACCCTCACATAGACTTCAATATTGAAGGAAAGTGGGGAAAATAATCTTTTTTACCTTTTTCTGTGAGACTTTGGCATCTTCAGAGCTACACCATAAAAGAAAAAGCACCACTTAAGTTCAGTACATTTGATTACCATTAAAAACCTGGAGGGAAATGATCACCAGGACGTTACTTTTGATTTGTAAGCACATGCAGGAGGATCATGGTGCTTACAATATTATCAATAACAAAAAAAGATGGCCATTTTCAAGATTTAAATGTATTCTTCTGATAACCCCCAAAAACTTACTTCTGCTTTACAATTCTCTCCAGCTCTGCTAGCTGATCCCTGAGTGCTGAAATCACTTTGGCATCATGAGAAACAGCCACAAGAAACTCCTGCAGAACACAACAAGCCCTGGATAAACATAACTATAGAACTACAAGTTCAACATCTGGAATCACCGGACAGACACATATCACAACACAAACATGAACATTTGGTCAATATTATTCTGCCTACGTATCCCTTAAGGTCTGACCTAATTGTTTTTTTCAACAGAAGAAGTGACAAACTTTAAGAATGCCTCTCTGTTATTTCCAATTAGCTGAAAGCATACTTGTCTCTTTCAGGTAAATTTTGTTTTCCCTCTGTTTCCTCTAAGTGAGAAGAAACATGAATGCTTTGTATCCTGTTATGACAGGTGGTGCACTCAGCCTCTTGTGGTCATAATGAGTATTACAACAACAAACAGAATTGTTTTTAAATCTCAGAACTTTCTTGTCAACTCTTTTGTCACTGACAAAGAAAATAATACTGAAAATATAATTGTGTGATCCCCCCATCCCATATATTTTTTTTGTATTTTGCAAGTTGTAAAACTGACCAAAACACACACTAGAACTCATGAATGAAAAGAAGAGAACTAAGAAAGACTATGCAGGAAAAAACAAAAGTAAACAATGACATTTTTTTTTCTTACTTGCCTTAAGGGCTTCTGTTGACTTGATTACTTTACTAATACATGTTCAGTAATAAAATAACAATAACTGTACAGTAGATAGACAGCTGCTTTTTGTTCCTTCTATGTGTAGGCTGACCTCTAGGAAGGCCACCGACATGTCCTCCTCCTGCAGGTGATCTCCATGTACTGCAGCCCACTGCATCACCAGGCGGATCACCCTGCGCTTGTTGTTAAGTGTATAGTCCAGTTTCTCCTGTTCAGATCCCTGCAGGGCCTGGGCGTGGTAGGTGCACAGCAGTTAAAGATTTTAGTAGAGAAGAGAAGGTATATGGGTATGTGAAGGTTCATTTAACCACACTGGGTAACATATTGCTGAAAGGATATTGGGCCATCAGCACCGGACACAGCTGAGTGTTTGGGATGAAGACACAGTGCACAAGGACAAAGTCATCTAAGGCTGCATCTGTGAGCGAATCAAAGAGAGAGGAGGTGAAACCAGCGTCAGAGCAGATCCAATATCGTCCCCCAGGGTCATCAGGCCTTCATCCACATGGCCCGTGTCTGTCGCCTCTGAAGGCAAAATGAAAACCATATGTATCCGCACAAGCGGGAGTAATTAGATGAGCTCTGTGATGTGTGGCTAATTATAGATGAGAACAAATGAAGAGTGCAGAGCAGCAGGCACTGGACAGAGGGTCCAAACAGTGAGAGGATGAACAGACTGTAAAAAGAAGGAACACCTTCAGTATTCATACAGTTCTGGTTACTTTATCCCTGTTGTTTCTTATCCATCATTGCACTACGGTCACTTTATTTATTCATTCAGTATTTACCTTTTATAGTTATATTATATTAGTTCCATTATTCTCCATGCACCTTGTAACTTACTTTACTGCACATAGTTCTGTTTACATCTGTTACATCTGTTAGTCCGATCAATGTCCACTTATATCTAGTCTTTTATATTTTATATTTTGTATTTTTAAGTTAAGTTTAAGCTTTAATTTGTATTTAAATTGACACTTTATATTTTAGGTTAAAATATTTCATCTACCTGCACTGTTGTTATTTTACTGCTCTGTGTGCCTTTGAATTACCCCCGGGGACAAATAAAGTTTTTGAATTGAATTGAATTGAATTGATAATAAATGATCATCATATTGATAGATTGTGTTACACGGCACTAATCTGGCCTCGTGGATGCTGCATGCCCAGCACTACCTGACTCTGTGAATTGAGAATCCAATCTCATCATTTCAAGGAGGTGCTCCAAAATCTTCTCCGGGGTCCCTGACATCACCTTGTATCTGCAGCAACACAGAACAAAAACACACCCTTCACTAATCAAGAAACACTGGTTTATTAATGCTTAATGACACAGCTCTGGCCCCTCCACTGATTTGTGTTGAACTTGAACGTGTATCTGTGATTGCTTCATTTGATAACAACCCTCGCCACAATCATAGAGTTCTTGAAGATTAAGGAGAGTCTCGTCTGAGAGCTATCAGAGAAGCAAAAAGAGAAATACATTTTTTTTTTAAAAGCAGGGGCATCTTCTGTGTGGAGGAGGATCAACACAATCCAGGCGCAGTTGTTTTCATTACTTGATAACAGCATCACAAGAGGGGGAGATACACAAGCCGTGATGTGTCTCTCTCCCACTCAGGAGGGAGAACGCAGTCCTGACACTCTCGTGTGTGAGGAGCAGAGTTGATTAGAGGGCGACCCCAAACCAGTAATTGTGACTTGCCAGGCCTTCTTTTTCCCACTAGGAGCAAGGGCCATCATTACCATTAATGTGTCTCCCTATATTACAGCAGTGACAGATGCTTCTATTAAGGAAACTCTTCTCAGCAGCAGTACTGTATTGGATTTCTCGGTGCTCAGCTGCATGTCGGGGAAACATTTCCTTCTCGTGGCGACGTGGAATGACAGAGTCCAGCACTCAAAATGCTGCAAATGGCGGTTAAGTGTTTTTAAGAATAAGGCCAGCATAACAAGAAGAGCATTGAAAATTCAAAAACCAACAAAGATTGATGTAACCTTTCCCTTCTACATCAGAGCTCCCAAAACCTCAAATTCTATATAAAGTGTTCAAATTGTTTTGATGGTTGACTTTTACCTTCAGTTCAAGAGATGATTAAGTGAATTGTAGTTGATTTTAAGTTAATCCTACTTAAATATGCATCGCTGTGAGTAAATCAGAAAAGAGCAATCAGGATCACACATAAGAAGAGTCCTTGAAATCACACTAACAATGATTTCTGAGATCACAACTGGTTAAACTTGAAGATCTTGTAATAATAAAGATAATAATCGTGTTATTCATGTTTGAAGTAAAGGTTGGATCATTACCTTGTAATGAACAGACACTATTAACCTTAAGAGACAGTTTGGTAGAACACAGCAGAATATATCATTTCAAGATGCATTCTTTTAGCTCGACATCAAAACAAATGTGTGTTTCAATTTATCGAGACCGAGGTGTTGTTGTGTAAACATTCGACAATTCAAATTTATGTGAAGAAAATATTTGCTCAGTATGAATCAGAAGAACTACGTTACAGTCAATTGGATTTAATTGGACAACTTCAATATAAAGCTGTTTTTGTTCTATGTATAGACCAAAATGAAAAGAAAGGATGTCTCTACAATGAACTGCTAAACAGAACAAAGTAAAACTAATTTAAAAATCCACAGCTAAAAATAAACAACTTAAAAATACACCATTTACTTTTCCATCGGTTTAATTAGTATTTTGTCTTTTTAAAGATAAATTTGTGAATGTAAGACCTGTTTTTAAAATGTATGTCTTCATTGGTAATGTGCGGGTTTGGAGCCAGTTCTTCACAGAAGAACAATAAACTGACAATTATCAACAGATTATCAGATCTTTCATGTTACTTTGTCAGATACAATTTTTATAAAAAGCATTGCTAATAAAACCTCAATGAGGGAAGTTATATTTCTGTTTTGAGAATAATGGACCCTAATCTTTAATGCACAGTATATGTACACACTCACTAAAACACACACTATACTAAACCTTCCCTGTATGTTGGTGAAGTCTTTAGAGGGTATACTTACTTAAAGTGTGAGGAGGAGGCTCCATGGCCAGAGGCTCGACTGCTGCTCAGACTTTTCTCTAACACCAGAACATCCTGACCATGCTCCTTCAGACGCACTGTGTTGGCCTCTACATCCTGCACACAATACACAAACACACACACACACACACACACACACACACACACACACACACACACACACACACACACACACACACACACACACACACACACACACACACACACACACACACACACACAGTTAGCACACAACTGCACCAACTTAAACCAGCAGATGTTTTTAAAGAAAGTTAACATGGTGCAATAATGAAACAAAAATGAAATATTTAACAAATAATTCTTGGCTGATGGTTTTGGTTAATCTGTTCCCATTATTTTTGTTGTTGTTTTGTCTAAAAACAAAATTTGTTTTGGCCAACAAGTCAAACATCATACACTGATTGATGAAAACATTTTTATTTTTCTGTGAATAATGCACAAAAATAAGAAGGGGTAGGACCAGAAAAGTTTTTAACTTCTTCCTATCCCTTTTGAACATGAACTATATTATTTGAGTTATTTATTTGTTGCTATGGATCCTAAGGATCCAGTTTGTTTTTTTATGTTTTGTTTTTTTCCTTTTTATTTTGTGTTTGTATGTTCTTAACATGTTCAATAAATTGAATAATAATAATAATAATAATAATAATCCAGCCATTCAGAGCCAATGTTTCACTTCTCACTATTTTATTTTAATTTTCACAGATCAGTTAGAGTCAGACTGAGCCCTTTGTTCCCAGCTATAGCTGTACCTCAGCATGAACATGATAACACAGCTCAATCAGCTCAGCTCAATGTTTCCATCCAAAACTTCATTAACTCCGCTTGTGCCTTTGATCTGGAGCTTGAAGTACCAGAAGTCGTTTAAAAACATATTTGACTTTGCATTGGATGACAAAACCAATGGCTGCAGAGTTCTGAAGAATCATCTCAAAGCACACATTAAAATAACCTTTATGGCTGCATTGCTGAGTTTTTCCAACAGAGGGCAACATTATGTTTTCTTTCTGTGGATGATAAACAGACTCACCCTCAGAATCCTGTTGAAGTCCTCCTTGTCTACTCTCAGGAAGTGACAGTTGTCCTCTCGCAGGACAATGGAGGCAGCGCGGGGGGCGTCGTTAACGAGAGCAAGCTTCCCAAAGTCGTCTCCTTCATGAAGAGTGCAAACAACCCCCTGTGCGGCACAGATCAGTCACTGACACAGTGGATAATAACAATACAGGGAAACATATTGCTGTTATCAGGAGAAATACTTACTTTTCCATAGATGACAACATTGACTGATCCCTTCAGAATAATGTACCATGATGTGCCCTCCTCCCCCTGACTGAACACTGAACACAAAAGACACAACATGTTGGTCATATGAAACATCCTAATCTGGGTTTTGTTGGAAATATTCTGAATTTGAGTTATGAATCAAATAGTTCAGTGTCTGTTTCTTCGTTTTTTTTCTTTGGAAAAGTCACCAACTTATTGTGTCACACGACTTACACACAGTCCCTGACTTTGCATGGGACTCAAAGATCAGCACTCCTGCGAGTTCTCTCTTCACCTGTGTAACACATTTACAACACAAGAAGATCAGTGTCACCACAAATTCTTTGAACTTAGAAACAGACTAAAGGTAGTGCCAAAATTCAAAGTGTAACATTCCAGCCTATCAATACCCTGCTGGTGTAAAACAGGTTTTCCTGAAAATGAAAGCCAGCATAAATGTTTTTTTTCAAATGTTTGTTGTTGCTGTTTTTACTTTGATTGACAGCAAAGCAGAAAAAAGGATTTGTAATTCTAACTGATAAATTAAGAAGACAAAAAACACAGAGGTGGGTGTGCAGCTGTCATGCATCTTTTTCCTCCTGTTGTCTCTCTGCTCTTAAATGTTCCATCAGCTATTCATGGTTGTTAGTGCCAATATTTGGATGTTCGCAACAGAATTCAAATGGCCACATTAAGACATAGGACATGTACTTACAGTGGTGGACAGGTGAGACAAAGCCTTTATATGCAGCAGCTCTTCATAAATGATCTCCAAATCATCTGCTGACCTTTCAGACGGACTAGAAAACAGCAAATATGGAGATGTAGCCTTAACACAATCACAATCACACAAATCCACTTTTGCTTGATCATTTATTGTTTTTGAAGAGCCGCACTGTTTCCTGAGAATCATTCTCATGTGGGCGTCAGGTCCGATCTGCGAGAGGAGGAGCAAGGTGTCCTGCAGCTCCTCTAGGCTCTCCCTCCTCTCCTCCTCGTTGGGAAAAGGAGCATCTTCCTGCTCGTCATCGAGGAAGCGGTAGAAGAGGTATTTGTCCTGGAAGGTGAGCTCCTGGTCCACTGAATCACAACAACACAGAACAAGACAGCAGGAGCATGAACTCGGCATTCTCAGCTTAGTACAGATGTGTGACACAGACACAGACGTCACACGGAGTCTCACCATGGTTGAGAACACCCTCTTCCAGCAGCACCTGCCACATGCCCACAGCCTGAATACGAGAGTGGATACATGAGCTCTGCTGCATCTGCCAGTCGACCAACTCAGTCCCCACACAGCACTGCCTGGGAGATACACAAGTCTACGTAAGATCTCATACACACATGAACTAACAATACATGCGTCTTCCACTGACAGCAACTTTGATATAGCAAGTTAATGGAAAGAATGTGCAAAGTTCTCACAACTTGTTTGACCTTTTAAGGTTTTTGTATATGTTTAATTTTAGTTTTTTGATTAATTTTGGTCTCCCCTGATTAGTGAATGATATATTGCACTTTACAGTGGAGCTGTTCAATTCCCCAGATTTAAGCCAAAAGACTTATCAGAGGTACAATGACTTGTCTGTTTGCTTTTTATAGTAAATAAATCTGAATGTAATTGTTTTTTACATGATGTGACGTGACGGTAACACTTTGTTTTGATAGTCCGTCTGTTGACACTCAACAAGGTATCAGTAGATATTCAGTTGCATGTCAACAGTGTGTCAGTTGATATTCAACAAGACTCGTCAACAGACAAGTTATATACTGTACATTCAACTTACAGCCAGTAGACTATAAGGTGCATTTCAAGTTGTTACAACATTTTACAAAAAGTGTCTTCCGACTCTCTTATTTTTTTAAACAGGTTTGACATTCAACTAACTATCTATAGACACTTAACTACTCTGAATCAATCTGACAGGTGAAAGTCAACAGTATGATGTCAACATATCCGGAGGTTTCTCACTCATCACTCTTTTTTCTTTTCAATTCAATTATTTTCTCTGACAGGTCACCAACAATCTTTATTTCACAAAGTTTTGCCAGTTTTAAAAGTGTATGTTTTTGTTCCTTAAACTGCTAGTAGTTAGTTTAATGTCAATCAATAACCTGTTTAGAAAATAAGAGAGTTGGAAGACACTTTTTGTAAAATGTTGTAACACCTTGAAATGCACCTTATAGTCTACTGGCAGTAAGTTGAATGTATATAACTTGTCTGTTGAAAAAGTCATGTTGAATATCAACTGACACACTGTTGACATGCATCTGAATATCTACTGATAGCTTGTTGAGTGTCAACAGACGGACAGACAAAATAAAGTGTTACCCTGTTTTATAACCATGTTTTCATGTGTGCATGTTTTTGACCTTTTTGGTTTTTGCAGATCTTTAACGATGCCTCTAGATGAACCAATGAAGTGTTTTTAATTGAAACTGATTGAATGAAATAATGCAATCTTGGACATACTAACCTGTACGTCTTTAAATGGTACTTCCTGTCTCTAATCATGTGCGGTGCCCTGGACAGGATGGCGTTACGGAGGATCTTCCCCGCCTGCAGGATCTTCTCAGAGGGGACCTGCACGGTACAACAGAGCACCTCATGACTACCTGCCAACTAATAGGCCATCATGATCGTCCCTTTATAGAAAAGGTGTTTACTACCTGAGAAATGCATTTAAGGTGGGGTGTGGCTGGACTTTCAATGAATGATTTCTGGAAAATGAAATGAAAGAAAACATAAGAGGAGCTGAAATGAAACACATCGGGCACCGTGACGAAGAGGATACAAAACTCAACATCCAGGACATTGGGAGAAATGAAATGTTGTAGGAGACAACACAACAACATGTCAAATATAAAGTGCACCTCCTCTCACTGTGTCTTTCTCACTACTACCTTATGACTCACACTTAACATTATGTGTTTATTAGCTGTACATTTAAACTGAACTTATGGCTTTCTTTATTGATTCTCAGTTACCCGATAGTCGTCTGTTACCAGAGTCCTGATTGATGGTTAAATGGGACACAGATTACTGTACGGAAGTGAAGGGTTTTTTTCCCTGCTGGGACCAGAGGGTGGGCTGCCGGGCTGTGACATTTAAAATGCATTTTGCACACTTCAGAGAGCAGCAGCACAACTCATGCATTCATGTGAAGGCTTTAAAGTTCATTATTTATTCACAAGAAAACGAGTCCACTCAGTGCTCACATTTCTACTCAGAGTGGGATTTCCTGCTTATTATTTATAAATGTTTAAATTAGTTGACGCTGTGTTTTTATTTTTATTTTACAAGAATGAAGGCAACAGAACAATCTACAAAGCACAGGGCACCATCAATCTGCTGCAGTGCCATGTTATCAAACCAGAGGTCAGGAAACGGCGACAGGAGGAGAAAAGGTGGGACAGGAACTGTTATGGATGGAGACAAAAAAACTCCGGTCATGTTGTTTATATTTAGACCGACTTTTAAACAAACTTGACATTCCAAACTTATTTCCATCCTCTGCTGGAGATGTGCGTAAAAAAGTAAGAGGATGCGGTCAGGAAAGAGAAGCACAGAGTGAGTTATAGTGTAAGTTTGACTGTTCACTTACAGTAACTCTCCTCTGGACAGGAACCAGCTCAAAGACCCAGCACATTGTCTCACACGCAGCCTCAGCCAGTCTTTCATAACTCATGTAAACACTAAATCATATCAGTATTTCATGTGTGTATGTGTACCTTCCTACCTTATTCTGGTGTTTGGAGACTGAGACAAATGAGTTGTTGCTTATGTTCTCTTTGTCCGGCATTCCTGGAGGGAAAAAAACAGAAAGTGTGTTTAAAAAGTGGCTTAGCAACCTGTGACAAACAGAGAGAATGAACGAAAGAGTTCTTTATTTTCTCTCAAAAACATCAAACACAGAATCATTGAAGGTCAGTGTCTTAAGTACTGTCTATAAGTTATTATCTGGAGCATAGCCTGAACATGAACTACTATGAAATTCTGGGGTGCAGGTGGCCTAGCGGTTAGGTTGCTCCCCTTGTACAGAGGCTATAGCCCTCCGAGCCGGCGGACCTGGTTCAAGTCCGACCTGTGGCTCCATTCCTGCATTTCATTCCCCCAATCTCTCCTGATTTCCAACTTAATCCACTGTCATGTCTAAATAAAGACAAAAAGCCTAAAAACAAATCTTAGAAGTAGAAAAAAAATACTAAGAATTTAATGCCACCAAGTAAAGTTTCCAGTTCCAAAGACATATAAACAAGTTACACCAAATTGTCATTAAACTCTAGGTATGTATGACTGTCTTTGGTAGGACTTTAAAACAAAGCAGCTCTGCCCTCCATGTTCAGTGCACACTCACAACTCCTCAACTCCCCCTTTCTTTTGATAATTTATTTATTCACCCCACCTCCAGCACCACCTTTTTAATTATGTCAGGATATTTATCGATAATCTCTTTTGAATCTGTTTAATGTGTTTTATTTTAATAAACCATGTAGATACCCGTGGTAAAAGTTACAAAAACTGGAACAGATTTGTTGCATTACAGTATATTTCCTAAAAGACCAATAAATATTTATTTAAAGGTTGTCCTCGTGTAAAAAAAAAAAAAAAAGGTCAGATTCTTCTGTGGATCCACTGTTTGAAACTTTAGGTGAATTATTTCTGGTTAAATGGTGCATCATGTGTGCCAAAATATCATATTTCATTTAATTCCCTCTTGAATAGTTTGTTTCTGTTTCATCATAAAATCAGACAAACATTATTTTTATCACAAACATCAATCTGATCTGGGATTTTTACTTGTAAATTTATATCAGAAGAGATCGTGTTCTTGTTTTTTTCGGGAAATGTTTATCCCATTTCCAATTCTTGTTTCATTTTCAGTCATTTTTCATTATAAAAACCTTCCCTTAGGAGAGTATTGCCATCACTATAAAATAATACTCTCCACTTTAATAAAGATGCTGTGAGATACTATTTCTCTGGGTTTTCTAGATGTTACTGTAAGGAGCAGCACAGTGATGTAATTACGATGGTTTGATTCCATGCCACAGTCCTGCAGAGGGGATGTACAGTGGGGTGTGGTCATTGTTCACTGTTTGGAGCCCCCCCCCCCCCCCCCCACGACAAATAACATAATCAGTCAGAGCTGCTCTGTCACAATTGTATCTGCAGGGAAAAACAAAACGGAGCTATTCTTAGAGGTGCCTCTTAGACTGCTGATACCATAAAAACAGATACCCAATCCACACAATACCTAGAAATTGGAACATGACTTGAAAATGAAACATTATCCTGGAGGTGAAACATGCAGAAATAAAACTCTGCTGTAAATGTTCACAGTGTTCACAGAGGGTTCTGGTTGCTTTATACAGTATTCCTCGTTATTCTTTATAAATGTTCTCTGCTGTAAAGGTTTTGTTATGTTTAGCTCATGTGCCCTTTCAGACCACAACCACTTTCACAACAATGTCCAACAGGAGAATTGAACACAATACATGACTTCATCCAAATGTAAGGGGCCAACATTGTCAGCAATAGAAAAAAGTACGACCAACATCAAACGTAAGCCTTGGGCTGTTAAAGGTTTAATTACATAACTTTTGTTAGCTCTGGAGTAAAACTGGAAACACAAAGTGTCTTCAACCTTACCCTGACCTCAAACAACAGTGACAACTAACTGTGAACATTTGAAAAATACTCATAAATATAAATCACAGTTATACTCAACGTTATCTGTTATTAACATATTTACTTGCTGCACATTTGGTGTAATCCAAATTTTTACATTTTTTAATCAGCATTAGGCGGCTGTGGCTCAGTTGGTAGAGTCCGTTGACTCTCAACCGGAAGGTCGAGGGTTTGATCCTCAGCTCCTGCAGCCACATGTCTGATGTGTCCTTGGGCAAGACACTTAACCAAGAATTACTCCTGTATGAATGACATTAATAACTTCTGCTGGTCACTTTACAAAACAACCTCTGCCATCAGTGTGTGAATGTGTAGGTGTGACATGCTGTGTAAAAGAGCTTTCAGTAGTCAGAAGACTAGAAAAGCGCTTTACACATTACATATATCCATTTTTCACATTACACCTGGAATAACCTAATTTTTTGGACACATTAGAGCAGCACAAACAAGTTGCATACAATAATTTCTTGTTTGCAAATAATTGTTTATTTACTCATCCAACAGTTACACACAACTGTTTATGTTGGTGTCATGTTTTAAACCACATGATGAAAGTTAGTTCATTGTTCACTTTCCTTTGTGCTCTGCTTTTGGTCACCACCAACAATGTTTGAGGTTAATATCTTGATGTTTTGCTACTATCATACCAACTCATCGTTCATTGTGTTCAGTCCTGAGCTCTAAGAGCATGGTCTGCTTTTAAGAGCTTTAATTCTAGATATGTTTTGATTATAGCAAATTCAAGTATCATTCCAATGTGTAACATCATCACACGCACACTCTGGATTGCATTTCTAGGTAATGTTTTTTTTTTTTTAAAGTTAACACACATCTGTCCATCATTTTATGTGTGGTGCTGCTCATGTGCTGGTGATATCACACCACTTTTTTAAGTGTCACATTCGTTTGATCACATGAATATGAATTCAGTGTTCAGCCTCTCTGACAGCATTCAGTAAGCATGTCAGGCATGAATCCAAAACAAACTTAATGTAAAAAAAACAAAGATCATGTTTTGTTTGCGTGTCAGGGCCTGGAGCTTAGTATTTCACTTTGGTTTAACAAGAAAAAAGAAGAAGATGTTTCATGCTTAGCTGGAGTGTTACTGAATGCATGAATGGAGTGATGGAAAAAATGATGACATTAAAAGCTCAACCTGAGCTTTAACGGCACAGTTGTTGTACAAAAGAAAACCATTTCAAACATGTTTAATTCATTGACCGCAGTAACAACCACTGGGCTGCTGCTGATGCTCTGTACAGTAGAATACATCAGCCTCCAGCTGCTTCATGCTTGTATGATTACAGTCTTGGTGTATTCATGCATAGAGTGGATACTGTAAATCCCTGAAGTACTATACTGTAAAACACTCGGCGCTAACAGTGCTGCACGTAACAGCAAAGCAGAATCATCAACTTTTAAACACACCTAAAAATACTCCAGTAGTAAAAACCACAGACAAGTTTAGTTTAAGATAGCAAAGTCCTTAAAAAAGAGCTCTTTGTTGAGAACAAAAAAAACAAGTGTCACTTCATTTATAATGTATGCATCATTTATGAAACAAAAGAACAACAATCAACCCTCTGCCAGTAAGCCAACTGACTCTGGATTTCTTCACTGCTCACTGCTGCTCATCATTTTTTATGGTACATGACTTTAAAGAAAGTTAAGTGCTCTGTATAAGCAAAGCTGAGTCTATATTGAGTTTACCCACAACAGTAAATCATATGAAAGTATCAGGCTTTATCACATTAGACAGAGATCTAATAAAGGAGTTAGGCAGGGAAAAAAACACATCAAATATTCTTTAAAACAGGATTGTGTGTCGTATTAAACTGCATAAAGATAATAAAACATCATTCAATAAAGCTGCTGTCTTAAAGTTCTTGTTGTGATCAAATATGAATCAACGTATATTACAAATGTTTAGACAAAAGAATCCACCTTTCCTGACAGCCCCTTAAAATACCTTTTATCTCTGTCAATTAAAGATCAGGAAATTATTTTTTTTGTACTTTTCTAACCAAAAGTCAGTGATTAAGGCAGTTTCTATGAGTAACACTGAAATATTTGAATAGATTCAAATCTATAACAACCTTAACCATTTGATGTGTGTAATAAGCAATCACAGAAGCTTTGACTTAATCATACAATGTTCACTGCACCTAAACAACAGTCAAACGGATAATCAGTAACTGAAGGCAACTTACTGTCAGCACTACAACCACTTTCCATCGCACCATAGGGTGGGGTGAGCAGTCCAGCCATGCACTGATGATATCTCTATAAAAAAACAAAAAACACAAATAAACAGATCAGTCAGAACAGTGGAAAGGTAGCATAGCAGAGTGAGTAGCAGTGTGAAGATTTGGTAAAGCCATATTTCTCCCTCTGCCTGGTCAACCTGATCAACTTGGTGATGTGCAGTGGCGATTCTAGAGTCTGTTGGGGCCCGAGGCAAAAATTCATTGGGGGCCCCTCCGACCCACATTCATCACCGTTATGTCTGCCAGTGTCCCGATGCTTTCTCCTCTTCCTCTCTTTCTTTTTTTTTACTCCCAGATGGATCACTTCTCTCTATTTTGCTTCGGTGACTCTCATCGACAAAGGTTGGTTTTCAAATGAGAGCGAGAGCTGTCAGACAGGGCCCCCTTTAAGGAGGTATCCTACTGTCATTGCAAAATTTGCACATTTTGAGCCACTGCTGTGGTTTAAAGTTTGTCAGCCCTCGGGTGCCCCCTACTGGCCTGGGGCCCCAAGCAGTTGCCTAACCTTGACTATTGACAAATAGCGCCTCTGGTGATGTGAGATCATGCTGATGTCCTGTGGTCTAGTGTGTGAAAATGTACCTCAACAGCCGACATTCACAGATGGTACCCCCTAGATGACTGATATTTTGGCCGATTGTCTTGCTCCAATGTTATAACTGCTCATACAGAGCTCTACATGTTGTGGATTCTGATATGTCATCCTAATCAAAGACAACCGTTGGTGTATACAATACCTCTAAATAGACCAAAAACACGACTCCAACTTATATCAAATTTAACTCTCATCTGAGGGAGAATGGTGTTCATAGATTATCAAAATATAAAGCAATGTAGAAGCAGAAATTGATTGTGCAATGGACTGATAACCACTGACAGGTTGCCCTTAATGCTGCTTCATTATGGTGCGTTCTAATTGATAACTCCTTTGTGTGAATGTGAGTGAAGAGTGGTTGGAGGTGTGGCCATACAGCAGTTTGTTTTGGTTTAATGGTGGTGCGCAAGGGCGACATTTACTGGATCAATAAGTCGCACAATCCTCCTTTAAAACTTGGATATTTTGTTTGAACTCCACCTAATTTTACTTTGTGTACATATGTCCAATGAACCTGTTAACTCTGGCTCCATTCCTCTTCTGTCTATCCTGAATCTTTTCCCTTACTTTTACTTGCTTCTATCATGCATTTGTCACATTAAATACTTCAATAAGCAATAAAGTACTATCTCTTTAAAGCATCACATTACAGCTGTACATGCATTATATCATATCTGTACCCTGCAGTATCAACGACGTTATGTAATGACCATCATACTGCACCCATGCACTCTTGTAAATGTCATGTTTTTCTTTCATGATGCTGTAGGAAGAGGTCAAGCCAACCATGGCCAATGAGCCGTGAAAAAGTACTGCAACACAACATCATTGGTTGAACCTGAACGCAATAGAACCACTACAAATGGGGAACAATTTCAAAACTGAAGAGAAAAATGTGTCCGATAAAGGAAATAAACTCACTCCACCATAAAAAAGAAAATAATCATGTGGTGCTGTGTTTATTTTGTTAGATTTTTTTTCACTATGGTTTATGAAGTAAATTGAATCCAATTTAAAGGCATCATTGCTCCAGAAACACGTAATAAGAATGCATTTTGGGTAAAGATAAATAATTTGTATATAATTCTGTGTAAATTAAAGCACCACTGTTAGTCTGGGTTGGATAATAGCTAGTAAGCTAGTAGCTATTCAAAATGAAGTTAGCTTAGAATCAAAGCAGCGTTTAAGAAAGATTCTAGCTATATTAGCTAGAAAATGCATTAAAATAATTGCTATTTTTGCAATAATAGATGTTGACCTTTAGCTAATTATTATCAACCAATGTTTTGCAATATGCTTTGAATGTTAGCAAACTAAAGCCGTATGTCTTTCTCTTTACAAAATACACAATACAGGACGAGTTATTTCTACTAATGAGAATTACTCATAATATTTCTTCAGTGCAAAAACTGAACATCTTGACAACATGATCCTCTAATGATCAAGTTGTTCATCTCTTTTGCTCACTGAAAAACACAGAAAACTATTCCCATGTAGTTCTAAGGTGGTATTAAGGTACAACTCGTGAAAATGAAAAACCCGCCCAATGCTCTGCAAGCTGGTTTGTATTTTTCTTACTTTCAAAGAAGCTTTAAACAAATTGTCAAGTAGATTGATGGTTCATGATTCATATGTGGTAAAGGACAAACAAAACGAATTACGTGCCAAAGCAACTACATATAAAGTCAATAAAAAGCTGATTTCGGACCACTTAGTCACTGGCCTACTTTCTCTAACGTCCTATCTTCTGCTCAGAGAAGACTCAACGACAGCTAGAGCTATAGAGCCATTTGGTCCTGTGTGGTAATGTGCTCTCAGAGGTCATGTTTTAAATTCAATTTCACCCTCTGAAGTCACTTAATCACTTTAGCAACCCTTAAGGGGGGACACAGCTTTTTTCCCTGCAACAAGAAGACGGTTAGAAATGTCACATTTACACCGCTTGTTTGACCAAAATGAGGATTGTCTTTCTTCATGCTGCTCATTAAGATACTAGCAGATAAGCATGAGCGTCAACTAACACTCAGATTATGAAAATGTTTCTTTTGTGGAGGGGATTTTGTACACATTCAAACACCAGACTGAATTATTCAAAGTTAATGTAAGCATTCAGAGCCTATCAGTCTTTGTTGACAATTAAAGGATTTGAGGATTAGGGAGGAGCACTTAAACCGAGCAGCACATGAACAAATGAACTCAACCCCTCAGAGCCAATAAAGCTGCGCTCCCTGAGGGATTGCATCCACAGTGCAGGGTGGGGGTGTTGTTTTAGAGGAGGATAAGCACTATTGTCAGGTGTGTGAAAAGCACTCAGTTTCTATTTTGTTAGTAATGATGTCTCTGACTTGTATATCACACAATACATTTGTATCCATATGGAGCCTTGTTTTGTTTTTTTACAACCTCCAACTAACTACTAAGTGGCCGACTTTTCACATGTGAATCAATATTTTTTTTGGCTGTGCATAAGTTTGAGGGAAATTGAATAAATGGTCAATAGAACATTTATCAAACCAAAGTTGCCTTTCATTGGGAGGGGGTTGCTGTGTTAATCTTTATTAAATATCATGAGTTTCTCGTCTGAAGGTACAAGACATTGGAGGTGATGATGTAGGAGACTATTTTATGTATCAAATTGAATTAAGAATATAAGTAGTAGATTCATAAATAATTTAAGTGATCATTAGCTGCTGTCCTGCTCCTGTCTGTCTCAATAATTGTCACCATTTTTACTTTGTTTCAACCTTTTTTAATACAGTTTATGTTTTTATAATTACGTCTGTAATCTCTATCATACATGATCATATCATCAGCGTAACATCTCAGTGTTAATAGAAATGTTCTTTAAGACTTTGGATGTGACTGAAGTATTTAGAATTATAACTTCATTGTGATAAGGAGAACATGTGAATATGAAACACAGGATTGGTTCCAAGAGTATTTATCCACTGAGTTTGTAGATGAAGCTAGCAGTTTAGCTGGTTAGATGGGCTAAGCAAAACCACTAAAAACAGCTGGCCAGTCTGTTGTAACAAAATCTGCCTCTCAGCCAATTCATTGAAATATTTTATCTTGTTTAACATTTACCTTCAGTGAGAGCCAGGATAGCTGTGTCCTGTTCCTATGTTCATGCTTAGATCAGCCAACAGACTGTTAGATGTTTTTTATTGTACAGATGAAAGAGTGTTACGTATCTATCTTCCATTGAAGAAGTCGTGTATTTCCCGAAGTGTCGGAGTATTCCTTTAAATGATGTCTTCTGATTATTCACACATTAACCTTTATCCTTTTAATCCCAGAGGATTATTAGAGCATTAAATCATTTCACCCATCAGTTAAAGATTAAAACTGCAGATATACCAAACTGTGACTATGTGGGATAATAAATACATAAAGATGTGTAAGCATTCTATAACAAAAAGAAGGGCTAGGTGTGCTTGCTTTGGTCCTTAGAAATGCACATTCAAATATTTATGACAACGCTTTATTTCACCATTAAACCACAGTTGGGTGTGACTGGTACGGATACTTCCCCCTAGTCTTGATATAATTCGGGAAGAGAAGTCCTGAACTACAATCTCTTGTAAAAGAGGGAAGACCAAGTTGTTTTCAGTGCTTACAATGTTAGAGCATGGATCAACCACTCGATGTATTCAGCTCTGACCAATCAGTTTTGATATCTGAACAGCAAGCACCTTGGTTTAGTCCGTCAGGTTGTAGTGTGTGATTAAACCCAGTTTCTTACAAATGATAGGGATATGTTTGTTAATCTGATACCATCACATTAAAGGATATTATGATCTGTTGCTTTAAGAGGATTTAGTTTGAGTAGCTGAGGAGTGTTACAAACACTTGCAGAATACGAATGATGCCTTTAGATGAGACAGGTAGACATGTAAGGAGTCTAAATCCTTTTAAGTCCACAGCTCTAAGAATAAAAACTCACTTAAGTCTTTGACCCTAAAGGCATCTTAAAAGAAAGGTTACAACCTGACATAAAATGTATCACTAACACACTGTGGACACACAGCTTCATTAACATATAGCGTTCTCATTGGTTGTAGAAATGCCTCACAAGTTGGAGAACATGCATCTTAAAGACTGTGGCTTACAGGAATAACTGCACATTTTAGATTAAAAAAAAATACTTTGGAAATTAAAAAAAAAAAACAGGAATAACTTTTTATTATGTTTTTACTATTTGTCTTTTTTTTCTCCACCTCGAGGACAACTTACCAAGGCAAACTGAAATCATCAGAATTCTGCCACACTACTGAAATCATTCACGCATGTAGAATGATTGGTAGGCTTAATCAGAGTTTTGGCAAATTAAAAATATTTCATAATCACTAACAAGTCACTAAATTCACTTCACAATAAACGCTACATTCGTCCAACATTAACCAGAATCTAAAAACTCTTTAACTGCTGAAAGTATTAAAACAATTTATTAAAGTCATAATTCTTTTTTTAAGCTTGGTGAGTGAATGTTTTTTATTTTCCTTCGTCGTCTTGTATGTACAAAGACTCACCTTAGAGATATATTTTTTTAATGTGTAATTTTTTCAAATATTACATTATATTTTAAATAACACTGTCTCAACCAATAAAATCCTATTCACATTTTTTTTAAATGCTCATAACATAAGCATCTACACAGAGCTGTAATCTTAAGGAAAAGGGAAAAATGTAATAAAAATATATTTTTGTTGCACACTAGAAGAAATGTTTTTTAAAACCATATTCAGTTCAAATAGTTTAAGTACTTGATGTACATGAGTGTACATGAGTTTAAATGAGCATCTCATTAATCACCACATGGTGTTTATCTTCACTTAAGAGGGGGGTTTTAGAAATGTCTGCAATAACAGATGTGCCATTCTGTTTTCCTCCAGTGAAGCTCAGTCAACTGTTGTGCATATTAGCTCTCATACACTGACTTCACTGTTCACAGCAGGACAAACGCATGCACATTCTTTAACCCTGTCCTCTACTAATAATGGCTTTTTTTTCCCCAAACTCCTACAACAATGAAGTCACCTGGAAATACAAGCTGTAGCACATACTATCTTGTATCTCTATTAAAGTGCTTTACTTATAAGTGTGTGCAGTCCTATCTGTGTCATAACAAACACATCATCCAAGTGCATTCTCACTTCGAGCGTCACCTCAGTCTTTCACGCTCCAGTAAGTCATTTCATTGTGTGCATCAATGTGCATGAATGCACTGCTGTATTTTGAGCAGTTCACCCCACATTACATAACACTCATAGTGCAAACTGTTCTCAAAGCAGTCTGTGATGATTCTGAACTCTTACAGGCACACTTCAGGCCACTGGGGAAAAACAACTGAGGGGGAAATATTACCAAATCACACCTGCTCCTACAAAAACACATAGACTGAAGTATTTCATTTTAATAATGTGGTTTTTTAATCTCTCAATAGTCAGCGAGAAAATTCAGCACAAAACTCTATCCACCATTTATTCAACCATTTATGATCAAGTTTTTCCTGATGCAGCTAACATGTTGGATTGTTGGAAAGTTTGTCAAACATTACCTTAAGATGCTACTAGTGTCCAATGCAGCCTAAAAAGAAGGGGAGGGACCTCCAAACCCTCTTATCCCTCAGTCATGGGTCATATCCAGCCTGGTCCAGCATGATCCAGCAGCTACATCAGCCTGCACGCTGCTCTGACAGCAGGCAGAGTGAGCACACTGTGTCAGTCGAGCAGAGTGCCAGTCAGCTGCTCACTTCTTCTGAGCAGCAGTTGCTAGGTGATTACTCAACTCCAGTCACTGAGCAAGCTGGAGAGCATGCTCCATCTCCCTCTCTCTCCTTCTCCCTCTCTCTCTCTCTCTCTCTCTCTCTCTCTCTCTCTCTCTCTCTCACTCACACACACACCCATTGGCTAATCTGCACACATAATAGTAGCTGCTCATTTTTAGCTGGGCTAGGAGCTAAACCAGAAAATGGTCAGTCTCAGAGGGATGTAAAGAAATCAGAAATATAAAAAAAGTCTTTCATCTATTATAACTTTTGAGGAAGGCGCTGTCCTCAAGCAGAATTGGTGATTTATTTTCTTTGTGGATCCAATCCATCTGTGAAATGTACAGACATTAGAACCACCCGGCAGTATCAAGTTCCTATCACTGAGCTGCTTCTTCTCAAGGACAGAGAGCAGCTGGTGTCTTATCTTTAACCTTGTTACTTATCAGAGCTGCACTGACCCCCAAACCAAGAAATTAATCACATGATTAACAGTTTAGACAGTTGCCTAACTCCAGTAAGTTTCATAGCACAAATAAGTCAAACTTGTGTAACGTACACCTGATATACCTATTAACATGATTCCTCTTATTCATCACATGTACTCTGCCGTGCTGTGCCTTTCTGTTTACATGTGGATGTGTTGTTCTATTGTTTTTTTATTTATTGATTCTAGTGGAAGCAGCTGAATGTTTGGCAGTACTTTGAGCCCAAGACAAATTTCCCTGAACGGACAATAAAATGTATCATATTGTATCGTTTCAAGGATACTCACTGTGATAATTGGTGTTGTAATTGTCTGAGATGTTTTAGATTTGCAGCTTCGCTTGATTGTTTGTTGCTGCATGTGACTAAATTATAAAGATTTTATTTTTTATTGTGAATTTGAAGCCGGATGAAGTCAAATGTTTAGCTCAACGGGTGCTGACCCTGTGAGGGGATTTAACTTTTTATAATCAAAATCTTTGTGCACTGTAAATAAAAATGACAAAAATGTTTTTAAGCAGAGTGATCACACTCCCACTTCTTCATTTCAACACTGATATTTGTGAATAAAACAGACAATAAAAGTGAATGAAATACTGAAAATATTCAATTGTGTCTGACAGCACATTTCAATCTGACCAAATCTAGTACACTTTAATAGTTTTATACATTCACTTGAATAACAGACAAGCAGTGCCACATGTTTAATGCCTGCTGCTGTCTCATGGAGTATAGAGAAAATTACAAACAATTGTTTGATTAGTTTCATTAGCCTTACTTTGTTGTTTAATTCTAGATTCATTTCATCAGACAAGCAAAAGATAGAAAAGGGGTCATATAGGTAAGCAGGCATCTTACAGCAGGACCTGTCTGTAAGTGTAAGGATGTGGCTGAAACAAAGACTGAGCAGATGTAGATGTCAGTCACTGAATCCTCAAAGTGTTGCTTCTGACAAACAAAACTTACCAGAACAGCTTCACTGCTACAGTTTCATCAAGAGAAAGAATGCCTTATTTCAGATCCATATACTGTACATTCAGTCATTTTAAATTTGATGGAATAAAGGCTTGTATTGAACAGACACAACATGTAAGTAAAGAGAAATGTATAAAATGTATTTAAGAAGTCTTTATGATGGACTGGGGCAAGCAGAGATACTGGAAACAGATTCCAATTTTCTCTTCCGGTAATAAATTTGATTTGAAATTTGAAATTGATTTAGTGTTTTTATGTTTTGAATTCAGTTTAGTCAGCTCATCTATGCAGTGGTTGGAACTGAAGATACATGTTCAACGGAGCAATAAGACAAAAACAAAGCAAGAGAAAACTGGTTCAATTCCGGATGAATGATTTCATCTAAAATCTATAAGTTAACAGACACGCATTGAAGTGATACAAAAAAAATCTATAGTTTGTCATGATTCATGTTTTTATTTGCAGGTCAGAGATCAGATTTTTTTTGTTGCTGATGTAACCGCTCTGTGAGCTGAGGAAATACATCAGTAATGTTTATTATCAACTTCATGCTCTTTCTTCCAGATGCTGAACCCCTAGAGGATCCATGTAACCTTTTTTTTTTTACCCCCCCTGCACCCTATCCACAGTTACCAGAGGGCACGCTGCAGCCCTGCCACTTTCTGTTCATCAGCTCTCTACCCAACAGGCTTCTTCTACAGGCCGCTGACACTCCACCCCCCCCCCCCCCCCCCCCTCTGCTTAGCACCCATCAGATTCGCCTGGAGTCTAAACATGCATGAGAAATACACACAACTTATGCTAATAAAAGCTCAAATGTGTAATTTGTCACATTTAATCCACAAATGCCACAGCTGTTGTATAATGAGAGCGGTTCTGTGCAGGCCACGTGGAGGCTGAAGAAGTGACTATAAAAGAGCCACGTTACCAGCCTTAAAAAAAACAATGTGTTATCACAATCTCAGCGCCCATCGGAAGCACCAAACAAAGAGAAGAGTAAATTGATGATCAGGCCCATCTAAGCCAGGGTCAGCATGCTCGTGTGTGCTGAGCTCGGCTCATGTCTGCTCTGTTAAACAAACAGCACACGGCTGCCTGATCCCAGCAGTTGTATCAGTCAGCAGTATGAGAAAATATATATCAAAGTTGCGTGTAAGAGCGGTGCTTGCCATGCAACAGCACCACAGTCACAAGCAGGAAAGGAAATGTAAGAAAACTGTAAAAAGCAGGAAGAGAGCAAGAAACGAACAAATGTGTTGATTTAATAATCGACATGAAATGCAATGACTAAATTATCCGGTTCATTAGGGCAATGCTGTGATCACTATGACGCAGTTTGTAATAGTGCATGGCTACAGGTTCAATTTGAGGAGGAGGAGGAGGAGGAGGAGTAAGAAGAGGAGTAAAAAGAGGAGGAGGAGGAGGAGGAGGAGAGAGGAGGAGGAGGAAGAGAATCAGGAGGAGGAAGAGGAGGAGGAGGAGAGAGGAGGAGGAGGAGAGAGGAGGAGGAAGAGGAGGAGAGAGGAGGAGGAGGAGAGAGGAGGAAGACGAGGAGAGAGGAGGAGGAAAAGGATCAGGAGGAGGAGGAGAGAGGAGGTGGAAGAGGAGGAGGAAGAGGAGGAGGAGGAAGAGGAGGAAGAAGAGGAGGAGGAGGAAGAGGAGGAGAGAGGAGGAGGAGGAAGAAGAGGAGGAGGAGGAGGAAGAGGAAGAGGAGGAGGAGGAGAGAGGAGAGAGGAGGAGGAAGAGGAGGAGGAGGAGGAGAGAGGAGGAGAGGAGGAGGAAGAGGAGGAGGAGAGAGGAGGAGGAAGAGGAGGCGGAGGATGAGGAGGAGTATAAGAAGGAGGGGGAGGAGGAGAGAGGAGGAGGAGGAGGAAGAAGAGGAGGAAGAAGAGGAGGAGGAGGAAGAGAGGAGGAGGAGGAGGAGGAAGAAGAGGAAGAGGAAGAGAGGAGGAGGAGGAGGAGAGGAGGAGCTGAGGTGTAAAACTTTGACTCAGAGCTTCTCCTCTGAATAAAGCAGTCTAGGTTGTAATTTCAACATCCGAGCTGGCATCAATGGATGCTGGGAGTACCTCTCTGCTTCTCTGGTTTTTAGAGCCTTAAGCAATAATGACATTGATACAGCTTTAGGTTGTTAAGGCACTACAAAAGGTGTTTCAGCTTTAGTAAAACCTGTGTGAAGTCTGACACATCTGAACAAACAGACTAAAGTTAAAGGGTTTCCTGTAGTAACAAGCAGAAGCTGTTGTTCTGCACTAAAATGAGCGTCAACCAGGCTGAACAATGTTGTTGAAACTGTTGCTCCAGCATCAAGTTGTAACATACCAGCAGGTAGAGTAACGATGATCCATCAATAGGCTGATTATGTGACTTTTAACTCGATGTGAGGCCTTTTGTTACAGCTTCAGCCAACTTCTGAGGTTAAGCTAGCTCAGCAGATCTAACAGCAGAGGATCCATGTATAGACACTCATGCTGGCATGCTCTGCCATACTTCTGAGAAGTTCCCCTGTAAACATGGTTAAAGAGATCAATATTGGACTTATCATTTCTGTCACATACAGTATAAACTTTTATGTGACAGGTGATCTAGAATTACACAGTTTGATTGCTGGAAAAATCACGTCTTCAACTTCACTTAAAAATCCCAAATCACATGCACTTGATATTTCAAGTTTTTAAACTTGTTTAAGCTGCATTTTAACAATGATTAGTTTCCACATTTAAATTAAGGAAATGTTAAAAACTGAGACACTTTCCATCCAGACAAATAAACAGTAAAAAAACATAATCTAGTATAAGATCTTGCACAGTGAAGGTCCACTATTCAAGTTAAGTAACAAACATGAAAAAAACATTTTAACATGATACAGTGAAAACACTGTGGGAAAAACTCCGGCATAGTTTAATAAAGCCCAGGGGGGGAAGTGAGATGGAAAAGATGTCACAAGATAAAAAATTTGTTCTGCCAAATACGTCAACAAAACAGTCTGAAAAAAATATACTATATTAAAGTAACACGCAGTGAACACACCTCGTGTTTGATTGAAGAGCTTCCTCTAAAGACCCTGCCAGGTAAATTCCAGAAGAAGCTGCCCCATATGATTCTGAGCCAAGATGACAACTTAACACAGTAACTTCACTGTCTGTCATAACGTCAAAAAATAACCAAAGCCAGGGGATCTGAGAACCAGATACAAACAATCTGTGTGTAGAATAAGACACCAAAACATCCACCTCACAAACCTGAATGAGGAGGTGACTCCAGGACAGAGGTTAAACTGAAGCCTTGTAGTACTTCCACTTGATGGTCAGCAAACATCCAGATCGGCTTAAGTATCCAGTCACACTGCTGCTGGGCTGAACCCTGACACAGACACACGCGAGGTTCAACATTTACAAGCCCCTCATGCCCTTCAGTCCCAGAGGAAATGGGCAGTCTTTCTCTCATAGGCGGTGTCCTACAGGAGAGGGGGCCTCTACACAGCATGACACCCACAACCTAACATGCAAGACAGTCTTCAGTTTTGTTTGTGAGACACATTTATATTTATCGGTACTATTATGTAGTACGTCTTACACAAATTGAGTTATACTTGTGGTGAGTTATTGTATTATAGTCCACGCAATGAGGTCATAGGTAAACACAGGACCACAGCACTGCACTGCCATCTAGTGGTCAAAAGGTAGAAACCTCTCAGGCTCTTTATAGACTTAAATTCTGAGAAATGCCTGCACACATAAACATTCTCAAAAAGCAGAGCGGTTCAGTATCATTACTGGACCACTTATGCTAAACCTGCAGGGTGGGTAACATTAAAAATCATGAATCAACCAAAGCTAATCACCATGACAGTGTACATCGCCTACACTTTGGCTTAGGCTGAGCTGAATTCGTCACCGTTTCAACATTTAGCATTTCAATTTCAGCAGGGACAAACTAAGACAGGTGGCTGTTCTCTTATTTAAGCAACCTCCTCATCTAGGTCAGGAATTAAAGGATAGAGATGAGGGGTAGAGATGCAATTTTTGGTGCAAAACCATTTTCCTGTTGTTGAGGACAGCAATAGCATTATTTTAACCCGAACTGGTGGTGTTTTATTTATTTTTCTATAAAATGATTCCTGTTTCATCATTCAGATTTCCTTGAAATATAAAAATTAAAAGCAACAGAGCTGAAAAAAATGTGTAAACATAATATTTTCAGACCAGGAAATATAATCAAATGAATCCTTGTAGATCTTTTTTTTTAATGAAAATATGTGAACTGGTATTTTATGTCCCTTTAGTGAAAGGTAAGAAAGTAGGACTAAAGAAAAGAAAAAGGCAAAAAACAGACTCCGACAGCCTTTTCAGACCCCCCTTTATACAAGACCCCAACATGAGTTCATCTCCATTGTTGTGTCACAAACTGTAATGTGACCAGAGAATTGCTGTGGGCTGATGAAGATACAGATGGAGCAGACAGAGGTACTCACATCCCACAAAGACCTGAACGCCCTCTGCTCGATGCGTAGGAGCTCACTGGATTCCCGTGTGACAATAGTGGCGTGTCGAGGAGTGTTATCCAGGATCGACTCCCCAAACGCTGTGCCAGTTCCCAGTGTGCAAATGGTGACAGCATCCTGGAACAGAAACAGGGGGGGAACACCCAGCCAAACAAGAATACTGTGAAATCTAACGTTTGTCGTTTGCTGGGAAAAAAATGCTTTTTGTGTTGTACTTGATCAGACCACTCTCTAGGTTAAAGACAATCACCTGAACACTTTAAGGTTAATTATACGCTCCAATCAGCAAGAAATCACTCCAATCAGAGCACAGACAAACTGACGCAGGGGAACAAAGCATCAGTATTAAAAACCTTTTTGGTAAATTCCTCTAATGTTATTAGCAAAATGCTCTTTTCAGCCCACATCTAAAAAGATAAGCTTGAGGTTAGATGGGAATATTTTGAATGGCTGATGGATTTCAAATAGGTTGTAACAATTCAATTCAAAAAACTTTATTTGTCCCCGGGGGGTAATTCAAAGGCACACAGAGTAATAAATTAACAACAGTGCAGGTAGATGAAATATTTTAACCTAAATATAAAGTGTCAATTTAATACAACTTAAAGCTTAAACTTAACTTAAAATACAAAATATAAAGGAGTAGATATAAGTGGACAGTGATCGGACTAACAGATGTAACAGATGTAACCATAACTATGTGCAGTAAACGAGAAATAAATATATATATACAGAGCTATGTGCAAGTAAAAGAGCTATGTGCAAGTAGTAAATATTCAGATTATAACCTTAAGAGGACTGTCTGGATTTAGGCAGCTCAAATTGAATAAGGTAGCACACAACATAATAGTTTGTTCCCATTCAAAACAAAGTAGTGAGTTCTATTTGTTTGTTGAAATTAAGGGTTTCACATTATTCTGGAAAAAAACATATAAGTCAAACCTGATAACTTGAGGTCTCTGAAACTTTGACATCCAGTGAACCAGACAGGACGGCATACCAGCTGGTGCCAATGTCTCCCTGACGATACACTTTAGAAACACAAAGCACCGTTCAAAAGCAACATTGATCATAGACTTTATATACAAATGGACAGCGTGTTCACATGGTCTTTTTAAAAACAAAGCATCTTACAAGTATCAGATCAAAACGATGAGATGTTTACAAAAAAATATATGCCACCAACAATATACAGACATTTATCTCATATTGTGGAGGGAATTTATGAAGACGTGTAACCACGGATACATAAAGTTCCAGTTTCCGTGGAAGTGAAGCGATTTCATCCCAAAGCTAAAAATAAAAGGGTTGAGTCTGCGTCCGCACAACGGAGAACAACAAAGAATATCACAGCTGCTTGACTGACTTTGTGGCTTGTTTTGAGTCGTGTACCCGTGTTTGTGCTCGTGTATGAACTGTACCATGCCGAAGCTAACCTCTTGAAAGCGTGCCAGGGCCAAGGAAGTGTACCGTGCTTGAGCATTTTAGGCCCGGTACAGATTGCTTATATGTGAATGCGCCCTTAGAAAGGTCCCATGTGCCCGATATACAGCATGCATATTTGGACTTACAGGTGATGCCTTTCTCCAAGCACTCATAAAATCCACACATGCAGATCTGCTGCAGCAGATTGGGGTGGAACTTCTCAAAGGCCTTGGCATTTTTCAGATGGGCCAGGATTATGTCGACATCTTCTCCTGAGCGTTCTGCTGGTCTGCAGGAAGAAAAGCAACAAAGAGACATTTACAGGGAACCACTAAAATAAAACTGGTAACTAAACATGCTGCATGCTTTAATTCAGCAAGAGCAGCACAAGTGCATCTCAGACAGCTGAACCGTCAAAATGAATAAAAAGTAGCACAAAGCTTTGTTGAGGTTGGTGATCAGAATCAGAATCAGAATCAGAATCGGGTTTTATTGTCAAGTACATTTACACATAGAAGGAATTTGACTTGGTGTATTGGTGCTAAACAGTTAACAAGGAAATAAAGCAGAACTAACAACAACTTAAATAATACAGTTTAAGAAGCTATTACAATATATAAAATAGAATTTAAAAATGTTAAATATTAACTATAAAAACACAAAATGTACAAAAGGTGCAATGTAGGAGCTGTGCAGTGGACTATGAGGAAAACCAATCTTAGTGTGTGTAACAGATATTGTCCTTCTTAATGATAGTTGACACAGTTTTTTGGCTCCTACTCAAAAGCTGGCTGCTTTGAACCTCCTGTTTCAGGTGGACCATCACTAAGAGGACATTCACACAAGGCTAGAACTGCTCAAAGTTTATTTTGAAACACTAGCCTGTACATTGTTGTTTATGTCATTGAGCTGTAACAATGAGAGTGAACTATAAACTGTCCTCACACATAATTTAGGGTGTTGTATCCCTCCTCTGTTGCTTGCATTACTCTGCCCCTAAATTTGTTCCACTGAATCTGAAGCCTCTGATGTAACATGTGGGTGGTTGTACTGTAGCTTACATCACCTTTGAATCCATATCCATCCTTTAAAAGAGGAAAACCAACCGTTTCAATACTTCAGAGAAGCAAACAAGGGCTTGTTCACAGCTCCTGAAAATGATTTACTGAGTTCAATAAAGAGGTTTTCACCAGAGCAACAGCTTGCAAGCAAATGGCTCTTTGTGGTGAGTTCCCTGGAATCATTTCAGCGGTTACATTAAAGTATCTCAGTATTGTGCTCCTCTGATTGGATTGTGGTATCCCATCCCCATTCAAATCAAACATTTAAAATCCCCTTAACAGCCCTGCATTATTTCAGCACTACATCAAATGCTGCGCAGCGAGTAAAACAAGGCAGGGAAGGGATGAGTGGGAGTTTCAAAGACAAGGTGTCTGTTTGGTAATCAAGCAAGCCCAAAAAAAAAAAAAAGCTTTTGTGAGGTGAAGATTTCAAGTCCAAGCATGGAAGGAATGTTTTCATCATGAGGCAGCTTATAACATTATTCAAACTTTAAATGATGACAAACTTAATTGAAGCATTTCTTCTGATTTACAATACAGAAATGTGCACAGCGTGATGTCTTCATTTTGCACCCCCCTAAAGTTCTGTGCTTAACTCGAGTAAAATCAAACATGCTACAGAATCTGAGAGGAAAATGTGAGTCATAGGTTTAATTTGCACCAAACAGGTGGGCTCTACAGCGACAGAAGATATTACTGTGCAAACACATCTGGCACACTGCGTCACTTTTGCTGTTTATAGCTGATGTACTTTGGACCCCCTTTCTTTCTCCCCTCAGTCTGTGCACACAAAAAACTTACATATGATCTGTGCCCAATAACACTAAGGACAAACATGCAAACTGTTTGTTATTTAAAGCATTTGAATTCAAGCTCTACATGTACATAAAAATCCACACAATGAAATAAATCAATGCTGGTGCATATCATGTTGCATGATGGAACACATTGTAGTTCTTTGCAGCAGGTGACAGACATGAAGACAACAGTTGTGCAACACTGCACCTGTTAGCGGTAATGCACATTGATGATTCATTCACATCTGAAATCAAATGTAGGCTTATGCTACTCCTTTCTTTAGACCGATCAGTGTCAATAATGTGTTACTACATAATAAAGTAGCCTGTTGTTAAGTATGACCTAATAAAGGGTTTAATATCCCTTCTGACAGGTGTACATGCACAATGTTTTACCTCCCCATGTGATTTTGGACAACTCTCTTAGTAGTTTAGGTATGAACCGTCCATAACATGATCTGTAAAGGATCTTGTCAACATTAAGAGTAAGTGATAAACTGCTTATGCAGTATATGAATGACGTATTTTTAGTTATGAATATTTAAAGCATTTCCAACAGCTGTCCAAAGTTAGAAGCATTGCTTCCTATACTTCCCATAGCCTATATCTCTGATCTCTGTCGACACTGTTCTTAATATCGGTGTCCATATAATAAACTAAAAACATGGCACTTTTTATGATGCCCCTATTCAACCTCACAAGAATCAAGTTTTATTAATTCCAGTGGGCAATTTAA
The DNA here is from genome assembly GCF_963930695.1 of Labrus bergylta. Taxonomy (NCBI): domain Eukaryota; kingdom Metazoa; phylum Chordata; class Actinopteri; order Labriformes; family Labridae; genus Labrus; species Labrus bergylta. Next base: position 27,956,270 of record NC_089207.1, on the reverse strand, counting down.
ACTACGGAGCCGATATGAACGTTAATCCGGCCACTGAAGCACCAAAATAAATAAAATCCTCGTCTGTAGGTAATAAATATGAATGTGCGCTCACATGGAGCCCTAAACCGAGACAGTGAACGCACTTGAATTACATAAATGCAGTACCTTTTATCCAGACAAATAATCCACTCCGTAGATTCCGATGAATGCGAAGAACTGTGCGCTGCAACCATCTTGAGATCCCGATTCTCCTCCTGCTGCTGCTGCTGCTGCTGCTGCTGAGGCTGCGGCGGTGAAGAGGGCTGGACCAAAACCAGCACCTGATGTGCCTTCAGTCATTCTCCGTCTGACAGACGATGTGCTGCCCCTCTGCTGAAGCTGCTGATCAGGGCTCACCTGACCAGGAGAAGTTTGAACAGAAAATACACAAGAGGGAACTGGAGGTAGAGATATGCTCCAAAGAATGTGAAGTCATAATGCCAAGTTTGTTAAGAGAAAGAACGTCACCTTTTTTTTCCAAGACTTAAAAAATGACATTTTAAATGTGCTACCTTTTTTCCCCATTGTTTCATTTCCAGTCCAATGTTTTTATTTTTTTCTTAGGTTCTGTCTATGAATACCTAAATCTATATTTTGCGTTGTGTTCTAGTTTCCATTTGTAGTCCTGAAAGTAGGCTATCATGCACTACTAAAAGAGTCCATGAGGAGAGCAAAAGAGGAGGAGGAATAAACCGGACACGGTGGAAGATATCCCAACAGCTGTAACAAGGCTACTCTTTAGCTCTTTTCTTTAACACACATCTACAAACTTCAAACTCCATTCTCGCCCCCTCAAGTGGCTGTCAGACTTTTAAACGATGTGACGCACCTGTAAAGACAATATGACCGGACATTCATCGCTGACTAGTGGCAATACCACACCGGAAGCAAGGAAAGATGGTCATCCGTACCCAAATTGGCAACATTTAAAAACCAAAATGATAAACGAGTTTAATGACCTGTAGGCTACATTTTTTGCTGTGCCTAATTTACGGCAATGGAGTCAAAAGCTGAAGTTAATAGCATAGGCTAAAGCGAACTGTTTAAGTTAATTAATTTAGTAATTTAAAAGGCTGTTGGTAGGCCTACATTTTATTTTTATTTTAACAAAAGTTTTTCAATAACATTACAAAAATAAAGGAACATAAATAGTTTAAAAATCAACTCTACACTTTCAATTATTTTTTATTGTTTTATCTATCTATCTATTCAATGATACACCTGAGACCCAAAAAAACAATCATAGCTTGACCTAAAGAACTACAACTTTGGTTATGTGTATGCCATTGTGCTTTTTTTTTTGTATTTTTAACCCACCTTACTTTTTAAAGTGAAAAAATTATACACATTGACAACATCTCATGTAACACTAAGCACATTACCCCACACCTTCATGGAGGTTTATTGTGAGCTAAACATGTAGTAAATCAAATAGCATCAAGACTTTGATTGAGTAATGGTTTAAAAACTTGCATTTGTGATCCTGATCTTAGTTTTCACTCACTTCACACTAAATAACTAAAAATATTTTTGATATTTTACACTTCAGACTCACAGTGTGAAATGTTGCCCACATTAGTTGCTCATACAGACTTCTGTGGTAACTCTTTTATTGTCACCTCCTAAATACATCTCACTCCCACAGTTCACTGTTTAGAAAAACGTGACAGGAGTTTTCATTAATACAAACTTGAAGAATATGTCCAATTACTCTCTCACTGTAGCACTTTGTGGTTGTTAGAGGATATTATGTTGTCAAGACGACATACAGTGACGAAGCATTTGGCAGCAGTGTGTAGGTGGAGGACACAGGTACATGTGTCCTGGGCAGAGCGGACATTCAGCAGGGAGCGACTTTTCTGCTGCAGGGTTTAAAGGGGAGCCAGAGGACATGGGTTCATGGGTAGCCTATAGTGACATATACATTATCATGAGCATTCACATGATAACTCATGGGTAACATATTCCTACAGGGACTCAAGAATAGCATGAACTCCCTGCATTAATCCATATGATTAAATTGCTGCTTATAACGGCCTGTGCAGCACTCTGTGTTAGAACTGACAGCTTTCCTTACGCCAAAGTGAGAACATTTCCACAATGGCCCTGAGAAAATTATGCTTTGTAATAAGAGGCCATATAATGAAAGGGCCATTGGTCTCTCAGTTGCCTTGGCAACAAACTGAGACTGAGTCAGAAGTAAAGAGAATCAGCAGTTGAAATGTCAGGCGTGATGAGGATGTTTGAAAATGAAACTTTTTAATGTTTTTGCATTATTTGTTCTTTTTCATCCATTTTGAAACTAAATGTTGAAAGTTTTTATCTCAACTTTAATGGCTATTTACAACAAATACTATCCTTAATCAGGTCACACGTCCTGATAGAAATGTTTTAGGCTGTATAACATGGAGGTCATTAGGAGTTGTCCACGACACATAAAATGATCAAACTTTACATTTAAAGTTCTCTGATTGGCTTAACATATTTACACATATGTGCAGCTCTTTTTGTTTGTGTGCTGACCATCAAGTTAAAATAGCCTACATTTGCATGCTCAAAATGTATTTTTGAGCACTGATTAAAAGATAAAGATAAAAGATAAATGATTAAATACAATTCTGTCCTATTTCAAATGGTACATAAATATTTATAAAGAAATCTTTAAAAGCCATTATTAAAATTATTATTGTTGTTTTGTGGCGGCAGCTCTCTATTTAAAGACCCCGTGGGAGTGACAGCAGGGGGGAGGCTCTGATTGTGCCTTTGTGATTCAAGGAAATCAAATATATTATAGATACACTGGTTTTCAGTGATCAAAGCAGAATCAAGTTTTTCTAAACCACTAGAATCGGAGAAGAGCAGTACACTTCAGTCACATGCTTTGTGCTTTTAAGTGTTTTGCAAAATCTATAAAGCATTTCTTTCTGTCACTTTGAGAGAAAAGGCCTAAACCTACATTTTTCAGTTTAATTTATATAGTCTCCAGAGAGTTATTGGAATGTGGGTTGATGCAAGTTATCGCTACAAGGATAGGGTTTGTAACTTTCTGACCAATTTCTAAAATCATATACTTATATCTACCACAAGAGGGCAGCATTATCTCTCTAAAAGGTAAGCATATGATCATATCAGGGCAGCGTGTGATTCAGTGCCCCCATTCAGATTGAAGAGGGAGGATTCTCCTGCTTTGGCATTCATTTCAAAGACTGTTTGGGACTGTAACCAAGGCCTCATTCTGACATTGAAGCAGGCTATTTTGGTCATTATCAAGAGGGAAAATGTCCGAAAGCTCTGTGCAGTTCCCAAGAAATATTTTGCATCCTATTTTGTATAAACACCCTGTCAGAGTGACACATTTTTACACTTTCATTGTTTGCATAAGTTATCTGTCCTGTGCCTGGAAAAAAAAATAGGGTTTTGACTGAACCCATGAATTAAAGGTATACTTAAAAGTTGAATATATATTTTTTTCTTTTTAAGATTTATGTTTGGGCTTTTGCCTTTATTTAGATAGGACAGTGGATGTGTCAGGAAGTTGGGAAAGAGAGTGGGGAAGGAATATTTACAGTCTATGTGAAGGACATGTGAAGCCACAGGATGGACTTGATCCAGCCTCTGAACATGGGGCATGACTTAACCGCTAGGCCATCAGCGCCCCATTAAGTGAATATTATAATGTCAAACAACTGTTCCAATTGTCAAAATACAGACTCTTATTTTGAAGGAGTGCAGCAGCATCTTTTGAATGAGCAGCATTTACCCTTCCCTTCACATTATCTCCCCCACTCCTACAAAGATAAACAACAAGGATGCATGCTGAGCTCAGGCTGGGGCATGCACCACCCAAAACATACATTCCTGCAACACTGCATACCAACAACTCAGAGCAGCAACAGAGCAACACATAACAAAGTGTGAAGACATCAACCTGCACTGCAGGACTGTTCCACCAACTTTTGGTATCTTTTTGTACTCTTGAAAGTTAGATGACAATACAAGTCAGATATTGAGAGTAAAAATGCAATTACTTTTAGAGGCTACAGGATTTCTAAACTTAATTAAAAGCCCCTAACTAAAAACTGTAATGTTTAAAAATCACAACCTTTTTAGTAAAAGTGAAAAACAGGAGTAGATAAAAGTATGGTTTTTTGAGTTGCATCTTGCAGGATACATTCTGAGACATTGTCTCAGAGGTTCCACTGACTCCTCTGACCTGCTCTTCACCTGCTCCTGTTTCCATGTAGTACGTCTTCTTCACTGGATGTTGTTTCAGGGGTTGCTATGGGACCACTGGCTCGGCTGCGGTGTGCCATGTTACCTCTGGGAGAAAGCCCACTGACTGTGTGTATACAGCTTTTCAGGCCCAGCGTTGCTAGGAAATGATCCAGGAAGCTGAAAATGGTAAACACAGGGACACATGGACTCCTTATGTGCACACACATCAAAATTGTAGAGGCTGAGGAGCATTTGAAAATATATTTGGTAGATGCAGTAAAATACAGAGTGCTCATGATGAAACTACAACTAAGATTTACTTTTTTTGTGTGGTGAAAATCTTTTGGTGTGTAGGACTTGTTTTTGTACACATAAATCACACTTAAAAGACCAGGTTCAAATTCCAGAGTCAAATGAAATGTTGTTTAAAACGATGTGCACCACAATTGAAATGTTTCAGATTTTTCACTCCCACAGTGTGAGAGGTCATATTTACACTTAGAACCAGAGGTCAGCAGATTAACAGAAAACAAATGAATACAGAGAAATCCATAATGTACTGTGTAAACAAACTGACTGAAGATACACTTTATGTAAGTAAAACTACAGTTTGTTTGTGTGAGAAGCTGCACAGAGCAATATAAAACTTCATACATCAGATAACCACGTCTCAATAGGAATGTGAGGGCAGATAACTGCAGAGGAAATGCCTGAGGACTGGACATTTTCCAGTGATGTCTCTCTGACAGTTTTAAACACTAATTTACAACTTTGATACTTTGGGCTGAAGTGTAATAAATTCAAGTACTAATTTGGTTTGTTTTCAAGAGAATCTAATAATACTAAAAGGGTCCAAATTAATACTCGCTGTAAGAAAAATCCATGCATTGAGGGGTAAATATTTCATGTGTTGTTTAATTAAAAATGTAGATGGGATTACACTTCAGGCAACAGAAAAAATTGTCATGCACACAACATGCCTTCTAGTTAAAAACCATCTGCTGTGGGCTCTTGCTGCAGTCACATTTATCAATTATTACTAGCCTACTTGCATTTTGTTATATAAATCTCCTTTTTGTTATATAAATCTCCTTTTTAATTTCAAACATGGTTATAAACTACTGTATGTTAAAAAAGGGAAGATTTCTTCATTCACAAGAGTTTTGTATGTATAAGTATGTTATTAAATATTGCATCTAAAAGCAGTTCATCCGCTTGTTAAACACTTAAATAAAGTATATCCATACGATTTGAGATAAAATAAAATGTTCTCCCCCTTGAACTGGCTTATATTTCCTATGTTAGTTTGATTGGATGCTATTTTTGAAATCTAGGTTGTCAGCCACCGAGGAAATCTACACACACTTTCATTCATTCATTATCTGTTGCTGATCTCAATGAAAACAGTGACTCTTTATTTTGTGAATCAAGCAGGCTCATATATACTTATAAGGGCTCAGTTGCTGGGCAGTTGTTGCTCTCTCAGGAGAGGACCTGATTTTGAATGTGTTTGGCATATGAAAAAAACCCAACATGCTCTCAGAGTTTTACCTATCTATACCAAGTATTCAGCTGTTCTGTGAAATCAGTCCAACAACAATTACAAAAATAGAAAAAGAAAATTAGAGCTTGTTCCCAAATACAAGGCACTATTGCAAATGTTTGCAGGATATATATCACTGTTTAATCCCTGGTGACCAATGCCCATGTGACATAAATATCACTGAGCCACTATACTGAACAGATTTAATTGTGATTTGTAGTCATGACAAAGCTTGGGCAAATCTTTAGAAGACATAAGTCTATAAAAGTAAACAAATTTTACCTAAATTGTATAGCCTGACATTGAGCCCTCATTGTATGGCCAATCTGCCTTGTATTTGCCTAAATATATTTTACAGTCGAAACATTTCTCCCCTATGTCTGTCTTAATATGTTAGACTTTATTCTAGTGTTATTATATAAAGCCTGTGTATATGTGTAATTCCACAGACTTGATTTGCTGTAAAATACAGCTTTCTTGTAGTCAAACGTGATCCTGTGAGAAGGTCTTTTGACTTAACTGTTTTGAAAGTCAATCCCATCCAGTGCCTCTAAGAGTTGTTAAATTAAAATGGTGTTGGAAGGAAATAAACACTCTTTTTATGACTACAAGTTCACTGGAACAGAGTACAAGTTAAAAATAAGGTAATATCTTTACAAGGGATCATGGCTGTATCATTTTATCCTGAAAAGGGAAGCATGGATCATCAGTCAGCCTATGTCCTCAACAGAGTGAAAAGTCATGAACAGAATTACCTGTTGTCGAGGAAACATGTGGTGGGCTGTAGTGGACACCTTACTTAAATGTGCATCATTCTCATGTTGTGCCATGTTACAGTGACTTCTAAGAGGCCAATGATTCTGTTAACCAGGGAACATGGGATTCCTAAGGTTCAAGGGAGCTGTGGCAGTTGGCAGTTTGCCCAGTTTTCTTTTATATTATTATTTATTCATTTTTATTGGTGATAAGGTGACCAGTTTAATTTACATAAAAGTATAGTTTTAGGGAAACTGTTAAGAAACTGTTGTTTCAGAAAGGTACATATAATCTCCACTCAGAAAATTTGGTATATGCCTAAATTAAGTTGTGGGACCCAGAGTGATATTTCGAAAGAATAATCACAATTGTTGTGCTCAGGATGTTTATACAACCACAAAATGTGATCTTAAATTTTTCCATGATGCAACTCAATGGCTTCTTTTATTAGATTCCTCATGTCTCCTAAATGACAACTGCTTTCAACCCGCACACTCCAGATAACATCGCAGGCTCTCTGTTTAAAGCCAAGATAAGCATGATGACATCACCAGGGCCCAATTCAGAGCCAAAGAATAGATTAGATTAACTTTTTACAAGCTGTGTAGTTTTCCTTGCATGACAGGTAAGCTCAACTTTATTTGTAAACTTCACTGCAAAGACAATATTGTTGCAATCACAGTGAGAACATTTGTGGGACAGTAGTAAGTTAATATACTTTTTAACATGCATAACATGTCCTAAGCCTATGAAGTGAAGTGAGCTGTTTTGTCTTGGTGTGGACTTTTGCCCCGACAGTGGTCTAGGTGAGCATTACTGTACATTGAGCTCTTTCCCACGCCTTTCTCCTCAAACTCCTCGTGTGTGTGTCTGCGCTGGGCTGTGGAGAAAGAAAAAAAGGAGGAGGAGGAGGAGGAGTGGGGTGGTGGGTTACAGTCCTGGAATGTGCGCTCGCTCCCGAGTCTTTCTTCCTCTGTTCTCGTTGGTGGCAGAGACTCGTGTACGCGCATCCCGCGACAGGAGAGACTCGTGTACGCGCACCCCGCGACAGGTCTGGAAGTGCTGGGAGGAGGCAGGACAACGCTGCTACTGGAGCGGGGAATGATGGCGGTGAGCAAGAAGGAGGTACAAGTTTGAGACTGCTAAACCAGGAGCATTTTGTGCGATGTTTTGGCGTCCAACACGATGAAGCAAAGAAAAGGTAAGAGCCTAACTAAGTTTTCTGCCTTCGAGCGGCGCTGTGTGTGTGGAGTCGGACTTACGGATTTCAACAGCTCGTACTTGAAAATGCCACAATGAATTGTTCAGACTGAGGCAGTGACGAGTTGAATTGAACTATTGGCCCTGAGAGTTTAAAACTTAATTTCGCATATTCATCTGTGGAGTGGTGTTATCAATGACACACACTATGTTTACCTGTCTGTAAAGTCTGTCAAGTCAGTAAAGAAAAGTAAAAAGCTGAGTTCAGTTACTTTCATGCTAACTCCAGCAGACACACCAACGGCTGTGCATGCTAACGTTTACTTTCAAACTTAGTTCAAAGTTAACACAACGTTTCTTCATGTTTAAACTCACCTCTAGCGGACACACATTTATTTATTTATTTATTTTTTAACTTTTTATTTATTCATATATTTTTTGCTTTTTATTTATTTGTTTATTTGTTTATTTATTTATTTTTAAAACTTTTTATTTTTATTTTTTAAACTTTTTATTTTTATTTTTAAACTTTTTATTTATTTACTTATTTACATGTACAAAGAACATGAGGTCATCATGGGTGTTACAGGTAAAATCAAAGTATTCTTTTACACATACATCATGGTATGATGTCATACTATTCAAGGTGCATACACAATCCATTTTTCCCAGCGTTCAATGCATTTCTCCAACTGATGTCTTAAAACAAAAGTAAGTCTCTCCATACAGTAAATTTCTTGAATGATCCCGCACCACTAGTCCAGTGTTGGAGGGTCTGGTTGCAACCATTTCTTAGTTATAACTTTCCTACTACTTGCCAAGAGTGTCTTCAATAAGTATTTATCCTTCTGTAGGACTGTTTCCGGTATTTTACCGAGATATAAAGTAACAAAAGAGAAATCTAAATCCACCCCAATTATTTTACTGATCTCGGTAGCCCCCTCTCTCCAGAATGAAAGTGATTAGCCATAGAGGTTCCACATTGTCTCCAACAGAAGCCTCGGCTCTGTGTGCCCGGCCACACATTTATGATTTGCATCTAGGAGATAATTATGTAACTAACTTTAAGTGACGCATGTTCATAGTAAGATAAAGGCATCCGGTTTGTGTATTAACAGATTGTACTGTCCCTCTTGTCTTTAGATGACTTCGCTGTGAATGTTTAGTTGAGACAGCAGAAGAAGAAGAAGCCCCGCCGGACCCATGGCACCGCTTTCGTAAAGTTGAGGGAAAGGAGTTCAGTAACATCCAGCAGTCGTCTCTCCAAACCCAGCTTTTTTTAATCGGGCTGCAGGACTCATTATCAAGCGAAAATGATCAAAGCAGAAAGCAAGGGAGGCGAGAGGACCCTGAGGAGCGCGTCCCCTCACAGAAATGCATACAAGTCTGACTTTCACGCCATTAAGTGCTCCTTTGATGGGCCCAAATCTGACGGCTCCGCCAAATCATATGCAAATGGTTCCAGTGACACCCGGGAGGACTCGAGGGGGAGGCCTTTTGGGACCAGAGTGAACAAGATCAAGAACATATTCCTACAGATGGATGGCCAGCAACAAGAAAGCCAAGAAGGGAAAGTAACTTTAAAGCCTGAAGTGACCCCTGTGTCCCCAACGAAGGTGCAATTTCCAGTCACCACTAACAAAGTAAACTTAAACAGTCCTACAAGCCCAGAATCACACCTTTTAGATAAAACACCCAAGGGGGATGAGGCTGAGATTGACAAAGTGGCTTTGGCAGAGAAGTTTTCTGTGACCAGGAAACTCTTTGAAAAGGGCATCAAAGAGCAGCCTGCAGCTGACAAGCAGTCTCCAAACAGAGTGGTAAACCGTTTGTCCCTAGGTAGTGCATCTGATGAGGGGAAAAGCACAAGGAGAGTATCTGGATCATCTGAGACCACTAATACAAAAACAGACCAAACCCCTTCATTAACAGTTGAATGTCAAGTCGATGGAAACACTGATAGTGAAAAAAAGCATGGGTCTAGAGTACCATTAAATGCAGGACCCATGTCCAGAAGGCTGGAGAATTATATGGCAGAGAATGAAGCACCTGTGAAAGAAGGAATTGTGTCTGCTAAGCAACATAGTACCACTGAAAACGTATTGCCTACCTCTCCAACAAGGGACAGCTTCCAACCATCTCCTTCTCCTCTCAAAGAAGCCACTAACTCTATGCCTTTGACTGATGCCACTAAGAAAAACACATCACCAACATCTTTGGGGTCCAGTGTTGTGCCCAAACCACCATTCCCAGCTACTAATACAGCATACAAATCTGTTTCTCCAACTGATGCCCCGAGAAAACCCCTCTCACCAGAGCAAACAGCCCCAGTCAGCCACGGGTACAAACGCTCCTCATCATCTGGTGATGGATTTAGCAGGACATCTGTTAGTGGGGATGAAGGCATGCCACATAGTATGGCCCAGAGGGATGGGAAGCAGCCTCCCACATCAGCTGGTGGCTTTCCGAACACCAACAGGGCTAAATTCCCTGAAAATGCCAAGATTAGTGACAGTGTAATACAAAGTTCCAACGGTGACAAACCTCCTAGCCAGACCTCCCTGGACTCGAGGGGGGTGGGCATGGTCCGGGCAGAACTGGTTGTAGTTCAGAACGAGTCATCAGAGAGTGAGGAGAATGAGGATGTGGAAGATAACGTGTTTGAGGAGAAGAAGCAGCAAAGCCCTAAAGGTCTGCCAATTGATCGAAAAACCTTCCCAACTGAAAAAAATAATTGTAACACTGCTCATCAAGTCTTAGCAACACATGTTACAAAAGAGACACACAGAATACCAGAAATTGTTGGTGAAGGTAGAGTCCTGGAAGACAATGATCAAGTTGGAATAAAAGAAGAGAGTTCATTTGTGAGTCAAGATGGTGATGGTACTTGTGAGGAAGATGATGAGGTAGCAGAGGAGGAGAGTGAGCTAGATGAGCAAGTAGACCAGAGCATCCTGCATAGAGTCTCACCAGTAGTGTACGGTATAGAGAATGCAGCATTTGTGGACGACCGAGATGTGGAGCAGGTCCTCAGGGAAGAAGATGAAGAGGAGGAGGATGAAGAAGAAGAAGAGGAGGAAGAAGATGGAGTGTATAGGGAGTATGATGACCATTATGAAGCCCCTGGACTGTCAGATGAGGAAGAACCACCCGCCAGGAGGAAAATCAAATTCTCCACAAACCCCATCCAGGTAAACATTTTGTCTTATGTTGTCTACATGCGAACTAATCTTGGTGGACTCTAGCACTTATTTTGCACAGCAGTATTATTATAAACCACCGTCTCACTGACTCAGCAACTCTGTCTGACCCAGGTGAATCCCAGCAGACATGCCACAAATTTCTGTTGGCTGAGAATTAATGCTTTTGTCAGGTGTGCTGATGTCACAGCAGCTGCACTGTATCATTAGACAAGCTTCACAATTGAAGTCTATATTATGGGTAGTCTGGTTTTACCAAAAACCAGAGGGGCAGGTAGTTTGACAACTAATCTCCTTGTGCCTTAACCCAGCAAGACATCAGGAGAGAGGGGAGAATTTTGGGGGACATGTGGTGGTAACATTGCCTGTGGTATTTTTGGGAGCTATTGTTGACATTATGTAAGAGTTTGTGAAAGCAGGGCCACGGATAAACAAGGGCAGCTGTACAGTAGAGACATGTATAAGACTTAACAGTAAAAAGAATAGTCCCCCTGAGTCACTGCATTGCTAGGGGTTTAAAAAAAAAAAAAAAAGAAATTCAGAGTAGTTCCCATCCGTCCATGAATCATGAATCACACTCATGAGGGACTTTTCTCTTCTTCCAAGTAAGGATGTGATGAATTCAGGCATTTTATTTAACTACATCTCTTTCATAGACTTTTGCTAGGTTGTGTTGTCAGAGTTGGAGAATTCCAAATATCCTTTAGGTTAAAGGGATATGAAACTTGTTGGTGTTTACTGTATAGAGGCCTAACACAGTATCTCTTCATTGAGGATTGAAGTACAACAGTTGTCAAATCTCAGCTGCCTGGGGATGTTTTTCATGGTCTGTGAAAATTACCAATATATCTGCCTCTATAATTGATTTTTTTTAGCAGCCCATAGAAAATGTGGTATTTAGACCAATGCATGATAGCATCATCATAGTTTAGTTTTGTAGATTTAAAACTCATTCTGGTCTTGTATCACAATATCCATAACATGCACTTTATACAGCCCAGCTTTGTATAAACTGATCTAAACTGTAGTCCCTTTTGATATTACCACACATGTGTTGCAGTATTTCCAGTGGGTGTTTTAAGGGTGTGGTAAAGTTGGAGTTTATCTTCTACAGTTTATCTTCCAATATTATCACATCTACACAACATTTTGTTAAAACTGGGAAGAACAAATCACTCCAGTGCATTCCAGATAGCCTGTGAACAGCTTACTGTTTATCCAGGCCTTAAAATGCACTGTTATCTCAGGGTGTGGACCCCCCCTCTATCCCAGTTATCCTGGCAGGGGGTCCTGGGAGAGGGGACTAGAAGCTGACCTGGAGCAGGACACAAACAACAGTGGGCCTTCTCTGCCCAAAGTCGAGCTATGACAAAGTCAGACACCGACACGGGTTTGTGGTTCAAAACAATATGCTAGACTGTGTCCCCTCCATGTAGCTTTTCATTTAAGGCTCCCAACAACTGCTTGTTGTAACAGTGTTCCTGTCTTGAGCTTAAAGAAACACACTTGCTGTCCAGATATTTCATTTTGTGTTCTAATGATAAATGCAGGGATAGTACTGGTATTGCTTATTTAACATCGATATGAGAATGTACACAACACTGAAGCTCAAATTAATAAAAGGTAATTTCTGCATTTAACCGATCAATCGTTGTTCCCACGTCAGTAAATTGTATTAATAATTCTTTCAGGGCAGGTTAATGTCATAAAGTTACAGAAGCCACGATTTGAAGTTCTTTATCATAAAACAATATCAGCAAACTATTGGAGTCGAAAAAGGTTGAACAAGGAAATGTTTGACATGTATGTGCAAAGCACAACTTAAACGATTAATTTATAGTGAAATTATTTTTCACCTACTGGTAAACTCTACTGGGAAAAAACATTAAAACTATGATGTCTATTTCTAATTGTTATAAGACCAGGATATTAGAATGCATACTCATTCTTCACATTCAACTCATGAATTTAGTGTTCAGTTATATGGACATAATGAAGTATACAGTCAATACTTATACTTAAGTATATATGTACAATGTTCAAATATCCACAACAGTAACATATACAAAAAATGTTGAGAGCAGATTAGCAGGAAGTCCAAAAATGTTCAAGTACTCTCTTAGGTTTTCAATTAGCTTTTTAAGTAATTGCATGACTGGTTGCATGCAATGGACGGGCTGGAAAGACCACAGAGAGATTTGTCAAAACAACGACATGCACTTGGATTAAACCATGGGGTCAAGGTTACGAGGTATGCGCTTTAGCCAATTAAGTCACACAAATGTTCCTTGCCAATTCTTCTACCTGTGGCCTGGCTCACAAAGGCCCTCCCTCTGGCACTCTGTCATTCTCCGAAGTAGTCAGAGCTGGCACTGGGGTGGAGCACTTGTAGTGTACTGTGAGAGAGGAAGTGCTTTGTGTTTCTGACTCAAAATGGGATTAGGCCCCTACGTAACCTGAGTCTGTTTTATAGAAGAGGTGTCCTGTCCTGTGCGGGAGAAAGGTCCTCTTTGTGATGTTAAGGAGACATTCACTTTCAACATGTATCACTTATCAGGGTTGAAAGATAATTTCAGTCAAGATTAGTACTCATGCGTATAACTCCTAAAAGAGAGAGTATTAGTAGTAGTAAATAAATAGGCAAACTAACTGTATTGTGAATTTGAATAAGTTCTTCTATGTGGCCCTGTACTATTTCATGCTTATAGTTTTGTGGAAAGTTGTTTCTGTATACCAGAGTTGCACTTTAGCAGACCAGTGAGATACTGCATTCCCATTGCTGCTATGTCAGTATATAAGTTAGTTATACCCTCTGGCTGTATGAGCACAGTATAAATATTTCAACACTCTTTCAAATTATATCTTTGGTCTTAGCGACGGGGTTGTTTCTTTAATAACTGCAAATAAAAACCAGGCCTGCGATATTCGCCTTGTGTGTCTGGGCTTGTCTTTATCCGGAGGAAGTGTAGAACTTTAGATCACTTGTGTTCAGCAGTTTGGAGTTATGCTGGATTTAGCTTGCCTATGAACCTGTATGGTTTGGCAAAAAGCCCTGAGTCATTGAATGATTAACGTTCCCTGCTGAAGGTATGTCACCTGCCTGGGTACAAACACATTTCTTTGGGTAGCCATGTTGGATATGGAGGGAATTGTGGTGGTTTCTGTGTATCAGGATTCATACGAGGACATTTGGTTTAAAGTCCAACCAGTTCACTATAATAAGGAGAAACCAGGCAGAACCAGGATCTACACCTGCTGATTTACCCCACCCCCACAGTGTCTCAGGAATAACCAGCAGCAGTTATTGCACAAGTAAACACATTGTCCAACGTGCAGGTGTGGATAGGTGTTGCAGAGTTCAGCATAAATGAATTTTTTTCTTGGTTTGCACTGTAGTTAATTGCACTGAGAACTCTGTGACTGTTCGAGCATACACATCATGTCAGTTTGGGTTCCCATATGTCTACTTTTGACGGGATCCGCTGCAAGCACGCGTCAAGTTGGACAGAATAGAACGACTCGGGCAGGAAGTCAGAAAGGGAAACGCACAGAGAATCAGGTTGATTCAAAAATTAAACACAATACAAACTGACTTTGTGGCTGACGGCCCACAGTGCACACAGAGTATGTGGAAATTGGGAGTCAGGTTTGAGATAGGGTACATTTTGTAGACATTACTTTGGAGCAATATAACACCAGTGTCATGGGGGCCTTGCTGTGTTGCTGCAGTAGTCCTAGACATGCATTTAGCCAAGTCAGGGCTTCGTCGTTTTTATTATAAGTTGGAATCTTCGGGAACCCTACAATATCATTTTCTTCTTTGTGTCAATATCATATAGCGGTAATCCAATTCAGAATCTATTCAATAGAACAAGATAAATGTTGCTAAGGCCTTAGGCTATTCAATATTTTGAATGAAACAAAACATGCAGATCAGCTAACTGTTGTTCAGAAAGGTCACTTTTTACTGTGGGGGTGGGGGGAGGGGGGATTGTAAAATATTTATTTATTTATTTTATTACCAAAATGCCTCACAAAACCGTGTTTGCTGAGGGTTGACTCCCAGATAACTAGTTTGTTAATCATTCAGGTGCAGCACTTGTTGATGCTAATCTACAGCAGGTCAGAATCCTACACTCTCGGTCTGTATTTCATGTGATCACTCAAAAACAAATGAGATAAACTCTAAATTTGAACTCTTGCCATTGAAGCCAACCCATCCCAAAGTGTTGTGCTTTCCATTTCCTTTTCTGAGATGGGTCTACTGTTGGCAAGAGGAATGTGTTTGACAAGACTCCACCCTAATCCAACCAGCACACAGGCCCTCCCCTTGTGGGATCCGAGTTCCCTTCAGCCACCTGGTCGAGTGGGTGACCATCCAACAAAATGTGGCAGAATACTAATGCAGGCAGCTCAATGCTGGTCATTAAACAATTTGAAATGGGATGAGTGTGATTACCTAACATGCTTTCATTATGTGATTACATATAAAAACATTAGCTCCTGCTGTGTGTTTTCACTGAAAGTAAACAATAATTGTGTGTTAGAGCATTCAGCAGCCTTCACAGGACAAATGTAGCTTTTGTGGGCCCTTTATATAAACCTGTTCAACCTGTTTATGTGTGCACTCTGGAAACTTGATTCTATGATGGCACTCTTCTCCTCTCCAACTCCACCTCTTCCTGCTGTAGGTCTTACGTTAACACTTAAAACATAAACAATGTAGTCTCAGTTACTGTCAAACAGTGTCTCCTTAACAAAGTGTTAATAATTTCAAGAGTATGCACACACAAAGTACTATATGTATATATTTAGGTCTTTCTTCCACATATGTTTACACAGGATCTAAAAACTGGGCCCCATGCCTTCCACTCTAGTTACTCTATGATCTGTGCCAGGCTGCTACCTCTACCAAAGCTCCCTCTCAGAGTGTTTTGATTTGTTGTCTTTTTGTGGGCCCACTTACAGTACAACCTCCCCAATCCGGTCCCCAGCTCAATTTTTGCACTGGCAAGATATTTCTCTGGTATGCTTTCCTCACAGCTGCTGACTCATTTCCCACATTGGTAGTCTGTTGTGGGGAGGGGGATGAAGGAAAGATGGGATTTTAGTTTTGGGTGTGGGCATATGTACTTTTGTGCATGTGAGCACGTGTACCCAGACAGACCGCTGTAGTTGTTGATGAATGAAAAGCCCACACATACTGCTGGGAGCTAGGGTTTGGGAGAGTATGTTAATATGAAGATGGGAAAGAAGTGTACTTACCCACATCACTACCTCAGTGACTGCAGTTATAATTAAGGGGAAGACATTGGCATACAAGTAACTTGTAAGATTCCATCTTCTGGATAAAGTTCAGGCTATAATGTAACTTGTTTTGGCTCTCTTGCTTGTTGGAGTCAGTCCGTCTAATCAACAGCCGTGTTTTTGGTTTTGGTTGATAGAGTGCTGATCCATAAAAGAATGGTTGTTTAGTCTGATAAATGGAGACAGTAATAAAAGTGAGCTGTGTGTGTGAGGCTTGTTTGTGTGAGAGAGAGGCTAATAAAGAGATTCATTTCTGTCTTTCTCGCAAAGAAAACAGTGGTTGAGTGATTAGGTTTCAGCAAAGAACAGGACATTGTTCCAACAAGGCCTTGGAGTCCATGGCAACAGGAAAGTCAGACATGGGAGACGGGGGAGAGTCCAATCTGAATGGTAGCCGCTCATCTAATGCCAGGGCCAAGGATGCAGTGATGCCCCCTATTTTCCATTAGCCTTCATTTTCAACTTTTGATTGCCAAGGTCCTTGAAGTCTAAATAAACAAGCAGCTTTCATCCTTAACAAAAATTTGTGTCTGTTAGATTTGTTGTTCACGTTCATAGGAAGGGAGAAGCTGGTGAGCCTTGAAAGTCCTTTTAAGCATGTCAGAATTTCTCAAAAGATGCAAGTAGGGCAAAAATGTCTTTATTTGTTTGTTCAACTGGCCTTGCATTCCATTGGTTAATAACACCCAGTAACCTATGAATGTAAAGCATAATAGAGAGCTCATAGTTATGCAAGAAAGAAAATAATCTTAATGGATACAAAAAATTGGAGAAAGACTAAATTGAGTGTTGAAGTTAACAAAAAGCATTGCTGCCTACACCACAAAACTGTGGTAATGTGCTCAATCAATCTACATGGGAAAGATACCTGCAGGTGTCACAAACAGGGTCTGAATTTAACACCCACTAATTGCAAATGCAGGTACATATTCAACACATTTGGTGTAGCTGCAGCTTCTCCCTCTGCTCCTCTGCTGTCTGCATGTCAGAGCATTGCAGGGATGCTTTGACACACCAACATGATGAGCTCACACAGACGAACGGCAGCCTTCAGGCACACCTGTTCACTTTTAGTGCAATGGAACATAGTCTGTGATCTGTACAAAGTCTTTATGGTCGGGAACGCACGTGATCGGGTCTAACATTCGGTTTGACTGTTTTTCCATTCACTCTGGCTTTGTCTGCATTTGTCAACAGTCAGTAACTTACCAACAGTAACGTTATCCCACAGCTGCTCTAGCCTGTGAATTTATCCTTACAGACTCTGTTAAACAGTTCTGTGTGGTATATCCAAACACTGAAGATATAGTGCTTGCTAAATGCACACTCTTCTTTTTGCTTACAACCCTGCACACCTTAGAGGCTGATACACACGTCCACGCTAAATGAACTGTCTGCTTATGTTACAACTGGTTCAACACTGTCAAAGCTACAAAACTTGCTATTGTAAATTAAAGCAAATTTGTTAATCACAGATGGATTTAGTTTTGAGTTTGTGATGTTGTAATGCAGGGGCGGTTCAAGAGGGGAGCAGGGGTGGCTTGGGCAGTACTATTCTTAAAAATAAAGGCGATCAATAAATATATTTTTTATAATTTCTCAGTTAACTGATCTGATAAAATGATCCACTGGAACATAATACATAACAATTAAATGTACTGACATGAATGTATGTTTAAAAAAAACACAATTTGAGTGAAAAAGATAATTTCAACCCTGGTGCCAAAACCTGTACTTACCGGTATCTTGTTTCTATGATGATGAAGTATAATGTAGTTAAAGAAATGGATGTGAAAATCAACAGGATGTTGTACTTCAAAAAGTCATTGTTACAAAACAAATAAGAGTTCAATCTCTTATTCTGGCAATCCTCCTATCTACAATGTTTGGGCCAAGGCTCCAAAGGCTACATAGCAAGGAGACAGAGGGAAGGAGAGAGAGCGAGCGAGCAGGAGAGAGAGAGCGAGCGAGCAGGAGAGAGAGAGAGAGATTGTTTGTAGTCGATTCATAGTCTTGACATACGTTTAGCCTAGCAACACGTGCTCAAGTTTGGGTGTTCAGAAACATCTGCCTCAGTGAACCTGTGTTTGCACCTATAACTTCACGTTATAGGCAAAACCTTAGGTGTAGCGTTAAACGTGACAAGCTGGGTTGGTAATTTCAAAATCCTGCACATTTTAAAGTTTTAAAGACATTTAAAAGTAAACACGAGTATTCTAAAATTGTGATTAAATATTTGAATTAATTTAGAGCACTAGTTAAACTACAGTTCCTCTCTGATCTAAATTAAGCCAAGTTATCAGCAAACTCAGATAAAAAATCCAAATGTTTTCAGGGGTTTGACTTTAAAATGAGCTGTTTTGTTCAGTCCTGATATTCCGCTATGTAATTCAAATATCTTTTATTGAACAAGTAAATCGGACATACATTCAACAATATATTTCAGACTCGGTTTTATAGTTATTACAATTGTGCATGTAACCCTGATGTTATTTGAAGCTCAGATATATTGATGGGCACAGAGGTAATATTTAAATAAGGTTGTTAAGAAATAAAGTGCAATAACATGCAATTTAAAGAACAGAGAAACAAACAGAGTACAAATAATACTAAAATAAAAAAACCCACCCACCCAACCCTTAGAGACCTTCACTCTTCAACCATCTCAGTTGTTGTACAGTGTGTGCTCTGACGAGGACTGTTGTATTCGGCCAGCAGTTGCAAGATATGATACAAGGGGTTTCCAGGTTTTATTGAATTGTTGTATTAAAGTCTGTCCTTCAGAACATATCTTATCCTTTCCAAATGGAGAGTGTTAGTAAGATTTTCTAACCACAATTTAGAGGTAGGAACAGTTGCGCTTTTCCACAAAGTAAGAACTAATTTTTTTGCCGTTATAAGACAATAAGAGAGAAAGTACCGCTGTGTTGTAGTTAGTTCTCTAAAGGTCAGAGATGTTCCAAGAATGATGAGCAGAGGCTCCGGTTTAATTGAAGTATTCATGACCTCAGACATAATTTTGCAGATATCAATCCTGAAAGATTTAATCCTTGGACATAAAGCAAACTATGAAGAAGAGTTGCCACAGAAGACTGGCATCTATCACATTTAGGCGATATCTCTGGGTATATTTTGTGTATTTTTTTTTTTCGAGTAGTGGAGCCTGTGTATAATTTTAAATTGGATAAGACAGTGTCTTACATAATTTGAACAAGTATGGCTCAAGGCTTTTCTTCCATAAATCTTCTGAAATTGATTCACCAAACTCTTCTTCCCACTTATGCTTATAGCTTTCAGATGAGGGGGAGCTCATTGATAATAGAGTATTATAGATATGAGATATCAACTTAGCTTCATATGGGGAAAGTTTTAGACAGTCATCTATTTTTGATAGTGTTACTGTCTCAAACCCTTTTGAGTGTTTCCGGATATAATCTCTAATTTATACCGAAAAAATTTGTTATTCTCAAATCCATACTTCTGCTGTAATTGTGTGAATGAAGCAAAGACATCTCCTATATATAGGTCCCCAACACAGTGGATGCCCTTTACGCTCCACATACGGAAGGTTCCATCAAGATTAGAGGGGGCGAAGGAGGGGTTCCTAGCAATAGGAAGTGCAAGGGATATAACACTAAGATTAAGATTAGACTCGATTTGCTTCCAGGTATGAATCATATTGTGTATAAAAGGGTTATTACTATAAAGCGATTTATTTGTCTTAGTTGGAGCTAGTAGGATTGCACCTATGGAGTACGGGTAACAGTTTTCCCGCTCCAACTTCAGCCAATCAGACGATGGTATCGATGTATCTAACCAAAAGGTAAATGTCTTTATAACTGAAGCCCAACGGTAGAGCAAGAAATTTGGGAGTGCTAATCCTCCTTCAAGTTTTGGTTTACAGAGATGTTTTTTTACCTATTCTGTGGGCTTTGTGTCCCCACAGAAAGGGAACTATTAAAGAGTCCAAGTGTTTGAAGAAAGATTTTTTGAGGAAAACTGGAATGTTTTGAAATAAATATAATAACTGCGGGAGGAAAACCATCTTCACTGCATTAATTCTTCCTATTAAGGAAATAGGCAGGGTGTCCCAAAACGACAATCTAGTCCGTAATCTTATTATTAGAGGGGGAACGTTTGCTTGGAAGAGAGAGGAGTATTCCTTTGTTACTGCAATTCCCAAATAGGTGAATTTTTCTAGAGAAATGTTAAATGGGAGATTATCCAGGTGACTCAAGTCGTTTAGGTGGATTGGCATTAGAACACTTTTGGTCCAGTTGACCTAACCTGTCTAGAAGCGTTGGAATAGTTATTTGAGGGCGAGTTATAGAAGGATGTCATCTGCGTATAGCGACAACTTGTTGGTTGTTTCTTTAGTGGTGTATCCATGTATCTGGGGATCTAGTCCGATATATTGAGCCAGAGGTTCGATAGCCAGAGCGAAGATTAAAGGGGACAAAGGGCAGCCCTGTCTCGTCCCTCTATGCAAACTGAACTGGGAGGAAATTATCCGATTTGTGAGGATTTGAGCTGTGGGATTCTTGTAAATTAATTTAATCAGCGATAGGAATCGATTTCCAAGGTTAAATCTCTGGAGAACCTCAAATAAATAATACCACTCAATCTGGTCAAAGGCCTTCTCGGCGTCAGGCGCAAGTATGACAAGATCAGCGGGTGGCCCTCTCTTTGTGTACATTATATTGAACAGATATTCCACTATGTAAAGCTCTACATTCTGGGGTTGTGGACTATTTTTTGAGACATTCAAGGCCTTGGAACTCGCCACCTTGGGCTCTTGGAAACCAAGAGGGCTCTTGCACTGATATGAACTCCAAATGATTTACTGGGATTACCAAATCACAACAGGTGGTATTCCTTAATCCATTTTTGAAAATTGTTATGCTCACTTTTGCGTGACTTAGAGAGTGGATTACTATTATCATCTCTGCCTGGTGTCAGGGGTATTCAAGGTAAATAGCACAGTTGTTTTGTGTTATGTCCCTCAAGGCTGGAGTGGAGTTGAGTGAAGGGTCATACTCTTTGACCGAAGGTGAAGGGATTAGTTTTTTCTTTGTAGTGTTGTTTTTGTTGTTGTTATCTATTGTACTGAGGACAACACTAGTTGCCTCGAATTATTGATCTTGTCTCCATCCACTGCTTAGCTCTTCCCAGCTGTGCCCTACTTTCCACGCTGCTCATGTTTTACTGCACAGTGTGTATTAGCCTTATAATTCTAACCAGACAGCCCCTAGGACACATTCAATGTTTTGCTAGGCCTTTCTGCAGAGTTCACAACTTCTTAGCACTCTGATGAAGGTCTGAAGAGTATGCATGCATCATCTGCTTCAGTGTTGTTGACACTAAATGGACATCTGTTCAAAAATGCAAAAGAACTAAGAAAGCAGTTTTTGCAGTCAATTCAAGAATATGTAGCATCATTATCTCTAACGTTGGCCACAGATGATATCTTAAAGAGCCCATATTATGCCCTTTTTGGGGTTCGTATATTTAATCTATGTACCTACTTTTGTATGTTCACAATAGCTAAAGTTCTAAAAAAAGTGTCTGTTTTCATGTACTGCTCCTCCTTGCTCCCTCTACACTCTGAGTCCGTCAGCTACGCTCTGTTGAGCCCAAACTGTTAGACCCCACGTGGGCCAAGTCTGCTCTGATTGGTCTGCCGATCCGCTCTGTCGTTAATGGTCAGTTGCTCAACACACGTCTCGGAAATGTCAACATGAGCTGCAGGGCTTGCACAACGAGCCAATGGGCTTAGATCAGTGATCTCACACTGACAATGACGTCGGACTGACAAATTTTTATCGAGAGGGGCTAGAACCGAGCGTTACATGCGGCTAATGCTACAGCTAACAGGAGGACGTAGGAGAAGCCGCGCTTCCGCGGACTTTGAATTTTTGCACATAGATGTGCCTAAACATGCACAGGACACTTGGAAAACACACTAAAGGGCAAATAAAACCAGAAAAAGCATAATACGGGACCTTTAAGGAATGAATCCAATGTAAGTGGTCCAGCCTTTATCTTAGGTTTAGGTGTCCCTCAGGAGTGCACTGGTGCTTAAGATTATTTTCCCGCTCAAATGCAATTTCTCTCAGTTCTCAAATTAGATATTTATCCTAGTTTGGTCTTCTAAGATCAATAAGAATAATTGAAAAGCAAAAGTTGTTTTGAGTAGATCCTGTAGCTTGCCCTATATAAAACTGTATCTGATGCTTAACTGGCTGCTAAGACACAGATGGTGGTGTGTTAATGCTTTGAATTATTATTTTGACCAACACAGGTCTTCAATACCTTCTCCAACGAGGAATATGATCGACGGAACGATGACGTGGACCCTGTGGCAGCGTCTGCAGAGTATGAGCTGGAGAAGAGAGTGGAGAAGATGGATGTGTTCCCTGTGGAGATTGAGAAAGGTGAGTTTAGCAACACTGACGGTAGATTCAAATCAGTCTGCACACCACTGAGAAAACATATTTATTTAACAGTTTGAACTTATTACAAATGCTATTTAATGGTATTATCTGTATGATCATCAAATCACACAACTCATACATCAACTAGTTTGATTGTTTATTTATATTTTTTATTTAAAGTAGTATTCTGTATGTCAGTGTCGAAGGCACTGACATACAGAGAATATATAGAGACATATAGAGAACTGAGCCTAATTGTACACAGTTCTTCATTTACCGCTACCACAAACATCATACTTGCTCTCTATCAGGAGACAATGGACTTGGCATCAGTATTATAGGAATGGGAGTAGGAGCTGACCAGGGTCTTGAGAAGCTTGGCATTTTTGTGAAAACCATAACAGAGGGAGGAGCAGCTGAGAGCGATGGACGGTGAGTAAAAAGCTCTAAAACTTCCCTTCTTTTTTTTCTTCTTTTTTTTGTATAAAGACAAAATTCAAATCTTGTTCAGTAAAAATTCAAATAAAAACACAAGAGTCACTTGTGATGTTTTTGTACAACCGGAAATGTGACACACATTCACTGAGGACTGCACAACCACAACAACTCCTTATGTCACACTCTGGGAATTACTCATCCCCCCCAGGGCTCAGTGACACACTAGACAAAAACAACTGGATTTATTTATAACTTTGAAGAAGCTAAAGAAAATAGTCTGGCTCCTTCTGTTTCCCAAGCATTTCTTTTTTCACGTGTTTCATCACCAGCTAAATCGAGGCTACTTTATTTTTTTCTTTCTTATCAACTAAGCTGGCTGGGATGCATTTCTTCACTGTGTTTTGAAAATATTTTTCTTGTATTACTTTCTTCTGTATCTCCAGCATACAAGTGAACGACCAGATAGTGGAGGTCGATGGGATCAGTCTGGTAGGTGTCACCCAGCTGTTTGCAGCTACAGTCCTGAAAAACACCAAAGGCACAGTGAGGTAAGCTTAAAGTCTCTTTTCTCGAAAACAAAACAAACTTGTCAAAAACACCTTGTTGGTGAAAAGACTGAGTCACCACAGCTATCTCAAAAAGATATACTGATAAACATTTGACTTTATGACAGTGATGTTTTTTCCTATGAAAATGGCAAAAATTCTTAATATAGAAATAAAGCGCCTGCTTATTTAACTGAAACCCAATTATCCTGGAATCATGATTTTGTTTCTCATATATCTTGTTTTAACACACTGCATTCTTAAAACAGATTCCTGATTGGACGAGAGAAGCCAGGGACACAAAGCGAGGTAGCGCGCCTGATAAGTGAGACACTAGAGCAGGAGAAGAACCTGCACCAACAGCAACCAGACTTGGATGACCCATATGAACACTCCACAGAGGAGGTGAGTCATCTGGACAGCCCAGGCGCTGCTCGGACTCCTACTTTGTTTGTCATGTGGGGGTATGACACAAACATGAGAATTAAAACAACAGACCTTGGCTGATGTGAGGCATCAATAATTACACTGTGGATCTTCATTTGAATGCTCATTACAAGTCAAAAACTCACAATTACGATAACTCTGCCATGACATGAACATAGCCTTAGCCCCTTTAGCCCCACCCAGTTTGATCCCACTCAGCTCAACCAGGAGCAGGGTGCAGCTGGCTGTGAGTAAGCCGTGTGTCACAATCCTCCTGCTGTGTTGGAAGGTGTCCATTCTATTGCTGCCTGTCTGCCGGAGTTGTGAAATGTTTGCTTTCTGAAGTTCAAGCTGCCACAAGCCCCTGGTTTTACGAAAGAGAGACTGGGTAGGCAGTAAATATGTGAGAGTTACCCGAGCAGACATAGATAGAAAAGGGAATGTTGCTTAACTTACATCAAGGAAGTGGAGACTCGGCGGGTATGCAAAGCGTGTGTATAGGTGTGTTTGTAGCCTTGTTCTGTGAGTATAATGTTGATGTTAATGCGTGTGATGCTGGGGGGGGTTTGCCACAGACGGTAACAGTCCAGCAATTTTCACTTCTGATGTATTGATCATTATCCCAGACTGTGAGGATCATTGTTGACACAATGAGCATGCTCTAAGCCATGTAGGGTGTGTTGTTGTTTGCCCTGTGTGATGCCATGTGTGATGCCATATTTCAGGAGGAGCGCTATGAGGACGAGGACGGAACAGATGATCAGATTCTAGGCTCCAATTTCTCTCCAGGGAGGAACGTAGAGGTTTTAGAGGTGCCTGATTCAGAGTCTTTGTTTATGCCGAGCAACATGGACGGCTCTCAGATGGCCTTCAAGTTCAAAGAGGTATCGGCCACATCATGACTCTTCAGTCAATTCAAATAAAAATAAAAATTGTAATATTCTGTGCAGGCCAAAGAAGAATATCAAGTCAACACAGTAATTGTTCTAACCAAAACGTTTCCTTCTTTTGCTCTAAAGCTGCAGCTCAAACACGGCATTGCCTCAGCTGAAATAAATCAACTAAAGGAAAAGGTATGATGAAAATGATATCACATTTTCTTTTTATTCATTTATGTTTGTTTATGATGTCAGTAATATTCACATACAATACAGCAAAAATAAATGTACAATATAATTGAACACACAAGACTGATAACAAGTGGAATAGAAATAGACAGTGATAACCAATGAGCTTGATATTTCTACTTACTGCAGAATAGTTTTGATGACTGTTACATTGAAATTGTTGATATGAAATGTTGATGCGCTTACTGTAAATACTTGAATAAGATAACATAAGGCTTTTAGATTAAATTTGGTACAACAACTATCTAAAGCCGATTGCTCACCTTCTAAACAAGTGCAGCTTTAAGGCCACTAAAGTAACTTGTCACTTTTTCTGTGCAGCTGAGAGCGTCTGAGGAGGACAGATCTTTGTGGGAAGCCAGGGAGTCTGCACTGGAGCAAAGGATCGAGGATAGCAACGAAAAAATCCTCAAGTTGGAGAGTTTCTGGCTGGAGGCCCAGGATCTGTGCAAGAGTGTGAACGAACAATTAGTTGAGACTCAGGCTCAGCATGAGACCCTGGACAAGAAGTACAACAAGGCGAAGAAGCTGCTCAAAGACTATCAACAGAAGTAAGTTTGTCTGAAGTTACACAGCGTCGCACTGCTGGAGGGGTCAATGCTTTTGAATTCAGTGGTTTATTCAAGTCAATTTATTCATTAAATTCACTTAAAACAAAAAAATGTTGGGCAGAAATATTTTTGTGTTTAACCAAATATTCATTTAGACAAATTTAAAAAAGCTTAATCAATTAAAAGTAAATCAGTAAAAGGAAAAATGTTGCAGTCAACATATAACTTCCTTCAATCATTCCTTGAATCATTGAATCAACTGAATGATTGTGTGTATGTTACTGTATGTTACTGTATGTTATAATTTGCTTTACATGTTTCATTAATTAGGCTTGTTAAACTAAGCTATGACCACTATTGAACATCAAATCAAACATGTTAACAAGCTGAATGACTGATGGAAAACTGTGTATTGATTCCTCTCCAGGGAGATAGACTTTGTGAAGAAAGAGGAGGAGCTGAAAAAGATCCTGGATGAAAAAGACAAGTGGTACAAGGAGCAGCTGGAGACCTTACAGAACAGGGTAAGACGCCAGCTCTAAAGGACCACAGTCTCTAAGACTACACAAAGCACAACAATATAATGACTCTGAGTGTTGTTTGGTCCACAGATAGCTGCCCTGGAGTCAAAAGGGGCCTCAGGTGTGGAGCATCAGAGTGGTCAGGACTCTGCAACGGACGCAACATTAAGTGTTACAGACTCGATGACTAACACACATTCAGATGACTCAGTGCTAGGTACAAAAGGTTACTAGAATTGAACTCGATTTTAAACAGACATAAGTACGTCACACTTTGAAAGTGTCATCTGTTAAACATTCACCAGCCCATCTTACACTCCCATCTCGTTACTAATTAAAACTGTACAAAGGTTCTTATGACCCACTTGATGTTTGTTGTTTTTCTGTTTTGTAGAACAAGACTGGAGTGAGTTAGTCCCTGAGACTGAGCGCTTGGACACCAGCGCACACAGAGCAAAAGGCCTTCTGGCTCAGAGAGCTAAACGTCAGCCACCCTCTCGAAACAAACTGAAGGAGAGCCTCACTGTGGCTTCAGGTCACCCAAAGGTCAGCAAGGAACAGCTTATAGAGATATGCTGCTTTTTCTGAAGCAAATCCGAGTCCCATAGTGTATGAGTTGTGTGAGTCAACCTTCTGAGGCCAGACTTCAGTATGGAAACTGAAACCCTCAAGCAAGTTTATGGTCAAAACATTATCCTGGAAACAAAGGGGGTCAAAGAGCCCGTCTCTCTTCTAACAGAGGAAGCCATTGTTAACTTGAGTAATATTTAACTTTGTCGATAAGAGCTGACCCATCATATCAAACAAGGTGGGATTTTATGCAACTGTCTTGTCATGTTTCATCAAAATATGGAAATTCTCCCAGGAAATAAAGTTAGCATGGTGTGACCCTCTGTTGTGCTGCTGAAGCCGAACTTTTCCCTAAAAAAACAAAAAAATAAATTCACTCACGGCTGTTCTAAACACAAAACGGTGATTATTTCGAAGTGCCTATAGAGGTCAACAGTGGTTCTGGAAGTAAAAATCCCATACATTTTCTCAGTCAGTTTGATTATTAGCCATTATGTCATAACAATCCAAGGTAGGTTGCTTTTGCACCACTATGTGGATTTTGAACTCTGTTTTAGTTAGCAGTGGCAGAGGCTCTACATGTACAGTCTGTGTGAAACTGACTCACTGTAGTTAATCAAAACTAGAGATCAGAGCACTCTGTTTTATAAATAGTGTCCATCTCGTCTTCCTTCCATTGTCTTTCTAAATAATGAGCTTTGTCCCTACAGGAAACTGAAGAAGATGAGGAGCAGGAGGAGCAAGAATCTCCCAGGAGGAGGAGGTCCATCCAGGAGGCCCTGTCCCTTCCCGTGCCTGTCTGTTATCCTGGGAATGGACAAAAAGATGATCCTGCAGAGACTAGAGATCTGTCCAAGAGTAAGACCGAGCTGTCCAGCAGCCCTTCTTTGTCTCACTCACTGGGAGACAGTGTTGAAAGCAGCGGAAGCCCCTCTTTGTCTCCTCCAAAAGAAACCTCCTCACCACACTCTCCCTCCGGGTTCATGCGCAACGTCAAAAAGAGGGAGTCCAAAGGCAAGAGCAAAGAGCTCAAAGGTATGTGCAAGATCAAAATAAGATGTGTGCTGTAGAAGTGCTTTCTGATGCATTGTCTCTGAACCTGATTGTTGTTGTGTGTTTTCAGAGGAGCCAAATGAGGCCTCATCAGCAGGGAAACACAAGAGACGGTTTCCAGACTTTGGGTGAGTTTGAAGTGATTATTGTCATTTGTTTCCAAGTTAGAGTCATTGTTACACTAACCCAACAATACACCTCGTTATCAACAGGGGGCTGAGGAAGTCAGGAGGAAAAGGGAAAAAACATGACAAGGAGGCTATGAGAGCATCTTTAGACAGCAGGTATGTTATATTCATTGAACAGTGTAAATCTGATTAAAATGTTTTTGTCGCATTGTATCTGGATCATTTGCAGAAGAACTGCAGTATGACTGGAGTATATTTTACTCTTTGGATGTAAATGTTGAGCTCAAGATAAGCCTCACTCAAGATAAGCCTTCTACTGATGGTTAAGTCATTGGTAATGAAACATAAATGTAGCTGACACTTTTCTCCAATGTTTAGGGGATCAGCAGAGTTGTTGGAGGAGTCTGGGGGGAATCTGTCTCCTGCCGATTCAATGACCTCCATCCCGACCTGTATGCCGTTCTCCTGGTTTGGTGACAAAGAGAGAGACAGGGACAGAGAACCCTCCTCTTCCAGCAGCAGTCTACCATACACTGCTAATGAGAGCAGCTGTGAACAAAGCCAGGATCGAAAGAATAAGGTATGCAAGTTTAAGTGAAAACGGAGAGTATTAGAATCCAAAATGTAGTTGTACTATGTCATAAAAATACAATTGAGATAGATCATATGTGGGATTGTAATATACTGTTGTCCTAACTGCAAGAGTAAAACTAGTAGACACAAAAGAGGATGCTTTCAGACACGTGCCCTTCGTTTGCGATTTCTAAAAATGAGCTTTAACATATAAATGCTACAATAACTGGATCCATATGACAGCCATCAGAGAGAGCCAACAGGGAAGGTTCTGGTGGCTTTTTCAATGAGCTTGCAAGTAGTGACATATCAAAAGCATCCAGAGAAATGCATGGCCAACTGTCATACAGGCTGCGGTCAGGCTTTCCAGACTCCCATGATGCCGTTTAATGAGTTCAAGACACAGACTGAATGGGGGAAGATGTGATCACATAGACAAAAGTTAGTTTTTATTACTGTGAACATTGTGGTAGTGTTTATCAATGCTTTGCTGCATGGACATTAATCTCTGTGAACCATGTTTCCTTCAAACAGACAAATCTCTCCTGGTCTTCTTTATTCAGTCGATCATTAGATTTGGTACAGTATATATACACATTTCTGTTTCACCTTTGATTCTGGATGAAACTGTTGAGTATCACTAACTAATATAGATCTTTGTAGATAAATGTAGATCAATCATTTCTCACCCCCAATACATCCTGCTGGATGCATTGAATAATTCTCAGATCTTTTGTAGTCGGTATGTGGTAGCATTATAACGGGTTAATATATAAAATATAACTCATATTAATGAATCGTCAAGTTGTCATTGTCAGAAAATTGGCTTGAATGAGAGGAAACGAAAAGTAGTTTTCTTGGGCTTGTTGCAGCAGCTAATCAGAAGTTTTGTCAGAGATGTATATGTCATAGAATAACTGCTAGCCTTTAGCTAACTTGTGTTTTATGTGATAGAATGATTCAACCTTTAATAAGCTGCTGTGCTTAAACTTGTGCTTAACTGATGCAACAGCCTGCTGTTCTAAACAACATCTCTTCCTAATTTAACTCCAGTTTGAGTCCAAAAACAAATTGAATCACTTTGCCACCAAATAGTTGATCTTGATGTCATCTGTTCAATTCAACTGAAAACATTACCCCATACCTGAAATGTGTGTGCTTGTTTTTGTGTGTGTTGAGGTAGTGTGTTAGATGTTGTAGATTAGAAGTTGTTGATGGTTTTTGGTGGTGGACTGGTTTTGGATTGCTGTCTCGTTGCTGTGTTATTTAGTGCTTGTTCTTCTGTCTTTTTTCACATGTTGATCATCAGTCACTCACTGCTCACATCAATGACCTAGATTGCTTCCACTGCAATAATAATTTTGTTCATTAATCTTAATGAATTAATCAGTTTAACTTATCCCGCACATGTGTGATGTTTGTTTGCTTCTCTTTGCAAAGATCTGTTGTTTTGGTGTTGTTGACTCCAGTAAATACGTTCCTTGTTTCCACTTGTTCCAGAGTTTTTCAGTCATAGATGATTCTAACCCTGCCAGTCCCAGTTCAGACATCTCTGGGTTAGTCGCTGAACCCAATCTGTCTGGGCGCTCACACACTTTAATCTTCTCTTCCAGCGAGGTGAGTGCTCTCCTTGTTGCACAGTCACAAAAGCTGTGTGGGACGCCTTGATGCTGTTGAAAGGGGGCATTCTCTCAAGCATGCTCTTTGAGCCTCTCCCCGCTTTCATAGCTGAGGTTCAATTGTGAATGCGGAGGGAACAGAGGAGAGCTGCATGTTAAAGCTGTTAAAGTTTTGTATGAAAACAAGTGTTGTGGCTTAGCCTTTCTTAGGTCAGCTGTGATGTTCATAGCTTGCCTCTGTGTGAACCGTCAGCCAGTGCTTTATGTTTTTTACAAGCTTTGGCAGACCACAGAACTGTTGACTGCTCTGCTGCCCCCTTGCTGCTGTTTCACCATTTTTTTTCATGTTAGTGTCAAGTGTGTCACTTTTTCTTAGTAAAACAGCATAAAGAAGACACAGCTGCTGCTGAGAATGTTATTGGTATTTTGTTGTCATGCATGTCTGTTTTCTTTTTGCTGGCTTGGGAAAAGTGTTTTTTTTTAACAGACTCTGCCCTACAACTTGTTTTTGTTTGATGTGAATCTACTGTGGTTGCTGTTACATTTTATTTTGGTCCTCAAGCCTCCCTCTCCCTTATCGAACTGATTTTCGGCAGTATCTCTACTTATTAAAAAACATTAAATGTGCACAGAGGAAATTAGCATTTACTGAAGTAATTTTGTGGATTATGTGGGAAAACATTATTTACGTTTACATTTCACCACTTGTTAACATTTAACATGGAAACAAACATTATTGGCATAAATCTGTTGTTTATTTAAAAACCTATAACACTAAAAAGATGAAGGCCATATGTGGTTGAACGTCCGTGTAAAGAAATGCATTTTGAAATCAAGTTATCTTTGACACTCATTGATATTCAGATGTGTGTTTGTGTTTTTAAGTGTGTGTTTGTTGTGTGTCCTTTGTAGACTCTGGATGATGAGCCCGTAGCTCCAGGAAAAGAATATCACTGGCAGAACCGGCCTGTGTGTGAATGGACCAATCAGCAGGTCTGTCATTGGCTGATGGGCATGAATATGGACCAATACACACCTGAGTTCACAGCTAAGGGAGTGGACGGCCAGCAGCTCTTACACCTGGACAGTGACAAGTTGAAGGTAAAATGATGATGATGATGCAATAATAATACAGAATGAAGTCCTTATTTAGTCCGGCTGTCAGCCTTTTACTGCCACCTTGTGGCCACGTTTTAAAAAAAAAATCTTATGAAAGATTAAGGTGGAGATGGGTTTTTTTATTAATCACATTACTGCAACATCAGAGGGAGAAGAAGTCATGACCCAAATAATCTATGTGGATGATAATAGAACTTAAGTTATGTGTTTCAACAAAAGATAATGCACAGTAGAGTACTTTATAATGGAGTTTATAAGGACATGTTATTAATCAGGCTGAAAGTTCACTTGAATATTAAATCCTGAAGAGTGAGGTTAATGAGTTTTTTTGTTAAATTTCCAACAGGTTCACCAAAAAGAACTGTTAATTATATGAAGCTGTCTTTACAGTCACTTTGCAGAATAAGTAATCAGTCAGGAATCAGTCAATGGCGAAAAACAATGGTGAGCTCTTTTAAGACATGGTGTCATTATACTAAATAAGTTCAACCTTTTCCCTCAGGCACTTGGTGTGTCGAGTCAGAGCGACCGTTCAACTATCAAGAAGAAGCTGAAGGACATGCGTAAGGCTCAGGAGAAGCTGGAGAAACAGAGGGAAAAAAAAGAAAAGGAGGGGCGACGCAGCGGGAGACTGCCAGCCAGTACTGACTCTGTCTGCTGAGGAAGAAGCAGTGCTGCTCTTTAAACTCACACAGTTCATAAAGTTCATTCCTAGCAGAACCTGAGCAACCCTTTTTTATACTCTAATGCCATGACGTCTGGGTCACATGGTGTTTACGGCAGCAACCAGGGAGCATAACTGCCAGTGATGTTCCTGTCGGGACTGAGGTGCCAGAAGTGATTCATATTCAAACTGCAGCTACTATTTTCTTCTCTTTACAATTTCTCCCAAATATTTTCACTAAACTGTTTTTACCTAAATTCAAGGAATGTCCTTATGGGTATGTGACCAAAAAGGAACACATTTTTACCACTACAAAGTTAGACGCTGTTATTATTAGAAGTCTGTTTAAGATCAGACCATGCACACGTTTACCTATGGAAGTCAGATGTATACTGCTTTATCAGCAATTTTTTATTTTTGCTAGTGACCTGTTTCTGTGCCCGTCTTTTGCAGGAACAGTTATTGTACAGTCAGATAAAAGCCCTATATTTGTCTTTTAAGCTTCAAAGGGCAACAAGGTTTTAAATGTATGAATACGTTTTATACATGTGCCTATTAACTGCATATCTTTTTTTATTACTTAAATGTCATTGTTCTTTTTATACTATCTTCATTTTTCTACTAAGTAGAATAGCCACGCTGAGGATTTGATGAATCAAAAGACACAAAAAAATCAAGTAGAGACGATGTGAATGCTGCTCTCGCTCTCCCTGACTCTGGCTGTGTGTTGCTGAAGTTGGACTGGATTGCTCCATGTAAATACACACAGCATGCAGGTCTGCTACACACACACACACACACCTCACAGGTTTGTAAGACGTGCCTATGACAAGGACTTGTATGAGTCGGGAGAATAGTGTCACGTTGGAAATGTGAGGCTGAAAGATGAATTGTTCACAGCAAACCCAAGTGCTTCTTTTTCTCAAACATGACTCCATGTCCTGTAAAGTGTACGACATGTTGGACTGCAAGAAAATCATGTTTTCCACATCTTACGGAGAAACATTTCTTGGTACATACAGCATCAATAAACTAATTTTCACTTTATGCAGTTTGTTTGGTTTGCTTAATTTGCATCGACAGCCAGTACAAGAAAACTAGAAACTTGATGTGGTTTACATCAAGAGAGAAGAAAACTCAGACAAACTCGTTTTATAGTTTCTTATAATCTATTCTGACAGTGTTGGCTCCTGATCAATACTAAAACTGAACTGCTTTTAAAAGTGTCCCTTTAGACTTCTTTGGATTGATGCTGTGTCATTAAACCATGAGGCATAAACGTGGCATGAAATCTATGGACAAAACGTACGGATCTTAGTTTCAACACAACAATAATCCAACTGACAAATGTCTCTTTTATTAAGCATGATGCATACAAGTGTAACTGTTAATGTAACATGACAAATGTGGAAAAATAGCTTATTGAACAGAATGAGTCCCAACCACAGAAACCAAAGTACTGTATTCATACTGAAGATTGTCTTTTTGATCTGTTTATTTTATGTCTATAATGTCTCAAGATTCTTAGCACTATAACTTAGAATGTACAATTTAGGAGGAAATCTAAATATGCAACACGTTATTTATATCATATGTAACAAAAGAAAAAAAAAGGTGCACGTTTTCCCTTTCACATCCCCAATCAATACTGATTTATCACATGCCTTTGCACAAATTGTTCCACTGCAGGAGAAATGCCCTTAATGAGAATGATCCACCTTTAAGATTTTTCGGTGGAAACTTGTGACACATTTATAAAAGAAAAAAAAGTAGTACATTTTGCAGAAGGTGTTTCCCTTTAAAACTGACTTAAGAAACATGACACTGAGCAGGGCTAAAAAAAAAAAACCTTCACAGATCAACTACCAAGTTACGTTTGAGTTTGAGCAAATTCAAAGCTGCTAACCAAATGAAGAAACGCCATAAACACAAGGAGTGCAAAGTGTAAACAAAAAAAAAGTTCTACTTTAAAGGAGGGTTTCACCTGAGTCTCGGATACATTTTCCTCTCACCCCTTGTGATATCAAAACATTCGGTTTCAGTTAATCAAGTGTCCTATGCTGGAGGGAAATTTAATTAGTTCCAAAATCATAACACCTGCATTTAAGCCGACAGACACGCTGCTGTTTTTAATGTGTAGCTCGGTACATGACAATCTGCATTTAAAGGATGTCAAAATATGTTTGAGGTAAATTAGAAATATTGATGTAGTTATACAGTTTGTCCACCAGGGGTGCTAAGAACCAGGAACATCAGCTCCACTCTGTAAGCAGGCATTTACAAGCAACCTGAAATATCCTGCGAGTAGTTTTTAAACTGGTTATGAGACACTTCAAAGTCAGTGATGACTCCTCTTCATGAGTTCAAAATAAACAGTACTTGCTCTTTTTAAGAATGTAATCATTTTCATCCCTGTTACTGCTGCCCCTCAAAAATGAGTGATAGGTTTAACTTAAAGTCTGCTGGAGGATTGATTTGTCTGTGTTATGGTACACGACTCTGTACTCACCAGCAAAGAATTAAGACGTTCTGCTTTCTCCATAGGGGTCAAAAGAAAACAAATATTGCCAATATATTGTTTAAATGTCAAGTATCAAGGATGGTACCAGCCTTTAAGATCTAGTATACTGTATGTTGGGCTTTTCAGGGAGCTGGTTCTGGTATATATGGCACTAAAACTTTGTTCTATTTTTCTGTACAAGGGAAATCTGAACGGATAAATTGCAGCTACACACAACCCACCATCCATTGACCGCAACCTCTCTGCACACTTTGCTTCGTCACCTCGGCTGTATTCACATGTCTAGAAACTGCGGAACGTGGTCATGTCCTTTGGCTCTTTGCTGGGAACGCACCAATCGTCTGCCTCGTGGATGGTCTTGTAGTGTTTCCAGGCTGACTTGTTGTACACAGGCAGCCTCTCGATGGACTCTGTGGAGAGCGCCTGACAGACAATGAAGAGGGTTAAAACAGCACGTACATTATGCATGCTGGTGAGAGACAGGTCAAATATGCTAATGCTATTACCCTTATGTAGATGACAGCATCAGTCCCATAACCCTCCAGAGAGTAGAGCTTCAGGTCCCCTTGAAAGTAGCGAGCATAGAGTCGAGAGATGGGCAGGCCGTACCCGTACCCAGCCTGGACGGAAAGAAAACTATTTGTCCACCAGCTGAGACACAAGAGCAAAACTCTTATAGGCTTTATTATGCGATGTCATCCTTGAGCACCAGCATGAAACCAAAACAACTTGCGCTGCATTGTTGTGTTAGCATGCTAATGCTAGCGATCTTTATTATGCTCGTATCTTCACACTGCATGTAAATTTACCTGAAATGAGCGTGATCTAGAAACACAGTTAATCAGTGAGTACAGTATGTTATTCTTCTTTTCTCTAGTCCCTCAATTAAACAACTTTTATACGTGAGGGGAGGAGTCAGCCGGCCGTCCTGGCGATGTAAACAAACTGAAGATAGGACTCTGAAAACTCTGAAAACATCACAGACAGTGGGACTCGGGTGTTACACCCATTGTAGACAGTCATGACTCACAGAGTTATTTTCAGAGGAGATACTTGATTTCTATTATATTTAAGTCTGAAAATAATATATAAAGTCTTTAAACCCTGATGCTCCTTCATAAAACACGTACACTTTCGTCCCTAAGGCCCGAAACAGGTCCCTTTCATAAAAGTGTAAGAAAAATCTTATGAATATTTTTTTTTACTTTCACCGCATCAAATCCTTTCAACTACTTCAGAGCTAACCATAGATGTAAAGTTTTTTTATTATTGTTTTACATTTTTTATCTTTTTGTCATAAGAATCCTGGACTTTTTCCAATGGGAAAAACACAAAGTGGAATATTTGGTATGAGGCTATTACAACCTTGACTAGGTCAATAATTAATCACAACATTGATTTTGATGCATTATTATTTTTGGAGCAATGAGAGTTTATTCACTTTCATCAAATCTTTTAAACAACCAGAGACCTAACCATAGATGTAAAGTTTTTTTTAATTATTTTTTACGTGGACAGCCTTTATAATCGAAAAATCCCAGAGTGTTCTGTCTCTATCTGACTAACATGACTCAAAATAAGACACAAAGTAGTAATAGTAATAGTAGTAGTAAAGTAGCTGTCATGTTCTCTGCACTGTTCTCGGATGTGCGGACGCGTGGTATGGGACAACTTTGCTAGAGGTAGTGTGCCCTAAGTCAGCCCTGGGGTCAAGATAGGAGGGGGAAAGAATGGCAGGGCCTCCATCGCCATTTTTTGTATCTCGACAGAGAGGTGTTATCCTCCATTGCCTCTTCCTCCTTCTCCTCCAGGGCCCCTCTGTACCTGGCAGAAATTCCTCCCCTGATTCCTTCTGGCTCTCAGATGAATCCTCACTGCTGGTAACATCCTCCTCAGTAACATACTGCGCACTCTCCTCAGAGGGCTGCAGAAAGAGCCTCATCTGGTTTTTGGCTTCTCTTCATGGCTGTCTGCTGGAGAAATGACCAGCCATACAAGGCTGCAAACTATTCTTGCAGACTTCAAACATGCACCTGCATAAACATGCTATACCACGTATCCAATAGGAGAGAGGAGGATCTCTCAGGACTTGATAAACAAAAGACATAAATAGAGGCCATTTAGCCTTTGATGACTGGAATTTCTTTCTCACTCACTCACTCACTCACTCACTCACTCACTCACAAACCACCAGGAGTTGCAGCGATGAAAGCGGTTAAGTGAACTGGTTCAACCCATACCTAAAAAGCCTCTGCATTTTTCTAATAGGCTCGCTCCTTCAATGATTTGAATTTGGACTGCAGTACTCATTTTAAACACTAAGTGTTAAGAGTAACACATTGCTCCTTTAAATCCATCTGCATTTATTCTTAAACTGACAATCAAAAAAAAGAGAGATACCGACCAGAGGAGCAGCGCGGCCATCGATGCTGGGCCGAGGAGCCGTGGAGTACGTGTAGGTAAACAGCCTGTCAATCTTACGCAACGGCACGCCTCCTCCACGATCGCACACCTGGAGATGAACACACAGTCTGAGCGGTTCCTCCAATTGTTCCCTCTAATCTCTCAAACCACGCCTGAAGCTGTCATGAGTTCAAAAGGTGAGACAAAAAGCAGCAGCTCGTTTACCTTGACTGTCAGATCTTCAGTTCCCAAAGCGACCTGCGCGTGGACAGCGGGGTACTCCATGGCGTCACCGTATAACTCCATGGTGGCTCGCATTGCGTTCTGCAACAACGAAAGTGCACAAAACAAATGTTTGTTATATAAAAGACATATTAAAAACTACCACATAAAGCAGCTAGTACAGTCCATCTTACCTTGAACAGTTCAAACACCATGTGGTACAAATGGGACGGCACATAGCCCACAGTGATGGGTTTGTCCTTTTCTTTGACTGTCAGGACAAACAGGTCAGACTCAGTTTGATCACAAGTGCTTTAATGTAAAGCCTGGCTCACACTGCAGGATAATCGGGCCGATTTGAGCTCCGATTCTTCCTTCCCAACAATCACAGGGTCGCTCCTAAATCAAAGCTGCTCGGACCGATTCTCTGCTCAGATTATCTTGTAGTGTGAGAGGTACAGAGATCCAATCTTAACGTCCCCGATCTGCCCGGTGATCGTCGGGGATGCCCCGATTTATTTCAAACATGTTTGATATTTAAAAATTTAAAATCTTGACGATTACGTCATGAAAGGGTCCGGCAGTTGTGTGTGACTACAATATAATCATGAGAGACAAGGGAGGACTGTAGTCATGGCGACCAGCAGCAGGACGCAACCCAGCGTTTTAGTTTTTTTTTTGTACTTTTCTGTACAGATCATCAGTGCAGCACTTTTCTGAAACTTGTATCCATATATCTACGATTGTATCAACTTCTCTATATCCTACAACAACTTACACTTCCTTTGTTTTTTTCAAATGAAACTTTATTAACAATTGTCAACGCTCCGTCCTTGTTTTACTCATACAGTGTGAGCACGTCAATCTCAAGGTCTGGTCGGGCGTCGTTAACGATTTAGTCGTTCAGTGTGAGCTGACATGCCACCTCGACTTTTATACAATCGGGGAAAAATCGCACAGTGTGAGCCAGGCTTAAGTGGTTCATATCTTTGTATAGTATGACATATGTCATGTTGTATACCGTTGTATTCCTCCAGCACCAGCTCGGGTGAGTTCATGTAGTAACGGTCACAGAGGTTTCTCGCATTTTCATACGCGTCTATAAGAAAGAGAACACATGAACACAACTTCTTTGAGTAACTCTGCCACAGCATGTTTCTCACAGCATGTTTCTACAGAGTTCTTCTTCTGACCTCTGATGACCTCGCTGACCCGACAGTGTGGATCGATACTGCCGATCTGTTTTGGATGTGCTGGATTCACCTTCACCTTCCCACCAAAGAGGAGAGCTGGAATACAAACACACAGGAATACTACCACGCACTGAAGCTAGCTCATATTTCTTCAACTTTCAGCCAATCACAGGAATTATGAACTGCAGAGGTGTGGACTCGAGTCACATGACTTAGAATGTGTTTTTCCTTCTTTTCTGAAAACCTTAAAATATGACTTAGGCCATCATGCTACGAGGCTAACAATATTTGATAAATACCTAAAACAGACTTTCTTGGGCATTGATATTCGTTGAGTCTTGAGTAATTGACTCCCAATTGAACCTTTTTTTCCCACCTACTCCAAATCCACAGGTGTTCCAATTTACCATCCAATCAGACGAGGAAAATCAGCAAATAATCCCAACTGAGAACATGCAATCAGCTAATGCATGGCATTTATGATTGAAAAGCTGATTAAAACAACTAATTAAATATAAAAAAAAATAAAAAATAAAAAACAACATTAAGATGTAAAAAAACAACATCTTATCAGCATATGGACATTTTCTCTGAGATGTAATCTGAGTAGCGTACAAATACCTGTTCCAATTATTCTGTTAAAATGTCCTGTAGAGTGTTTAGTTAAGTACAAACCAGAAATAAGTCGAGTAAAAAATCATAATGACATTACGAGTTTGGATGTGGTCTGCTGATTCCTGAGACTACATTCAAACAGAGCAGAAAGTACACACTCTGGACCATGTTCAGAACACAGGCCTCTGGTCTCCTGTCAATAATAATAGAATTATAAATCATCCCTAAATGAGCACTGAATGAACATCTTTCATTTAGCAGAAGAGAATGTACTCACTGTGCTGGTTGAGCAACATCCTGATGGAAATTCTGCTCATGTAGAAACGATCTAGAAAATACTGAACATTCTGGCTGACTACCGGGTCCGTGCCGTACGTCTCCTTATACTCAACAACTCCCTGAGCCATGGTGGGAATGACATCATTGTGACGATTTCTGACCTTTATTACCGCATCTGTGAAGCTGAATAAACACATACAGATCACCAGAAGTTGTAGAAAACACAACCACATTATTAGATGAGTTATATCAAACTGCAGAGTGTGTGCTTCACTTCACTTACTCATATGTGACTTTTTCATCGTCTGCATTTTTATCCTTGAATGTAAGAATCTCCTGAAGACTTTGCATGTACCTGTATGTGAAAAAACAAAACAAAACATTGCTATAAATCTGCATCAGCATCATGAGGGGAATATGTAGAAGACGAAAAAAGGAAGCCTTCATACCAGCCTTGGACCAAGCGGACTGAAGGAGTCCTCAGTAAGTTGTCTGGCAACAAGTTGATCTCTTTCATTATGTTGGCCAACCTCACAGGTAACTCATGTCTAAGGAAGGTGAAGGAGGTTTTCTCACAGGCATTTTCTGATCCTGAAGGGGTTAAAAACACACAGGAATGTTATTTATTTCATGTCTTTAAAAAGAATAGAAATGCTGCATTATTCATGAGGTTGTGTGTTATGTATGTGTTGCCCTTACTTAGGGTTGTTTAACATGTAAAACTATAACAAATTAAGGGTTAACAGATTATAGAAAGTTCAGTAGCCATCCCTCAGGTAGTAATAACTGAGTCAGACCACTTTATGAAAACTGAATTTAAATCTTTTTTGCATTAAAGTAAAACAAAACAATGTTTTATATTTTATGGATCACAGACATATAATTTCTATTTAAAAATGGGTTTAAAGTTGTATTTGTAAATTCCCTTTATGATATAGAGTATTCATATTTTGAGATGTTTCCAGGTCTATAGTTGTCATTATGAACACATTAGGAAGGCAAAATGCACAATTGTATTTTTTCCTCAAGGCACAATGTTTTTGGAGCAACTAATTTGTAAATAGTTTTAAAACTGTGAATTTCTTAAAAAACAGCTGAAGAAAAAAGTCTAGAAGTGACTTTTTTTTGTGTATTGACCTAATTCGGATCTCCTATTTACTCTTCAGCAAATAACCTTAATAAAGAAAAGTCAGAAACCTGCCTCTATGATAGTTTATATTTTATTTGACTGAGGATCAGAACTCCACTCACAGCAAGTTACATAATGTGGCTAACATATTTAACCATATGAATTTGTAACCAATCAAATATTTTATGATATGAAAATACAAGAGAAATTCATATCCCTTTAATTCAGTGGTGTCCAAACTTTTTTTCTTGCGGGCCAAAATTGTCGTGTTAGAATTGCTTGGAGGCCACAGGTTTTGTTTTTTAAAATATAGTTAAAAAAAATAGTAAGGCTTTGTAGATCAGAATCAGAAGGCTCGCTAAAGAAACCCTTTAATAAAAGGAAATCAAATATTTTGATTTCTTCGTTCTACTTCATTTGTTTTTTTCTCAGAATCAAGCCTGTAACGTGGTTCATGTTTTTTTTGGAAGAGCTTTCTGCATTTAGCTCAGGTCATTAAATGGTTAAACAACAGTCCGCTTGTTTGCAAAAAAATGTGGAAAATAGTAAAAGCTGTAGATTTAAAAAAACAACAACATGTTACTGAAAATTTTCTATTTTAGGAATATTGTTCAGCACTTGTTAACATGAAAAAGAAAAATAAGATAATGTGCCAATCTTAATCAAGGCCTCCGGCCAAAATCTTCAGATTCTTCATTTGAAGTCACGGGCCGCAAAAAAATCCCCTCAAGGGCCGCAAATGGCCCTCGGGCCGCACTTTGGACACACTTTGGAAGTTAATCATTAACTTAGTTAATGATTAACTTCTTAAAATGTAGATATATAAGCATGTGAGCACAGCTAACAGGGACTTTGCA
Organism: Labrus bergylta; assembly: GCF_963930695.1. Taxonomy (NCBI): domain Eukaryota; kingdom Metazoa; phylum Chordata; class Actinopteri; order Labriformes; family Labridae; genus Labrus; species Labrus bergylta. The sequence goes on along the minus strand of NC_089207.1, from coordinate 27,915,041 downwards.
TTGAGCAGTGACTATCAGAACGAACCCTGTGATCTAGTGTTTTAAAATGCAAACACATGCAGAAACCAGTGATGTAGCACGTCACGTATCCTCAGGTATCCTCTCACCAAAATCCAGAAACTGCTTCATTGAAAGAGGTGAGGGTGAAAACTTAGAGTAATAGTCGATGTCCTTCCCAGCGGAGACGCCTTTCCTCAAAACCCTTAAAATCCTCATCCTGACAGGTCCAGGGTCAGCTCACGTAGAGACCGGAGTGTTTTTAATGGTGTCCCAGATAGAAAAGATGACTATTAACTGTAATCAGAAGTGGCATCCCCAGAACAGCCACGCATTATCTGCTAGCTTACGCTTATACGATGACATTAGCTTCCTTGCTAACTTTAGGTGTACCCAAACACACTCCTGAAATTATGTTGTGGATGGATTATTTGGTTAAATGTGTTGTATCAATATTCGTGGAAAATGAAAAATATATCTTAAATCCTCCCCCGTTGCAATTGCTCATGGTTAAAATCGTAACAGGTAAGTTGAAATGTCAACATAAGAGGCTGCGCGACTCTACCTAACACATTCAAAGAGTCATTACGGTGTCAAGAGAAGAGCGTCTACCTCCCAGCTAGCAGATTCAAAGAGTCATTACGGTGTCAAGAGAAGAGCATGTACCTACGTACCTACATATTTAGCTAATATGCAAATTCACTCTACCGCCCACCGGAAGCACCAAAATAAAAGTTCGAGGAAGCGATCCTCAGGATTTTGAAAATGTCGAGCGAATTAGCGGAGAATATTGGAAGGGCCGTTTTGGCCGCAATTCAGGGTTTTCAAATGTGAATTTGCATATTAGCTAAATATTTAAAAATCTTAGCTATATATTTAGAAATTGTTGCTAAATATTTAGAGTCTTAGCTAAATATTTAGAAATCAAAGCTAAATATTTATCGATCAATCAATCAATCAATTTTTATTTGTATAGCGTCAACTCATAACAAGTGTTATCTCGAGACACTTTACAAAAAGCAGGTAAAATACCTTACTCTTTGTCTGTTAACATTACAAACGAGCAGGTATACTCATTGCTATATTACAAAGAGATTTAGAGTCTTAGCTAAATATTTAGAAGTCGTTGCTAAATAATTATTTTATTTCTATATATTTAGCTTTGATTATAAATATTTACAATCTTAGCTAAATATATAGGATCAAAGCTAAATATTTAGAATGTAAACTAAATGTTTGGAAATGTAGCTAAATATTTAGAATCTGGACATGTATTTTTAACATTTATATATAACATTTAACATTTAGATAAAACATTCAACATTTAGATATAATATTTAACATTTGCCAATGAAATTATCTTACATTTTTATTCACAAAAGTAAATATGACAAAGTTCACAAATATTTCTCTAAATGTGAATAAAAAGTGATGTTTTAGGGCTAAATGTGGAGAAATGTTGTTATTTGTAGTGTGCGCAGCTTCACAATTGGCGCCCCATCATTTTTTTGAAAATGATAAAGCAAATTTAATTTTGTAATTCATTTTAATTTAGTCAAAGAATGTGCATTTTTGAAGTTGAAAACTAAAATTCAAATTAGATAAATTAATCATAATTTTATTTTTGAGTCAAATAATACACTCATATTCTGAAAATTAAAAATCATTTCTGTTAATGCATTTGAATTTTGATCACTAATCGCTTCCATAGGTATGGTCCCCTGTCCCCTGTATAAGTGCATCAAAAGTATGTAACTCTATAGTCTATTATTTTGTAATCAGTAAAAGGAGTCTTAAGAAAAAGGGTACAAAAACCGCGGATTCATTCAGAAACAATTGTGCAATCACTGTCTTTAACATAAGATTCGTTCATTTTTATTTCACTCACTTATTGTTACAAATTCAATAGGTTGTTTCCTATAGTCATTTCATATTTTAGTTTCATTTATCGAGAAACAGAAGTCGTAATTTTGTAAACTGCTCTTGCTTGAAAATATTTCCCTGAACGTTGTCTAACAGGCAGCGATTTTTACCAATCAAATGTCATCTAGAGTCTGTTCAGGATCGTGATTGGGTATTCGATCTGTCAGTTTAACTAGGGGGCGGGGTTTGTGCGTTTACAGACAAAACTCAGGGCTAACGTCTGTGGGTCACCCACAGTGTCGTCATTTCCTGTAGTCGGCTACAGAGATGCCTGAAATTGGGTAAGCAGGCCACGTTTTGGCGAATGATGTGTTGTTAGTATTTGCTCTCGGTCTGGGTCAAGGTAACGTTAACAACCTTGTGAGTGAGTTTATTAACCGCTAACGTCGTGAAAGGCAAAGTTGAAGTCGAACTGTTTCCTGCGTCACTTCGGTTGAACCAGCGACTATTTGTGACCCGCCAAAAGCTCCAGTGGCTTTAGAGAGGAAGTGACCATTTTAAACGTTTGCTGTTTTCGATAGAGTTATATCTATCCAGCCGGGAAAGGAAATGAGTGGAGGATTTAACTTCGGGCAACCCTCCTCGGGCTTTGCTTTCGGAGCTCAGAACACCACCGCCGCTGCCCCCAGCTCGGGCTTCGGGCTTACAAGCTCCACACCTGCAGCCGCCGGAGGGGGCTTCAGCTTTGGCACTGCCCCTCAGGCTACCACCAACCCCACCGGCTCTTTTAGCTTTGGCACTCCAGCAAAGAGCACACCAGCCGGCGGAGGCTTTTCTTTTGGGACCCCCAACAGTACATTCGGCATGGGTATGACTCCTCAAACCACAGCAGCTACAGGACTGACTCTGGGCTCCACAGCAGCTCCAGCTGGGTTTACCTTAGGTACGGCTATGTCTGCCCAGACAACTGCAGCGGCTCCAGCAGGTGGGGGTTTCAGCTTTGGCACTGCAGCTCCAGCCCAACCCCAACCTGCAACTATGGCAGCCCCTGTATCAGCCGCAGCACCTGCAACAACAGCACCAGGTGGGCTTTCATTCGGGGGGTTTAGCTTTGGATCTAACAAAGTCCAGGCGACCACAGCTCCAGCTCCGGCTCCTGCTCTGGCTCCTGCTGCAGCTACAGGTGGGGGCTTCAGCTTTGGCACCGGTGCTCCCCCCACCCTCACCCTGGGCACCCAGCCCCAGCAAGTGGCTACTGCTGCAGCTACAACAATGCAAGGTGGAGGATTTCCCTTTGGGATCAAACCCTCTACCACCCCAGCTCCACCTGCAGCAACTCAGGCAGCCCCAGCAGCTAGTGCATCTCTCTTTGCTACACCTATCTCTGCAGTAGTAGCTTCTGGTGCTGCTGCTGCAGCTGCTACAGCCACTGCAACAGGTACAGGCTTCTCTTTAGGGGTAGCCCCAACTCCAGCAGCAAGCACTGCTGCTGCAGCCGCTGCTGCTGCTGCAGCCGCTGCTGCTGCAACAACCACAGCAGCAGGTGGCGGTCTCTCCTTCATGCTCAAACCTCTGGGGGCAGCTGCTACCACCTCCACCCTTGCTCCTGCCTCTACTGCCACAGTTGCAGCCACCTCAGCAGGTATTCCTACAGGCTTCACCCTGGGACTTAAACCCACATCTGGCACAAGTGCCACAACAACCACTGCAGTTACAACGCTCACTACAACAACTGCTCCACCTGTGATGACCTACGCTCAGCTGGAGGGTCTCATTAATAAGTGGAGTCTGGAGCTGGAAGACCAGGAGAGACATTTCTTGCAGCAGGCGACACAGGTGAATGCGTGGGACCGCTTGCTGGTGGAGAATGGTGAGAAGATCACATCACTTCACAAGGAGATGGAGAAGGTGAAGCTGGATCAGAGAAGGCTAAACCAGGAGCTAGACTTCATCCTGTCCCAACAGAAGGAGCTAGAGGACTTGCTCTGCCCGCTGGAGGAGTCTGTGAAAGAGCAGAGCGGAACCATCTATATGCAGAACGCAGACGAGGAACGTGAAAGAACGTACAAGCTGGCAGAGAATGTGGACGCACAGCTGAAGAGGATGTCTCAGGACCTGAAGGAGATCATTGAGCACCTGAACACATCAAGTGGCCCAGCAGATACCAGTGACCCGGTAAGATCAGACTTTATTTTAACTTACCTTTTACATTTGTTTCTGTTAATTGGTAACTATTTTTGCAAAATTCAAGTAACATTTTTTTTCTCTTACTCAGCTTCAGCAGATCTGTAAAATCCTCAACACTCACATGGATTCACTTCAGTGGATCGATCAGAATTCAGTCCTCCTGCAGAGACGAGTGGAAGAAGTGTCCAAACTGTGCGACAACCAGCGCAAAGAGCAGGAGAAGACCTTTCGTTTAACATTTGACTGATCTATAGTAAATGCATAGATGTATAATACAAAATGCTAACTTTTGATATGTTTCTCTTTGGAAGATCTAAAGATATCTTACAACAAAATTCCTGTTAACTTCTTTTTTTCTCTGCTGTTTGAGTTTTTTAAGGTTGCATAAAGATTGATATTTTCAACTTTTATAGAGTAGTGACATTTATCTATTCCCATGTAAACGCTTTGGGTGTTCAAAATTATACAATAAAATAAATCTCTTGATTAAGGCTCTGCTCTATTGGTTAACTTGACTGCATTCTTGTCCTTGGCATTGTTTTGGTCACAGTTAGACCGATGGTATCCTATAACACTTCTACTATGCCAAAGCTTTGATACCAGTCTTGTCAAAAGGGATTATTTTTCATAATAATTGAAACTCTTGCGGTGATGAAACGTAACTTAAGTTTGAGTGAAAATTCTCTTTCAGAAAAGCCCCAAAAAATATGTTGTCTCACTTTTTAGTCAGCCTTTTCTTTGTTTTATGTGATTACAAAAAATCCAAATCTGTGACTGTCCTAGTCACTTCAAGACGTCTCATTGGGCTTCAATAACAGGTGATGGGCAAATTTCCCTTTTTCCCCCATGATAAAACACACACCTGTCAAATGAGATGTGACATCTACAGATTAACAGGAAATGGAAATCCGGGTGGTCATTGCCATCTTTACATGTTCCATGTAAGGATAGCAATGATCATGATTATTTTTTTAATATACAGAAGCTATTCAAATATCATATTCAGTATCAGACAATGATTTTAGTAACCGTACATGTGTGCTGTAAATAATCAGATGATTGTTAAGGATAAATGTAGCTGTTTGATATAGACGGAACATTTATTTTTCATTATATTTCTATTGTGGGTTTCCTTTATGCTCCTACCTGTGTATTTTGGAGAATTTGTGTGAGTGGGCATGATAATGAAGGTACTAATTTAAGATATCCATAATAACATTCTTATTACATTCAAGATATTGTCAACTGAGTTTTTCCTGAGAAAAACTGCCATTTCAAAGATCAACAATCCAAATGTTACTGCTTATAATTTAAATGTAGGATATTCAAACATGTTCCTATGAAGAACTGATATGTCCAAATGTTAATTTTGGAGAAGAAAAGAGATGTATATCAGAAATTGAAAGCCCAGTAAGCATGAATGGAAAATGAGAAATTAAGTTTTTAACACAACTCTGTATAGTAATGTTACAGTGAGTATCTTTGATTCAAATTGTTACTAGTGAGAATAAAGTTTTTACACGGAGAAATGCTTTTATGGATCTCTAAAATATTATTAGTGATAGGTGGGTGTTTGCTGTAACGTTAAAACGGCTCTCCATAACACAGTTGATTTCTGTTTTTCTATCTGTTAACACAAAGAACTAGAACCTGCACACCATCATCTGACTCTTCATTTACTGCCAGAACAAAACACAAAGAAGCACACATACATGGGTTACACATATATATGATGGTATTGGGTCACAAACAGACTTTTTTTTGGTGTTATTGGTGAAACCAGAGAGAAGTTGAAAACTGGTATCAGTTTTGTAAACAATTTGAATATTTGGTGTGAATAAATTCCAAAGTAGCAATCCGTTTAAAGCATTTGTTTTATATTTGACAATTAAACAAGACATTCACTTTTTCTTCTTCTATAAAACACACATTGTTGCTTTCCAAATCTTCCCTTTGGACTCGTCACACAGAACAGAGTTATTTTCAGTGATGAGCTACTGTACAGTCGATGCTACCTGAGTGCCACTACAGTGCAGCTTCAAGAGAAAAGAAAACAAACAAAAGCTGTGCTTATTTTTACAGCTTAATTATTGAGAAATGATGATGTACCTAAAATCATTCCAAAGAGGCTCAAAGCTGAACCTTTCTGAAACAAGAAGCATCAAACACCTGGAACATAACGAGTGATTTACATTCATCTGAGCTAGCTGTACCTCTCTTGCATAGATTTCAGGATTGGATTTTAACAGTACAGCTCTGTTTAAAAACAACAGTAAACTTTGAGAGTCAGACATACGATTGAAAAAAAGTCTTTGGCTGCTGAAGTATTTTATCAAATAAATATACAGTGTGCAAAAGTATTTCAGTATATACAAAAATACGTAAACATTTCAACATCTATACAGTGTAAAAAATACAGGAAGCCGGCATATTTCTGAAATCACAGTCATGTTTGCTAATTATTTAAAGGTCAGTGTGTTTGTGGCTTCAAACTGTTTGTTTTCTGAAAAACAATTGAAGGGAAAGCAGGTCATGAGTAACTTTCATTATCGGTCCAAGAAGTCATCCACTGCTTTTTATCAAAAGGATCCAGTTTGACTTTTCCATCTATACACTCTGGAGTTTCTTTTTTGATTCGCACGGCGTAATAGCGAGGAACGCTGTCGTCTTGTTTGGAGCGTTGGAAGAATCCACACTAGGAAGAGAGATTTGAAGAAAAAAATTATTTAAGACTGATATATGTCATTTGTTGTCATAATCACTGTAAACAACGAGAGGAGAAATGTGGAGGAAGGTTAAGCATGCTTTGCAGTTTTTTAACGGGGGGGGGGGGGCAGCCAGGCAGTGAGAGCGACATCAGCAAAGCAACTGCAGAGCACAAAACGATTGTTTGTTTTTGCAAAATAGGCAAAAAAAAAAACAAGCCTGTAGGAAGAAAATGCTTTGATGATTTCCTTGCCAACATTCAGAGACACATATTGCACAGGAATCTTGAAGCTTACATTACATAGTTTTTTTTATGTTTTGTAATGCAGAAGTTCTTCATCAGCTCAGAACAATATGTGTCTGAATGCTTTGGCGTTAAAGCGGCAGCAGATTCAGATTAAAGGTGAGTTCATTAGTGACTGCAGGCTCTTCATGCTGGCAGCTTGTTTTTTACCCCTGGTCAGAGTATAAATCAGGCGTCAGCAGTGAGTTTGTCTTTGTCAGAAGGCTGAACATGGATCTCTGCCTTGTGATACGTAGCATCGAATTCCTCTTTTGATGCTCTCTTGAAGAAACCACACTGAGGGGGAGCAAGGGGATTGTTACCAGTTACAAACTGAGTCAGAGGAGACACTGGGATTTCTTCAAACAAAAAGCTTTCACAAATCCAAGTTCCAACAATTATTCCCACGCAAACATCATGTATGTCTTGTTTTATTTACACATAGCATGACCTGAAACTCATTTATGTAGTCTGATATATTGTTGTCACTTGGCAGATTTATGTTGAATCTCAAAAGCAACTTAATACTTACCTTAGCCTTTAAGAAATAAAGTCATTAGTCAGCGAGATGAGAAGAATAAAACTGTTCTTGTATCAGAGCAGAGCTGTTCTACAAATGACTCCCTATGGCAAACTGTCATTTTTACACTGTTTTTATGTAGAGCAGTGCTTCCCAAAGTGTGGGCCGCAGCCCCCTGGTGGGCATTGTGGGTACTGCAGGTGGGCCGCAAAAAGCCCTCCACCAATTTTAAAAATAAATATCACAATAATGATGATTTACCATGAGTCAACCCTTTGAGTGATTAGTAAGGCGTGTCATGACTATTCATGGACAAAATGTTTAGTAAACTTTTGTGTCTATCTTGCCATAATATCATGTTGTAATGTCCAATAATTTACCCTAGCTGAAAGTGATAGCTGTAGTCATAACTTTTATTTTATAATGGGCCGCGGCAGTCTTAAGTTTGGGAAAGGCTGATGTAGAATATACACTAATAAATATATTATATGATGTCTCTGTACAACTGCTAATATATTTACTGTACAAACTACTACTTATCTAATATCATAGTTTATCTCCAATTTATTTCCCCTCATGTTTTCTCTTGTGTTACTCAGCATGGTCGACATGAAGGTGTAATGTCCGCCCCTCACCTTCCACAGCAGAAACACCAACAGAGCTAAAATCAGTATTCCTGCCAGAACAGCCACCAGAATGATCCACCAGGGAACTCCACTGTGCTGCGCTACTTCACTGTCTGGAGACACTGTCACCGTCACCTGTCATCAAACATCACAGAGAGGATAACAGTGAGATCAGCTGAGTCAGGATTAACGTTCAGAAGCTGTTCATGATTTGTCATTGCTGCTCTTTTAACTTACAGCAGTGTCAGGAGTTCGTAGGATCATGTTTTTAGCCTCAGTATGAAGGATGAGCGAGGCCTTCACAAGAATGCTCAAGTGTGAGAGAGAGGCGTAGTCCTGTGTTGATGGAAGAAAAGAGCAGCTCAGTTAAGACAGACATAAATAATGAGGCATTAGCCAAACTGATGACGAGGCACATGTTAAAGATAAAATACCTCAATAAATGTTGAGTTCCAGAGACGAGATCTAAGTTCAACCACAGTACCGTCCAGGCCCTCAAGGGGGCACTGTAGCACCACACATTTGATCTCACTGTTGCATGTCTGAGAAGAAAATGGCATTATGTGTCAAAATAAATTCACACCTTAATAAAAAATAATGTGAACAAATCCGTTCAATGACTCACCAGAGTTTTACTTTTGCCAGACAGGAAAGACATTTTTCCAACAGCTTTTCTTTCTGCAATTTCACGTTTTGTCCTTGAAGCGGAGGACTCCTGAAAGAACATTTTTTCTCATTGATTCAAAGTGGAATCTATCAATGCAGGTCTGTATATTATTTTATATTTATTTTGTATAAGTAGGTTTAGAAACACCACCTTTATGTGCTTGAGAGAGCTGATTTCAGACTGTGGAGAGCAAAGGACTTCCTGTGGTCCTGTCGAGGTGATTTTCACCAGGTAAAGAAGCCATTTCCCATCTTTGTTATATTTGGGCCACTGAATGTGAAGTGAGGCTTTGACAGAAGGTGTCAAAGTCTTCCACAAGTTATTTATCTGAAAGAGAACATAATATGTTATAATGTTGTGATTTAATATGCTAAGGCTAAAGACAGAAGTGGTATCATAGTCACACATAGAAGCAGCTCAAACTCACTCTGAACGTATAATTGATCAAACTTCCAATCTCTTCTTCTGTCCTCATGGCACTCTCCCCTTTAACAACACCTCCAAATGTAACCTGATTCGGTCTGGCTTCTCTGATGAATTCAATAAAAAAACACTTTGTTCATATTCTGTTGGAGGAACTTGAGTATTCATCTGAAAATAAACTATAATGACGCAGACTTACCCACTGACAGAAAGAGGCAATTCAATCATGACTTTAGCCTTTACTTTAACTGGGGCAATACTTTTTTGCACACTCGTCCTGAAAGAAATAAACCCGTGTTTATAGAAAAATAATAATATTGAAGTTAATGAAAAACATCAGGGAACAAAAGTGTGACTTTCTGAAAAGGTGCAAATTACAATAAAAACTCTTATATGTGCAGAAAATTCCCAGCTGTATCAGCAGTACTTACGTCTGCAGATGAAGGACAAAGTTCATCTCTGTGGTGTCAAGAGTCATGCCCACCGTGCTCAGGATGATGTAAAATGTAGTCTAGTGGGGGGGAATAAAAAAAATCTCAAACTGCATTTTTTTTTTTCTTAAATTAAAGTATCAGAATGAACGAGCAAATCTTAAAACATGTCCGTACCTGGGAGTCACGTTTAAAAGGATTCCCCAGCTCACAGTCAGCTTGAGAGCCATTCTGATTGGCTGTGCAGATGATCGGCTTATCCACCTAAAAAAAAAGGACACATTTAACTAAAATCTAAATATAGGAGATTGTGCAGGCATTTTAGCACTAGATTTAAACACTTTTTTAAATTCTGAATTTTCTGTCAATCAGCTGATTTACATAATTAATTATTGAGATTACTTCTACTAACTTTCTGTACAAATACCATGAATGCTTTGTAACTTGTACTATGAGGACGACTACAGAAAGAGAGCAGAAATAGACAGAATGATCTCCTGCTTAGGGTTGTATAAGACTGTTAAACATCCTGCTAGTGGAATAAATTATTTTATACAACATTTAATAAGGCTCATTTTTAGTCTGCACTGATTGGACTTTTCTAATCATAGCACAGGTCTCATTGCTTTTATTGTTAACATTGTCTTTTTTACTTTTTCATCACAAGTTAATCATTTTTCCAGACAAGATACTGAAAGTTCAGACAAATCAATGTCAGCTAAACCTGTGCTAACATGAGATTTGAAAGGTTTGGCTTCATGTTCATTAGGGGAACGGCTTTGAAGAGAAGCATATTAATCAATGGTATGGGAAAACGTATTGTTTTAGTATCAGTGAAACTTAGATATCATATCGGTACACGTATTGAGAAATACCCAGTCCAAATGCTAAATTATAGCATATTAGCATGGTATAATTAGCCTAAGGACAGTTAAAGGCTGGCTGAGGACCTGTCATGGAAAATGTATGTGCCTACTGAAAATGACTGTTAGTGTTGCTAATTACAGAAACTGATGATTAATAGAAAAGGACCTTGACACTTGGTGAAACTGTCTTCCCGGATTGAACTGTCCGTACCATGTGTTTCTTATCTTAGCATAGCCACAGTGGGTGCGTCATAACTTGGTAACTATGAGTGTCTATACAGTACAGAGAGGGACTGACCTTCTCTGAGCTTTGCTGCAGACTGATTTTTCACTCTGAAGCCTTGTTCCTTCCATTTGCAAAGGGAATAATAAAATACCAACAACTACAACTGAATGACTCAATTATCTGTTATTTAACAAACTCTCTTTACAGAAATTTCCAGCACAAAATGCAGATGTGTATAAAACGGGTTGAGCTGACGATGACATGGATTTAACAGAAAATATACTGAGCCTCAGTCTCCCAATGCAAGACTCAACTTTCCTAGGAAGCACCACCCTCGTGCAGAATTTGAACTCCCAGTTTTCATCCATGCAACACTTCATCTCATCTGCTAAAATGAACAACATTATAAGTTATTAATAAAAAGGAGATATCGAGCGGCGCGAGAAGCTACAGAAATGTATACTGAATGTGTAATCAATGTAAGTCCATGTAATGAGTCGACTAAGGCCTGTGTAAGCAGTACTACATCAACATGGGGACACTATTGAGGCTGCACACTTAGTGGTCTTGTTTACCGTTGTTTGTGAGCGGACTCCTGAATACGACAGTGTTTCTGGGAAAGTCCCCACCACCTTTGCCTCATAAGCATCATCTCCGTTCATGTTGTTGACGGTCACTCGCAGAGCTAAATCCTTCCTCTCATAGTTCAGATAAAACACAGGGACGTTGTTCCTCCTGCAGATACACAAACATAATACCTCACTTCAGGCTCTCAGCTTGTCTAAGTCCATTCTGGCTCCAGAGGGTTGAAATGTAAGAGCTCACATGGGTAACGGGGAGTCCATGTCCAGGTTGTTTTGTTTGTAGTAGAGTTTGTACTCCATCTTCAGGTTACTCCGGCAGACGTGATCCCTCCCACACCCCTCTTTTACAAAGTTCACCTGCAACACGTTTAGACAAAATCAAATACAAACTTTGCTCCAACAATAAGTGTATCTTAAATGCTGCAGTCTGAAAGTTCACCTGTATGATGTCTTTACTGGGCTGAGAGGAGTCTAGTATGGGCATGAGCGGAGGGAGGCTGTTCTTTGCCTGTCTTCTTTTAGTGCCCACGATTTCTGCAGACACCTCGATAGGAATGCTTCTCATCTTGTCCTTTATATTGTCCTGAGGTAAGAAAAAACACAAGCAGTAGTTATATAGAGCCTATTAAATGCTTCTGCAGGTTTTTGTTATGCAAGAGGAAGTTGTAGAAAGATATCATGTGGTTTATATTTATTAAAATAACATCTAAATTAGCTTTTTATTTCATTGTATATACTTTGTCAATTCTGCCTAAGAGCTATGATAACTATACATTACTATTCACTGTTGTGAAAACAATATCAAAGGAAATATACATCATATAAGGTTAAATATTCAAACTGTCTTGCATCGCGCAAATCTTATGGTTTAAATCACATTTAATGCAGCAACTGCATTAATTTTCCAATTTACAATTGTTAGTGGTTAGGGTTGTACTGATATATATCCCTAGTCTGTCTACAAACCCCCCAACTATGAGAGAAGTCCATCCTCTCCGTCTTTTGCCTGCTCCACTTTTCAGAAAATGTGTGCTAAAACAGGCCGTTTGGAGGTTTTACCACTATGACATCACAAAGGTCAGTAGCCCCTCCCCTAAAGAGTCCAAAATTCAAAGATAATACAAGATTATCTAACATACTGTCTCATCACTTCATCAATAATAACATCAGTGAAACTGGATTCGATGATTTGTTTTACTAAAAATATCTGAGATAATAACTGGATGAATTCTGTGTTGATTGACAGCTTAATTGACTTTTTATTCATTGTAGGGCTTTATTTAGGGTTCCAAGAGAAGATGTCCTTATTTCGTATGCAAAATTATTGTTATTATTTTTTTTAAAGCTTGCAACTTAAATGACAAATTCTGCTGTGACATCAAATTCTGTGATACATTGTGTCAGCAACTGTTCAAATGTGAAGCTACATTATTACCTTAAACTTTTTTAGAGCACATAGATATTTCTCTTGACTGAGCGGCTGAGTTTTGTTTTCAGTAATTTCTTACTAAATCTAGTAATGACTGTTGGGTATCTGCATTAAATACTGCAAATGTGATTGAACTGTGAGCGTGTTTAACCTTCAGTCTGGCTGTTTTCTTCGTGCACATTTCCTGTTTTTGCCCTCGGAGCTCTATGGTTCCATTAAACTGGTGTTCTGCTTCTGTGCGGGATTTGTTCTGGAACGTCACTCTGGAGGGAAGCCCCTGTTTCCTGCACTCTCCATCCGCCTCCACTGAGTAGCTGATCACTGTGATGAAGGAAACATGTGTAAAAACAACTGAAAAGATCTTAGATCTGCAAAATGAGGGGGGAAATCACTTTACTTACTTAGTCTTGGGTTGTAAGATGCAGGGTTTGCTGTGTAGGTGAAGCATGCCTCTACAGTGAAGCTAAAGGCAGGAAATAAAATATGTTAACATTTACAACGGGAGGTTTTGACTGTGAGGCCAGCTGACATGTCAGAACACCTACCAAATGCTGTTTCCACAGTTTTTTATTGAGAGGTCAATTTCCTGTGGAGATATTTTGACATGTCTCCTGATGCTGACGACTGGCCGTGCCCTGAAAGACAAAGACAGTTATATTAAGTTGTAATACAAATCAGTAATGCTGAAATGTACCGGTATTGTTCAGGGAAAATATACCTGTAGATTAGAGCAGAGTCCGACAGAGAGCCTACAGCCACATCTGGATAAGAATTACTGTCCAAGTCCATGTTCCCAGCCAGAGAATATCCAAAGAGCTTCATGTTGTGCTGCTTTCCTGAAAGGATCTGCAATGAAAAATAGTTTATTTTTCATTACAAAAAATGATTTAGATTTTAAAAAAGTGAGGAAATGTATCAAATAGCATAAAATTGAATTATGACTTTTTGGGTATAAAGTTGAGCTTTAGTTCTTGACAGGGATATAACAGAAGTTTCAGCTCAATAGCAAAACCCCAAAATACAAAATTAATAAATAAATGGCTTTACTGAAAACAAATGAGAATCCCCATGTAAAGAAGAAAGGAGCAGCCAAATCGATGTCTTTTACATGTGAAAAGGTTCTTGTAGAACTCACACCTACATTGACTGACTTTGGGCCAATCAGATGTAGAGAAATACTAAACGCTGACACATTATCACCTTCACCTTGGTTTACCTTCAGTGCTTTAGCATTACACTTTGACTATATTACTAATATTGAACTACCACATACACCCCTTGTTTCAAGATCCACATCCTCAGGTTGGAATCCAAGCTTTCAGGTACAAATTTGAAATCTTCAAGCTAATGCCAAGATGGCCGTGGTGACATCACTACGAGTTGTGTTTCATTGATATGAACTCTCACACAGAGATTTTTATTAAGGCTGATTAGCTCGCCTCATCACTAGTTGATCTTGATGTAAATAGTGAAATCCCAAGTTCAGTTGATAATTCAAACTTGTTTGCTAACTATTTCCACATCCAGGCAGCAGTTAGGGAGCATCTCTACAAATGCACTTCCTGTATTCAGTCTGCTTGTATCTCTGTTTTTGATCTTCACCTGCTCCCGAGAAAAATATGTGTCTCTTTAGCTGTTGAATGCTGCATTTTGTTCACCAGCTAGCCGCTATCTGTCTGCCATTTGTTGCAGATAAAGTGGTCATGAGATTTTTTTATTTACATGGAAAAACAGCTGAGGCCATAAAGGAGCACTGACAAGAGCTGTGAGACTGAACCAAAACAGGAAAGTTCATGGGCAGAAACCCAAAAGAGCGAGCTCAAATTCCACATAAAATGAGGGTTGTATAAAACTATAAAGAGTGCTGATCATACTCTCTGGATGAGACACTTTGACACATGTGTTTTCACATAATCAAACTGACGTGATTGAGATGGAAATGGAGATAACAGAAGCAACAACATTCCAAAACAAACCTGTGCAGGTGTGGTTTTGATTCCTTGAGCAGAGCCATGATAAATGTAGACTTTTCCTGCCCCGCCATCATCATGTGGAGCTCCAACAGCAACGTCTGAATGAGAGAAGAAACCAGTTTACTTGACATCAAATGATAGAAAAAAACACAACTAAGTGAAAATGACAGCTGATTTACCTTCATATGAGTCTTGATTGATGTTTCCAATGTTCTCCACTGCCAGTCCAAACATGGAGTCTTTGGTCCCGTTAAGACGGACAGGAGTGACTCTTTCCCACCTTCCTGCCTGGTTGATGTAAACGTAAACAGCTCCTCCAATGTCTCTGTCCTTCATGTAAAACTGAGGCGCTCCCACCACTATGTCTTGCCATCTACATCAAGGACGGAAGTCAAATAATGAACATACAGAATATGATCCCATTAATAAAGTGCCAAAAGTCCATTTAAAGAAAAAAAAAGGCATTAAGATAGTATTATAATGAAGAGATCCTTTCAAGGCTTTAAATATTTATTCTACATCTGCGTTCACTCTCCTGCTTTTTATTTTACTTTTAAGATTTAAGTAAGTTGTAGTTGTAGTTTTTCCTACCCATCACCATTCAGATCAACTACAGCCAAGTCGTATCCAAAGGAGGATGCAAGTCCTGGTCCGTGCAGGGTGTGCGCCACTAAAAGTCTGCCTGAGGCTTCATTTTCTTTTCTCAAAAAGACCACAGCTCCACTGTGATTGGCTCTGGGAGCTCCCGCAACCACTGTCAGGCCGTGACTTCTCATGATTTTGTGTCCCGAGTCGAGGGAGAATCCTGCAGTGTGAGAGACGTAGGACTTAAAATATCTCATTTTACACCAAAGAACAGGCTCATTGTTAGCCCTTTACTGTAAGATGACTGTACAGCTGGTAATATTCACAATGTCCTCCTGTTGAATGCAATTACACAGACTGGCCAGTAGGAGTCACTAGTGCAGTAAAAATGACCAAATCTTTTTCCTGTCATTTTTCGCTAATGAAACTGCTGACAATGCTCTATGAACACTACTTACAAGAGGAATTTGTTTCTCTTCATGTCTCAGTGGTTTTATGTGTGAAAATATTTTTACACACACAAGACAAAACTCAAGAATAAGACAAGACTGTTTCATATTTACTGAAGTGTTTCCTGAGAACCATCACCTGTTTACTGCTTTTGTTCACAATCAAAAATGTGTTCACTTAATTCTTCAGCCAGCCACCATTCTTTAAGAATAAAAGCTGCTTGCCCTGTTTTAAATGCAGTAATCGATTAGATCCAAAGAGATTTTTCACAAGAAGCATTCAGAGTTTTTTTTTTACAGTTTTAAAAACACAGTTGTATGATGGCTCAGTTTGTTATACATTCTTTGTGGACAGACACTCACCTAGATAGCTGTTAGCAGGTAGAGGAACCAGCTCAGGGTTCAGGAGATGCTCATCTCCAACCTCATACGGGCCGTCATCATAAATCCCCATCTCCAGCAAAGTGTTGTTCTTCTGCTCCACTCGTACAATACCTGGAGAAGATGTAAGAGAGAAAAAAGCTTACAATCTTTACTGAAAATATTTTAGATAAAAAGAGATGAAAACCGATATTGAATGATTAGTTGTTTTGAATAGATAAAATAAAAGCTCTGTATGTTAGACCTTTCCAGTTGTAAGCTCCTGGTGCTCCAAACACCACATAATGATAATCCTTGGTGAAGGTGGCAGCCAAACCCTGCTGGCAAGATCCAAACATCTCATGGCCTCTGGCTCTGCCTTCACAGAAGTTCCAGTTTCCTCCGTCCTCATCAGAGGACGTGTCGATGGTCAGGTCCTGACTCAGGACGTAACAGCGCCCTGTGATGTCATGGGACTCCTGAGGGGTGTTCACAAACAAACGCCTCTGATAGCGATGAGCACAGGTCTGAAATTAAAAACACAGCCATGTTTAAAATCAAACCTGGACGTACAGATTTAATGAGAGCAAACACAGACTGGTGTTAGAGACACTCACCACAATCTTTCCTCCAGGTCCCTGACTCTTAACCGTCACTCCCATCCACTGATTCTCCTTATTCTCAACTCGAACATTCTCTGTTAGAATAAAGAAACAGAAATAAAAGATATAACCTCTGATAGACAGACAGACAGATTGACAGACAGACAGACAGACAGACACACACACAGACAGACAGACACACAGACAGACAGACAGACACACAGACAGACAAACAGACAGACAGACAGACAGACACACAGACACAGACAGACAGACAGACAGACAGACAGACAGACAGACAGACAGACAGACAGACACACAGACACACAGACACACAGACAGACAGACAGACAGACACACAGACAGACAGACACAGACACAGACACAGACAGACAGACAGACAGACAGACAGACAGACACTTGACTCACCTTCATTATCAAATACAATGCGCTCACAGTCATTGTTCTGGGTGATGTCACATTTATAAAGTCCTCCGGTGATGTTGGCTGTCTGTTTTCCCAAAGCTGTAGCTCTCGGTGCACCAATCAAGAGCCTGAAGACAAAGACAAAATAATTAAGCTACCTTTTTATTTCATCACATATTCCAAGATTTCATGAAAAGTACTGAAATAACTTTTTAGTGTAGCTTCCTGTGGACACCTTGACTGTATAACTTAGTCTGCATTTCTAAGTTTAAGAGCAACACCGTGCTACATTTTGAACATGTATGTGAGAAGGTCAACAGCGACATTGTTGGCATCGCAACAAGAATGCCAGTTCTTTCCTGTCTGCAAAGAGGATGTAACATGTCTGTTGTGTTTCAAAATACTAATATCTTCACTAGTTTCACTTCTTTTAAGTGACCAACGACTACATCACCAAAATGAAGTGTACTAAAACATGCTCCTTATGTAAAGTATCCTCCTACAATGAAAAGCAAAAGTAAAAAACACAAACTAAATCTAGGTTGTGTTTCTACAGCTCCACAGAGATAAAGAAAATTGTTCTAAATCTTAAGAAAGACATTCTGTTTTTGTGTGAAAAACATTCAAAGGTACAGATAGTGTCTTCTATTGCATTAATATTTGAAACAGAACAATGTGTCCACAACTTTGAGGAACAGAAAACATTAACATGACCAGTATCAAGTAGGATGAATTAATTCTAGTGTTATAAATTGATGATGAAAGAGACACCTAAAGTAAAAAAATGTTTTTTATTTAAATCAGGATAATGTTGTGGGGAATAAAGTTTGAATAAGAGATTTATGTGATTAACCCAGACGTATTCTCTTAGACTCTTAGACTCTCTAAGAGCTCTACCTGTAAAGGCTCTGACTGGTAACTCTTAGAATAGTAAATATGAACATATCACACATAAGGATGTTTCAGTCTTTAGTTAACACATATATTACATATTTCTCAGGAAGAATGATTCCTGGTTGTGTTCAATCATTCTCTGAAAGAGCTGATTTGGTGATAAGAGACAGAACAGAAAATGTCAGTGTGGGACAGTGGAGCAGTGTTCTGACATTCTGCAGAGGGCAGAGGAGCGGTGAGGCAGACAATTTGGAGCGTGTTCACTGCTCTGTTCAAACACAGTTCACTGACCACAGCTTCTCCTCTAAACCCACATTCTCACACAGCCTCCACCGGCCTGAAAAGAGGATGTGTTTCAGCGATGACATTATCAGACAGCCACACTCTCTGATGAAAAGGCTTTTCTTTCACAAGAAGATTTTAAGACCCAAAGAACAAAATATCACGTCTTTGTTGTTGCACATTGTACAGGTATGAAGTTCTGTCACACTGACCGAGCAGAGCTTCAAAAGAAAAAAGTCTCTCTCTCTCTCACACACACACATTCGAGGCGTACATACACAGTGCTACTTTTTTTTTAATTAACCAGGTTAATTAATATCAATTAAGATCAAGATCTCTAATCAATTAAAATCAAGATCTCTTTCACAAGAGAGCAGAAGTACACGTCATAATCAATTAAACATGAATAAAAAAACTTTAACAAACAATAATTTGAGATCAAACAACAATAAAAATGTGCAAATTGGTTCGCAAATAAAGTGCAGAAACGTTTTTTTGTCATTTAAGAAAGAGCCAAAGACTTCAAGTGAAATGAAATCTGCCAGTTTCAAGTCCTTCTTCAGGATGCTGCGTGCAGAAAGGAAACGCTCTTTCACCGAGCTCAGTGCAGACACCAGAAATAGACCGTTAAAAAACATCACCGGAACGCAAGGCATCGCCTGTACGTTTTTTTTACAGAACACTGGCACAGAGTAGAAAATAAAAAAGATATCATCATGCACCTGTATAGTAAGAATACAAAATAGGAATATTACACTTTTCACTGAAGCCATAATAGTTTGAATTTGGACTTGCAGGGAATAATCTCTGTAGTCAGTGACAAGAGACATGACTTTATCTTTGATCCAAAAAAAGAAGAATTAAACTCAACTCTACAATTGTGTAAACTGCCTTTCTTTGAATGGTTTATTTAAGTATCACCAAAACTCTCTATAAATGCTCTATAAGGTGTAAGCAAGAACAATTGTGTGACAGAAAACATAATTTAGACTGACATGACTTTATCACATGTTTATGAATGAATACATGCCTTTCACAATACTTCAAATGAACCTAAACGGGGCCAACTGGGACATGGGTGAGACCTGAACTTATTACACTTTTCAAACGTTCAAATCATTCTCAACACCTTTTGAAATGTCTGCAACACCTTGGTTGCATTTGTACCCTTTTGCACACGATGAAAATGAAGTGCTAAACCAAAGTGGTTTATGTTAATTCCTGTCTATGGTAATCTAGATTCAGCTATAATCTATCCTGCATTGAAAAGTTAGACAAAGTAGTTGAGTTGGTAGCTCAGCTGTGTAGGTGGCCTCTCTATATTGCAACATCTTGTCAAACTTATTATCATCGTAAAAACTAATTCTCTTTGTAGTATGTCAAACGTATTGTTCCCACAAACACACTACACACTTCACCATGACAAAAGACACTTATCAAGCCTTCATAATTCTTAGATTTTTTTTTCACTGACCCTTGATTTCAGACAAGACCGAACCAGCAACCACCTTCTTTTTTTTTTAAATGTCAACTCAACTGGCACAGGCAGTTTGGATTAGCAATAGCTAGTGAGCTATTAGCCATAGCTCAGTAAGTTGGTTACACTGCAGTCTCCCTAAACCTATGTATGCCTTCGACCAACTTGTTCTGAACAGCTGCACAGCAATATTATATCTGGGAGCATTAAAAATTATAGGTAGGAAGGCTATCAAACGTTTAAAAAAAAATAGAGCGATTAATCTGTGAATTTCAATAGTTGACCATGATAAATCACATTTTTAATTGCATGTTTGAATATCCATCATTTTGCCGTTCAGAACAGTTATTGTAAAGCTTTTATTTTGTATTTTTGTACTGTTTTAGTCTAAGGATACTTTGCTTCCTTTTTGGATACCTACCTGCTTCTACTATTAAAGAAAAAAAGGAACTTCTGGTAGATTGAAGGTTCCATCATTAACTTAAGTATAGATCAGAAACTAAAAGAAAGCAGCTGAAGGGAACGGTTAAAAAGTAAAATGTTTGATGTCGTGAGGTGGGTGTAACTTTTGACTCATTACCTGAGCCCTCTTGGAGTTTTGTTAAAGTGAAATGAGCCTCAAAGGTGAGGAGGTGTTGTTTGTTTCCATCACTGTGACTACTGGGAGACACTGCTGTCAGCGCAGTGGCTTAGGTACGGTGCCCCTAAAGGGACAAAAGAGCACGCGATCAATGCGATTAAAAAAATGACAGCCCTAGTAGTCTCATTATGCCTTTATAAAACAGTGAAACGTATCACTGATTATACATTTTTACTGGGGAATAACATAAAAAAGGCTGTTTTTGAATTGTGGTTACAGTTTCTCTCTGACACCTACCCAGCAACAGAATTAACATCCATTAAAAATAGTTGCTCATCTTGCTGACACTTGTTTTTCTAGGTGATATTGAGGCAAACGTATTTATTTCAGTCTGTTTCATAACCAGCTAAAAAATCCTCACATGAGCTTTCAGACTCGTTCTTACAGTGAGGAAAGTTGTTTTCTTACATTTAATTAGTTCTGACATTTCTGAAGACCTGGTCAGCTGAATCTACAAAAAACAGAATATCAATTTTGTAGGCCATCTTTAGTTACAGTACAGCTACTGAGGATAATTATAATTGCCAAAACTTATTTAAAAAGACTCTAAAAGTACATGTTGGGATGGGAGGCTATCATGTGTTTAGATTCAAAGTGTGTGTAGGAATTATCTCCAAGTAAAGAGAGGAAATCCTGACATGAGGAAAACCTCTCCACCCTTTTCTCCTCCTTGTTTCTCTGCAGCTCCTTCAGTGAAACACCAACTGATCTGTGGCACAGCCCTGTGAATCATCATCTGCTGAACAAGGACCCTCTTGAGGAGATCTGATGAGAGACAAGAGACCAAACTGCAAACCCTCCCCTCAAACAAAGGCCAGTCAATGTAAATACAAACAGCCTTTACAAACGTCTTTACTTCTGAGATTCAGTATGCTGAGTTTCAGTTCAGTGCATACGTTGTAATGCTGCAACAACTGCAGAGACATTAGAGACACTGTACATGAAGTTTTATTATAGAATAAAACTGGAAGACTCTGCAAAAAGTGAGAGTGAGTGCTAATGATGACAATGCACTGACAAAAAGAAAGCAAAAATACAATTATCGGATGCAAATGAAAGACTTGTACAAGTGGCCCCCAAAACCTGCACTTCTAAGCATAGATAGAATAAATTCTCAGATTGAAAGAGTGAGCTCCCATAATGTTCTTCAGCTTCAGTGAACGCTCCGTTTTGCTTTAAAGAAGATCAAATCCACAAGGCTATGTGTAGAAAAAGCCCTGTGTGAACGATGAACTTATAACACATGTAAAGGAGAACACCTCAGACATAACTGCAGGGCTTCTCAGGAAAGTGACAGATGTTGAATTTAGCAAGTATCTGAGGGGTAACATTGACATTTACATGTCAGACCGACAGACACATTACCTGCTTGTCAGTTTGGAAAGAGGCTTTTTGTACTTGATGTTACTTTCTGCTGCAGACGGAGATACATGCATAAATGTCTGCATGAGACACTTAAAAAGACTCCAAGTATGAACTACAGTAAACACATCATACTAAAGACATCAAACTGTGTGAAAAAGGGGGATGACACTAGAGCTTCAGGCTGCATCAAAAAAGTGAGTACACACACTTGACTGGAATACAGCCATACAGATAGAGCAATCCATTTAATACATTACAGCTCATAAGAAATGTTTTAGTGACATACGATATGTGTTGCAGTATAAATAATAGGAATTGCATTATAGTACAATAAAATGTCAAAGAATCATTGTTCATCATAGAGCATTGAACTACATATAGTTCAGCTAATTAGCTTTAAAACGTCCCACTTAGTAATCAATCTTCATTTTTTTTAAAGTTTATAAAGAATGTTATTAAAACTCTTCATCAATCTTTTATAAAACTACATTATCCAACATCAGCCAGGCTGTAGAGCGAGACCACTTCCCATCATGCAGTTTGTCTTTCAGTGCAGTGTAAATGGGAGAGTGACTGCTGAGGGTTTACACAGTGATCTCACTCGCCTTTGTTAACAGATGTGGTCAAGAGCTCGTCCAGCTGTGCACTCAAAGCCACAAGAACTGCTGCAGCTGTTCTAACTGTTTCAGTTTACACACACACACGCATACATACACACACACACACGTAAAACTTTGATTGGTGCTGATCTGTGATTGGCTGGGTACATATCACAGAGGAAATCATGAATAAAAAGTTAGGGCTAAAAATATTTTAACTGCATAATTAAAAAACTTCTTCACTGTCTTTTTTTAAGCGAGCCACACTTGAGTGTCACATCTGATGTGAATATCTCAACTCATGATTCACTGATGCCTTCTATCTCTCAGGTTACATGTGCACAGATGGTCGTGCGTGTCCACTCAAATGGAACTTTTCGCCCTGGTTTCTTTCCCTGGACGTTAAATCCACATCATTAACCCGACACGTTATGCAGGGGAGAGTCACACAGTTGTCTCTTTAAAAGATACCACGTTGTGTTCCTTGTTTCTTCCACTCATTGAAAACCAATAAAACAATGTAAGTTGTGCTTCCAATGAACTTATAAGAGGAACAACTTCTTAAAATATATATATAATAAGCAATAAGATTAACAAATCATTGGAAACACAGTAAGAATTAAAAGGCCAGTAGATTTTAGTCGTATGTGTTGCTCCTCATCAGCGTTAAGAATAGGAGCCTGTAGAAGCCAGCGTTCCTCTCCTCACATCTGACTCATTCTAATCACATCAATGTAGACAGTGATATCCAGTATACAGCTGCTAGAGATCATCATCAAACACATGTTTCAGTAAGAGCAGAAGAGACAGATGCAGAGTGTGACACACTGCTGCTGCTGCTGCTTTAAAGAGAGCCGTCAGTGTTCCTCAACACTTCAAGTCAGACATGGTTGTTCATTACCTACTGCTGTGTGCTTTAATGTGCTTTCACTGGACTCGCCTGGCTGATTCTTTCAGGGTCACATGAGGATGTGACGATGAGATAACGTCAGAGAAGTGAGGGCTACTTTCCTCAGTCTCAATAATGTAAAGGGAGGAGTGTTTTAATACAGTAACATGGCGCAGCTATGTTTTTGACAAGGACGTGAGAGGGGAAAAAAAGGGTTGCAAAAAAAAAATGACTTCATTTTCTGCATAGTCATGTTTTGTAGCTCCTACATTGCCCCTTTTGTACATTTTGTGTTTTTTATTTTTATTTTAAATTTTTAAATTCTATTTTATATATTGTAATAGCTTCTTATACTGTATTATTTAAGTTGTTGCTAGTTCTGCTTTATTTCCTTCTTAACTGTTTAGCACCAATACACCAAGTCAAATTCCTTCTATGTGTAAATGTACATGGCAATAAACCCCGATTCTGATTCTGATTCATTGTCAGTGGAGCTAACCCAATGTTTTGATTAACATTAGAAGACAACAGGAAATAATCTCAATTAAAAGTCACTTTTAAGGAAAAATGCAGACCTCCTTAAATTTAAGATTAATAAAGGTGTTTAAGGTCATAAATGTAACCTGTTTGCACTCTTACTTGGACAAGATTTGCAATATGATGGTCTCACTTTGGGCTTCCAGGAAATTGTGACCATCATGTATTACGTCTTTTTTGATATTCCTCAGCCCACAATCGCTGTTTCTGTCCTTAAAGAGCAGCTTTCTTAGTGCCCAGCATGTCAGGTGAATCTTCTCCCTCTTACTTTCAATGGCTGAAAACCAACAATCAGGCCGGTGTGACATTTCAAGCCTCTGTTTGCCTAACAAATATTACATTTCACTTTCACTCTCCTTACACTTATCAACTCTGACAAAAGTAAACGTTGCTCTTTTCAGGACCGCACAAAGGATGACTTGTCAAAAAAAAAAAAAAGCATTTCTTAAGGACAGATTCCAGATTTAAATGAGGAGTAAATTCACTGCAACAGGAGCTGCCTTTCAGCCAAAATACCAGGCAGATAAAATTCCTCAGCTTAAGCCGAATGTGTGTGATCTTTGGGGAATCTCTCTAATTCCTGCTATCACGAATTCTCATCCCTGCTCTCTGTGTCTCAACATGCTGCTGCAGGCTTGTTGTGTGTCTGCTTTACAGTAGCTCTTGCATGCAGCCTCACCCACATCACCCCACCCTGGATCCCTCCTCACTTTACCAATTAATCCAGCATTTGATTTTTATTTGTAAATAACTGGTATGGAAGTATTTAGAGTTTGCCTGTAAAGTCTTGCTTACAACTCTAATTTTAAGAAATCATTCTCCACATCTTGTGTAGGCATAATACCTTAAGGATCAAGTATTAGAAGAAAATCTAACCGATTAACCGACTAACAGTTGCAACACTATGAGTCTACCGTTGTTCTCACTGCTCCCTCAGTTTGACCTAACAGGCACATTTGCATAACAGTTATAACCATTGTTTGTCCACTTGTTGTCTCTCGGCTTCTTCCCCTCTTGCATCCAAAGCACCACAGGGAGACAGACAAGCTCTAAAGAAAACTAGAACAAAAAAACACGTAAAATCGGACAAAACCACTACAGGATTTGAGAAACACTTTCTTTTAAATGTGGGCACAATGTATGACATCACAACTAGGGGATGTCAAATATTTAATTCGTCTCGCAAAGTCAGAATCCTAAAAATGAAGAGGATGTTTTATGCCCAGGATAATTAGACAGTAAGAGTAAAGGAAATAAGTTCAGGAAATTAAGTTAAAAGTAGCCTATTAGCCCACTTCTGTTAGTAATTAAAATGAACCTGTTTGGTCAGGTGGACCTATACGGTCAGAAAAGTGTGTAGGTCTATATAATCAGATGGAAAAGTGGAAAAGTAAAGTTCACGGTATCACTCACATCCGTTGATCCGGGTTGAGCTGCCGGTGCATGGCGAGAGAGAACCCGAACAGACTCCCCGGTTCCCCGTCTTTCCTGATGACATGACTGGTATCAAGGTTGAAGGCGAGCACCACAGTTGGCTCCAGAGAGGAGAAATAAAATAAAAGTGCCAAAAAAGCAGCAGAAGGTCCCTCTCGCATGATGTTGTCCGGTGTTAGTCCAAAGTTAAGAGGCTGACCCCGCTGCTCCTCTCTGATGATCAGCCCGGTGCAGTTTGACTGAAAGCTGGTGCCGCCGCTGCTCGTGTCCCCCCGCCGGGGTGTGTGTGCGCTCCTGCTCCACAGCGCCCCCTCAGGTCACCAGGGGGAACTACACTGCTAGTAAAAGCTGTTAGAGTCAAGGAACAATACGTAGTTTCTGAATTCAATAGAAACATAATCAATACACTATTTTCTTTTCTTTTTTTTATCTCAACACTATGCTATTTCTACTATTTATATTAGTGGTGCATTGTATGTTATGATTTTGATTTTGTAAAATTAAAGCAGTTGACATTTTGACTTGACATAGACTTGATTACATTACTGATGGATGTTATTTTCCAAGAATAAGTCATGTCAGTGTTCAGGTGAGCCATTATGCAAGTAGGCTACCCTGGAACCTGAATAGCCAAATGTTAATATTTACATCTGGGATTTATATGTAAAATAAATCTTTTGTGAATCATAATAGGCTATATCAAATTGTTAGATTTTATTTAGTGAGGCAGTTTTCTTCTTTTTTCTTGATAATGCCTTTACATAGACTGAAAGAAACCTCGGATCAAGCTCTAAATGAAATCTCTGTGTCAACGTTTAGTAGCCTATATGATATAAACATATCAGAAGAGCTATCTGTCAATTATCTAGAAAGGATCCGTTTAAAGGTAGAGGACAAATGACAGAGCCTAGGACACTCCAACGTAGGTTGTTTTGGCAGATAAACAGCACGTGTCTACAGTCAGCTGGACAAACAAAATCCCCCAAATTGAGCCGGACAACGAGACAGGTTGCTGAAGGTCACTAAAGGGTTAAACTATCTTTGGAAGAGTTGGAATTTAATTCAGTATCAATATATTTTGTAAAACCCCATAATATCTGCTGGTCCGGAGGTTGATCATCCATCCAGGAAAAAGTGGATAAAAAATTAATGTACACACTCATTAGTAACACATGCGTAGGACCATATTCATAAATAAGTAATCACTGTAATCATAAGACTCGTGGTTATATGTCCATGAAGGAGAAATGTTTCTTTTGAACAGCTCATCTTTGGTGATGTTGTTTAAGAGACGTTTAAGATCAATCATTTTTCACAAAAACTCTCCTCATGGATCACTTTCATGGTTCTTGAAAAGCTGGCATTTGAAAGGTTGAAAAAGTTTCCCCACACCAGCAGCACTGATAGATGCCGGCTCATTTGTTATCATATAAACCTGCAGGGAACAAAAAACAGCTTCACTGAATTGCCCACTTTTCTGAATGTATCTGCTGGTGCTTAATAGTGGTGTGAAGTTTGTACCAGCGCTGGCAACAATCACATAGCAAGAACACAAAACAATGAGAGCATTGTTGTTGTT
Source organism: Labrus bergylta (assembly GCF_963930695.1). Lineage (NCBI taxonomy): Eukaryota > Metazoa > Chordata > Actinopteri > Labriformes > Labridae > Labrus > Labrus bergylta. Next base: position 27,888,142 of record NC_089207.1, on the reverse strand, counting down.
ACAAAGCCCTCTACGTTTCAATGTATCTGTGTGTAAGTGGGTTTTTGTGTGTGTGTTGGCAGGATGTAGCTAGAGGGGCTGCTTGGGGTCTTAACCATATTCTTAATTGCAGCAAATGACGTTATACGTTCTGGTGTAAGATATGTGAATGGCGTCTCTGTTGCTGTGGGTTTGGTAACAAGTTGCATCAGCGCTTAACACGTCTGCCAGAAAATCAGACGTTTTGTGTTTTGGGATGAGGGTTCTCTAGTGTCCATTGGGGTGAAGTACTTCTCCTAAAGAACCTTACTGCAGTAAATTGGAGGCACTAGCCTAAATAACTTAACACATTTGTCTGACAGCTTTAGATACTTTTCAAATGTCAGATTTACCCGTAAAAAAACAGAGTTATTCATTTGTATTATTTAAGATCGAAACATTTAATTTAGCCAGAAAATTAAATATAAGTTATTGATGGGATCTTTTTCCTAGCAGCAGTCTAAAGCAGTGTTTCTCAAAGGGGGGTACGTGTACCCCTAGGGGTACGTGGGAGTACTGCCAGGGGTACCTGACAATTGTCGTTAAAAAAAAGTTGCACCACAAGAAACAAATATAATGATTTCTAGGAAAATCCAAACACTGATTAAAGACAAATTAATTAACAGCATATGTTCTCTATTCAACATAAAAAAGGGAACTATTTCCACAAGAGGCTATTAATTTATAATATAGCTTGCATTATGTATGAATGTATGAAGACCACGTGCATTGATTTATTCACATTCTTTTCCCAAATCATTTCCTGAAAAATGTTCTTGGCAGGACAAGGGGCTACTTGGCTGAAAGAAATTCTGAAAGGGGGTACACAGGCCAAAAAAGGTTGAGAACCCCTGCAGTTCCTCAAATAGCCTCTTGGGGCTGGCTTCCAGTGGCAAGTCATTTAAACATTTACAACTGTACAGCACATATTTAAACTCTCTATCTAATCATAACTGTATGGGGCTGAACACTTCTACAGATAATTAAGGCATCATTCCTAACAAGCTCATTGTCCAAGTAATGAATTAGCCTGGGTTAGTCTCCAGCCTCCCCCTTTCTTACGATGGTAATAACTTCTGGCCCAAAAGTATCAATATTGCAAATGCCAAAATGTGAATCTCAAGGTATAAACTGCAGTCTGCCAGTGGGTGATTTCACTGACTATAGTCTGTGGGGTTTTCGCCTTCAGGTATTTTCATTTAAATAAAAGTTTGAATCCCAAAGACATCAGATCATCCAGTATTACATCCATCCATTTCAAACATCCAGACACAAACTGAACTAATGGAGTCATTATTCTCAATGGTTCAATGTAGTAAAACCAAATAAGAAGCATTTGCTCAGCTGCTCAACTATCATTCAATTTAAAATAATGTATAAAGAAAAGGTTCTGGGAAATGATGAATGTATTGAGTTAATCTAACTGATTGTATTTGATTGTTTCTATATTGATGATCTATTTTTTGTTTTGTGAAAGAAAGCGAAAACAACAGGTTAGCCATCTTATTCTGTTAAACAGTATCTTATGTTTTTAGGAAAGGGGCAGGTATTGTAAGTTTTCTTGTTCCTGCTCCTGTTTGCTCATGAACAGTGTTTCAGTATTATGAGAAAATACTTTTTTGTTGTGTATTATTGTGTTGAAACCAAACACTGAAATGAACAAATAAATCAAATATGAAATGAAATATGAAATGAAATTTCTATGTGCAAATATATCTCATCTCATGCTCTCTATCTCAAGTCTAGCCTAAGCCAAGCTGCTCTGCATTTATTATTCCATGTGTATAACAGATAACATTTTATTGAGTAAGTCAGTGCATCCCATGTGATAAGGTTTGATAAAATCTACAGAATATATTTTTTTGGCTCAAAGGATAGCTCAGTATCATGTGTGTGGTGTCCCTGGAGCAAGTGGGTGTGTAACTGCCTTTACCTGGTTTCACCCAGCCACACAAACAGCACTTTCATGTTCACTTTTGCCCCGGGTGGTTGTGTAAGACGATCTGGGAGAGGAGGTGAAGCTGCCCCGGCCTTCTATTGTCTCAGGTTAGTGGGAATAAAGAAACCAGAGAGATGGTGCAGGTCAAACAGGTGGACCCCTGCAGGTGACGAGGCCTTTCTTCACAGATTAGCTGCTCTGTTGTATGTACAAAATGAACACCGGCTTTAGAGAGGTCTGTGTTCCCCCCCTGGTCAAATCACTGTGAACATATTAGGTTTCCATGGTGGGTAAAGAACTGCAGCACCTTTATTTCTACATTTATTAAGGTTGATAGTCAGACTTTTCTTTTGGATTTTAGCTCTGAAACTCAAACTCCTGTGAGACAGATGGGCCAGCTCCTCCAGTTTCATGGACATCAAGTCAACTGAGCAGACACTGGTGGAGGAAACCAAACCCCAAAGTTATCAGAGACTCAAGGAAGTATGCCCAAAATGCACAGCTGGCATTGGGCAATTTTGTTGTGGTCCAAGGCATAAAACCACAGTGATGACTATTATACAATGCAAACAGATGGATGTGTTCACTTTAAATGAGGGACTTCAGTTATATTTCCATATAAGTATCTTGTACTTCCAACTACATATCTTATAAATAACAACAAAACAGAGCACAGAGATATGTCAAGTCAATTTCATTTTATGCTTATGTGAGAATTCTTTGAGGGTTTTGCAATCTGACCGATTAATAGAATCTTTGGTACAGATGTTGAGCCTTGTATCTGTGTTAATGGTTGAATTTCAGTGATGAATACATTTTCGAAACTCCGAAACTTAAGAGTTAGTGAGACAGAAGGAGCAGCTTCTTAAGTTCACAGCAATGAAGTAAACATGACAGAAGCTACAGCGGAGGAAACCAAACCCAAACGTTTTGGGAGAGGCAAGCAAGCATGCCCAAAATGAACAGTTGGTGGAGACATTATTTTTTTGGCTGGTGTGCTAAGGCATGAGACCACACTAGTGACGACAATGCAAAGTCAAAACAGATGCTTGTTGTTGCTTTAAATTAATTACTTCTGATAGGCTGAAGTCAAAGCTCAACCCTACTGAAGAAGATACTTAAACAAGACACAGAGGCATATTAAAGGGATTACTGACAGACATTTCTTTTCAACATTCACACCTATGTGTCTGTGATGACAGGGTCTGAATTATGAGGTCAAAAGCATCATCAATGAGGGTAATTAAGAAGGAGATAATAACGGGATCTGCAGACTTTAAACATAAAAATGAATGGAAATAATGACTGTGATCAATTTGGAAAAATACTTCCTTTCCAGAAACATGGGAGTGATAATATTAAGGTACAACGAGATACGATAAGATACGATATAATGCGATGTGATATGAAACGAGACCGCACGATATAATACAATATTTCTATATTGTTATTGTCCCTGTCATCAAATTTGTGTTAGACTCAGACGCTGCACACATTTTGTTGTTTTCAGTCACAATGATAAAGCAGAAATAGTGTAATCTTAGTGGTGCTTTTATAAAGAGCGGAGACTGTGAGGGCGTAGGAATATAGCTGCTGAGCAACTGCAGAAGTTGTGTCTGCATCAGTGACTCTGTGAAACAGCTCAGCATTAAATCATACTGTGTGAAGTGGGAGCAGCTGATCCTGGTCCTGTTGTGACAGTGTCGTGGTCTTTTGTAGGGAGACCATCCACAGTAAATCTGCTCCACTCCCCTCACACAAAAGGACTGCTTCCATTTATGGATCTTGGGTGGGGGGTGTACCACTGAATCAACAATGGAGGGAGCAGGACCTCGCAGACCTCTCAGGATTCTTTCTCAGGCCGGCCGTGCAGATGACACAGGGAATTCTGGGGATTCCTTTGTTATCCCTGCAAAAAAACGGAAAAGTATGTTTTGTGTTTCGTGTATTTCCTTATGGATGCATTATCGTGATGTCACATAACTTGTGTTCTATATTAAGCAGGGAATTCACCTGGATTCAGATTTTTTCTTTCAAAAAACAAAACAACAAAGAGTTTTGCTGAGGAAGAGAGGAACTTTGGTATTTTCCTCGCAAATCAACCACCATGCATTCTTTTTTTTATGTTTCCTTCAGTGGAGTTGTTAATGTTTTTTTTCATAAGCAGAGGTTGTAGACAGTTTCTAACCTTCTCAGGATGTTGCAATCATTCAAATCAGGGGGGAAAGGCTTACAAATCAGGTTAAAGTTTGAAAGACAAAATCAGCACTATAAAGAACAAGTTTGCCTTCCTTTGATGATTTAAGTTTTCAAAAACCTGTGATGTGAAATAAACTTTTTTTTTCAGTGTCACTATCGATATCAAACAGAAAAGTAAGCCAGTCAGTATGTCCTGTAGCGGAGCATAAAATATGAACCTTATGTCTGTTATGATCTCAAAGCAGAACACTTCCTTCCAAGTGTTATTGTCTGCCTGTACTCGTCATTAAAGCTTTTGTTGGTAAAAATAACTTCTCTTCAGGGGGGGAAAGCCCCCGTGACTAATTCTAAGGAAACACATGCTCAATCTTGAACACTACACTGAGGGTTTCCAACTTCTGCCCCTCTCATGTCCGGAGCAGTGCAGATGAGGCTCAACCTTTAAGACAGTGAGGTCAAGAAACACTTGTCAACTCATTTCCATGTTTGCACATGAGGTGAATGTATACCGACACGGCAGAGGTTTGATTTGCTGAGTCTGTGTCTTTTGGATAATGCTCAAAAACACTTGGAAAACAATGGATAACCCCCCAAACACTTTCTGTGGGTTTGCCTGAAAGCATTTCATGGAGGTATTTAAACTTTTAAGCCAGGCTGAAAAACTTGCAGTAATGTGATTTGACTAAAAGGGTGAGTTGCCAAGGTGATGAATGCTCCAATACACCCAGCAGGAGATCAGCGGAGAGAATCCACCAACAGCCAAATCACTCTGCTGAGCGAGAAAGCTGCCTGCATTAACACAACAGAGCTATTACTGCCTCTTTGAGTATAGTACATGAAAAACATCTCACATCCATTTACCATATCCATGTTCATGTACCGAGTACACACAAGGTATATTTCTATATTATCACAATGCCTTCTGTTTGTTTAGTTATATGTATTTAAAATTAGCATACCTTAGATTGTGAATTGTAATCACTTAAATGCTTCTGTGTGTTTTTAAATGCCTAAATGTAATAACATTCAAATGTTTATCTATTTTAGCATACTCCCTCAAAACAAATTTGTTAATTTTTAACATTCACTGAGTTCAATTGAATAACTACCCATTTCTGTAATGTGTTATACTCAACACTTTTCTATAACCAACGCATGTTCAGCATTACAGATACATTCAAATTTAATGCACTTAGAACATAATATTAATAGAATACAGCTTCAGCTAAATGTAAAATAAATTCAACTACTGGGAAATATTACAGAAAGCTGAATGAAGAATTTAAAATGAGGGTCCCTTCATTTAAACTTACATAATATATGACTTATTTGGCATCATACTGCTAAATGTGTTTAACAAAAAGGACCATTGATGGGGTTGCAAGTAAAATACGGCAAGTATACTTCAATATTGGTAAAATATTTCACCCATCCACCAATCTATTCACCCAGCCAGCCAGCCAGCCATCCATTTTCTGTTCCATTTAAACATAAAACATACTTCTACTATTAGTGTACTTAACAGTGTGGAGAAGAAACCCTCTTCTTTACTTGCACAAATTTTATTAAAAGCACAAAGCATGTTATCTACCATCTGGTTCACTGCCTCTAAAGAAGTACCTGGTTATAGTTTTTGAGCGTGGTTTATGCATAAATCAAGACTTTCATAAGAAAAAACAAAAGTTGCAGAACAGCCTTGTGGTGAACCCTATTGGGATGTCAAGTGTTGTGAAGTGTAACCTCTGTCTGACAGTTCTCTGTTGTGGTGTTCACTGTCAACTTCCTGCTAACATCTGTTAGCTCCACCTACAAGAATCATTGAAACATGGATTCTGCAGAACAGATGTTGTACTTTGTCATGAAAATAGACTGTTCATTTTAATTTTATATATTCCACTCACTCTTGTCTGTAAAGGCTTTTCTCTCATCTCTATGAGCTTTTGTATAATGAAATTTTGTGTATTTTGTGCACTGTACAGAGTCATCTTCATCACAAACAGAAAGTAAACAAGGTATGGTCATGGTGCTACTGTGTGTTGATTTTCTGCTTCCTTGGCATTTCTGAAACCTCGATTCATGGTGTGCTAATGGTGTGTCATTGAAAAGATCTCAGCTTTTGTTTGCCTCTCGAGCTTCTGCTACACACAAAAAACAAGATAACAGATGCTGAAGATCAATACCTCTTCAGAATCTCAGGGTTGTTATGTTTCACAATGACTTCCTGTTTTGTGCACTTTGATTCCTCAAGACTAAATGTCAATATTGGCCAGACGTGATATTTTTCTGCTCACAACCTTTCTAATACAGAGAGAGTGAAATGATGATGAAACAAGGACTGTAGAAGTGTAGAAAGAATAACTCTAATATGATCTTTTGTGGATACTTTCCTCATCTTTTAATCAAAATGCTGTATGCATTGTTCATCCTTATTCTTATACATATTTCTGATCAACACTAGCTGTGCCTCATGTTTATACATGCAGTTTAAACATATGAGAAGTTCAGTGTCTGAGGGATTCAGTAATGCATAGTGCATGTTCCCAGCTTTGCTATAGTGTGGCAATTTGTCCAACTCTCTTTAGCATTTCATTTCAGACTAATCCAGTGTTTGTGGAGCAAACAAAGGGAGTGCTTATATCATTTCACAGTGAAGTTGTGTCTTTTCTACAAACAGAAATGAATGAAAATACTGTGCACAAAAAAAAGGTGCTAAAAACATGAGTAAATATGTCCAATGTGTTGAAGGCCACGTTTGGGAGGAGCTCCTGTTTAAACGAGGATTTGAATGATAAAAGCTGTGGACATGTGTGATCTGTCATTAGACATTACTTTCATGTCATTTAACACCAGGAGGATGCACTATACCAGCTGCTCAACTGCAGAGGAAACAATATGAACATTAGAACAAGCTAACTGGGCATAACCATCAAGCTGTTGAAGCCATATTATCAGTGTCATGAAAGCTGGAAGGATAGGGTATAATAAGAACTGTGTTTGTGTCTTTAATAAACAGAGTCTGTTGGCACATGTTGAAAGTGAACTCTGAGATTGTGGAACAATGCTGTGAAATCCTCCCTAAAAGTCTGATGACTTGTGCGTTCTCCAGAGGAACCTCCTTTATTTTTTAATCAGCGTTGAGGATATTTTTATTTACCTTGTGGAGTGTGTGACTGTTTCACACGGGAGTATCTCTGCCATTCCTTCAGAAAACATTCAGGCTCACAGTTACTGTTAAAGGTATGACTTACATATATTAAAATTTTGGAAAAAGGACCCATTCAAGTGATGAAAGAAAAATCAGTTCTACAAACAATCATATGATTTTTTTTAAATTATAAAATAGCACACAAGATACAGTACCTTCACACCTTTAAATTAATCTGCAAATGAAAAATCTCATCAACCGAACTTTATTACTGTGTATAAATATCTTGGTATTTTAATTGATGAAAACTTAACATTCAAAAACCATATTTCAAGTTTGGTTCTTAGACTTCGGCTGAAGATCGTTTTTTTTCTATCAGAATAAATCCTGCTTTCCCCTGCACTGAAGAAAAACTCTGCTTGAGTCAACTTTTTTACCCATGTTAGATTATGGTGACACATTGTACAGGGAGCAACTTTAAAACCACTTGATGCAGTTTTCCATTATGCTATTAGATGTATTACAGGTGAAGCTTACAGCACCCATCACTGCATCCTGTATGAAAACGTTGGCTGGTCCTCTCTCTCTGTGAGGCGAGACTTACATATGTACCTTTTTATTTGTAAAGTGCTGATTGGGATGCTGCCTCCTTACATTTCATCCATGTTAGTCTGGTCTTCTGGGGGGCATTACACATGATCAAATGACTGGCTTACACTGCAGGTTCCTAGAGCTCTAATGAGCTTGGAAGATCTGTTTTTGGCTTATTTGCACCATCAGCTTGGAATTAGCTACAAAGCACTTTAAAAATCAAGGCACTGGTTTCTTATGGCCATTTTAGACCTTTAATTATTAAATATACTTGTTTATCTATTATGTGTATATATATATGTGTGTGTGTGTTTATGCATACAGTGTATGCATATGCTTATGTGTGTATGTGTACATATATATGTATATATATGTTTGTTATTTTTCATTGTTTATCCTGCTCGACGTCATTCTAAACGAGGGCTATGCTCTCAATGATTTTCGAGTTTAAATAAAGTCATAGATACAAAAATAAATAAAATTAAAAGAATCCTGAACAGAAATGAAAATTCCTCACAACCTCCATTGTTAATTATGAGGACAATTACTCTGAGAGGTCTTTTTTTATAGCTACATGACCATGACTGGACAAGTTTAGCTCACTCTGGATCTGATGCCAGGAAACTGAATAGAGAAACTTTGCTCTATTAATGAGCAGATACAAGAAGCCCCAGTGTCCCACGGTGGGTGAGGATTGGAGAACAATAAGCAGATAGAAATCACAGAAAACACAAGTTTACATGTTCTTCTATTGGTTTAGAATGAGTGGATGTAACAATGATGTTACACTTGATTGAGAGTTAATATTTGTGTTTAGTTAAGTTACAGTGTTGGTTTACATAAATAACTCATAACAAACCATAAACTATCAACTTTTGATCTGGAAAAGTCAGAAATGCTTTAAAAATATGTATACGGGATGTATTTTATAACCAAAAACTGAGTATGTAGGATATGTCAGTAGAAGGTAAACACCGAAAAGCTTCAGTAAAATGTATGGAGTACAATTGTTTTAGAGACTGTGTTTTTAAGGCTGTAAATTGACATTTTGTGCTGTTATCAATCAATCAATCAATCAATTGTTATTTGTATAGCGTCAACTCATAACAAATGCCCAGACTGGAGGACCACTGCTGGAGCTGCTCCTGTGCGTCAAGGGTCGAGACTAAGCACTCTCAAATATATGTGAAAATACACCAACAAATGTAAAAGTCATTGTTTTCCATGTCTCTAACAGACAAATAGGCAGATCAGAAAATACATTATGCTATGGTGTGGCTTGGGATGCATTGTAAAGGTGTTATTTTTTTATCAAGCCATGTGTATCCATGACATTGTGTGGACTGCTTATTCATGGTCCTCAATCAGTAAAAGGAGAATATCAGAGTTGTTTTTGTGTTAATTATAGAAACTATGCTGCCATCTTGTGGTAAAAAAAAAAACAAAGCATGTAAAACCCTCTGTGACCACGTGAACTTCAGGAGTACGAGGTTAAGATAATCAACAACAGTTATTTGAGCCGCTTCGCTTAGTTTTCTAAAGACTTTGTTTGTGATGTGGTCACTATTGAAGTTGCTCACTCAATGCAGACAAAGGGGAATGCAATAGAAGTAAGGGCTGTATGTCTGATGTTCAGACCCCTGGGGGCGCTGTAGCTTTTCCTTTTAGTCACCCAACATCTTCAGAATCACTCACAGGCTTGTATTTTGTGCTGACATCCTGAAACCCATCAACATTGACCTCCTGTGTTTCCCTTATATTCTCTGTTGGGTTCTCTTAATGTTTTTGTTATTGTCGAATTTTTTAGACCAAACTGAAAATAATAAGTACATCAAAGAGCCTTGTGGTTCCACTAAATAACAGTGTGCTGATATAAATCGGTTTAATTAACAAGCGTATAGCTCCATATTTGGGAACTAACCACACAGTGCTACTGTGAGCCCTTTCTGGCTGCTCATTTTATGGTACCTTTGTTGTAGTCTGTAGTTATTGTCCGTCATATTTGTCATATTTTGTTTCCATTTATATGGCCAATTCCACATTTTGATAAATGACTCAATCTGTGTTTAAGGATTAAGAGCAGACCTGGTTGGCCTGGTCTGGTCACAGTACCTTTCTCCTTTTTAGATGCATCGGGGGAACACTCAGTGCAGACAGACCTGAACAAATAATGGAGGGTGGACGCGGTGGGGAGTAGTCAGATGTGCGGCCCTTACTCATTGGTTGCCTCAGACACAGTAGCTCTCCCTCTCGCTCTCTCATAAATGCGCTCCCACCACCGACCATAGCAGATAATCACAGGCCGCTGAGAAGAGGACACACCTTCTGCTCATTTTGCCTCAGTTTACACGGGGATGCGTTTCGATTCACGACAAGGTGTCACAAGTCCTACATTTAAGTCGTTTTTGCAGCTCGCAGTTTCGTCATTTTTGCAGTTTTTGCGCATAGGTTTCGAGACTCTTCCGCTCTAACTCGAAGATGACTGGGGTTTTTGAAAACTTAAATACTGATATGCATTCAAACCAGATTACCTCAAGCAACTACCACAGCTTGCACAAGTCGCAGGAGTCCCCGACTCTGCCAGTGTCCACGGCGACGGACAGCAGCTACTACAACGGCCAACAGCCGGGCCACTGCGCAGGGTCTCCTTTTGGCCAACTCGGCTCGTACCAGTACCACAACAGCGCCACGAGCACTGTGCCATATAAGTCTTACGACCTCGGCTTTAACTCTTCTTATGGTGCATACGGCTCCTATGTCTCCAACCCATCTCCTACTCCAACAGATACAGGTAAGGAATATCTCGATGTTTTTAAGTTATTATGTGTTGTCAGACATGATTTGACACGCATGTCTTGCAAATATGCAGTTAGACACAACACAAATGCAAATAGAAAAAATATCTTAAATTATCGTGTAAAACCCTGTCTGACATGTACAGAATGCATAATACATTTTAGTTCAAAGCAAATAAGAAATGCAATACCTTTCATGCATAACATTGTATTTGAATGTCCCTTTAGAAAAAGAAGAGAGTGAGCCAGAAATCCGGATGGTTAATGGAAAACCAAAGAAGGTTAGGAAACCTCGAACCATTTATTCCAGCTTTCAACTGGCTGCACTTCAACGAAGGTTTCAGAAGACGCAGTATTTGGCTCTACCAGAACGGGCTGAGCTGGCAGCCTCAATGGGCCTTACTCAAACACAGGTGCGTACATCTGAGACATTGGTCCAAAAAATGTGTAATATCTACTTAAAGTCTAATATTTAAAAAAAAAAAACTGTCAATGGCGGTGTTGAGACTCAGAATATTGTTTATTAAATCTTACGCTTGCATCCGTTTCTTTGTCAGGTCAAAATCTGGTTCCAAAACCGCCGCTCCAAGTTCAAGAAGTTGTGGAAAAGTGGAGAAATCCCTCCAGAGCAACATGTTGCTTCCAGTGAATCTCCCCCCTGCACTTCTCCGCCAATTACTGCCTGGGACTTTCCACAGACTCAAAGAATGAACAGTGTCAACCCCAGTTTACCTCAGAGCAGCAGCCCTCCCAACACGACTGCGCCTTCATCGTTTTTGGCAAACTACTCCTGGTACTCAACCACGAACTCTACGACGCATCTGCAGCCCCCCTTGATTCACCACCACAACTCCGCCATAAGCGCTGGGACGATATTCTGAGACAAAACAAACAAAAAAATCGGGTTTGAATCGGACAATACTGGTAAAAAAACAAATAGAAAAGCCAACAACTTTATTTTGCAGACCTCGTGTGCGCGCCATGCGAACTTTACGCACAGGCATAGGAGAAGTTAATGGAGGCAGACAGGTTCATGGACCGTGCCAGTTTTCGCAAATGGTAGACACAGATTTCTACGGTTATTTTTGTATTTATTTATTTTGTTTATGTCGAGGAATGAATGAACCACTATTACCCAAAGCAATTACAGCCTGGGCGCAAGCCTGCTTTTACGCGGACGTCACTTTTTGCCATGCCTGAGAATCAAACATATTCATCGCAGGACAACCTGTCACAAATGTAGCACAAGTTAACTGTATCGTGCCTTTTTCAATATGACCTCATTTTTTTGTGTTAAACAGCTTGTTTTTATCCATCCCATGTCATTAGATAAGTTGAATAAACTGGGGTGTAAGTGTCTGAATCCACGTTTGTAAATATCTTACCACAGCTTTTTGATAGCCCATGTTGCTTTGAGTTTTATTTTTTAGGCTACTGGTGTAAATCCACAATTATCCACCGTGAGCTACTGATTGTTCCACCCTCTGATTTTCTTGTATCACATTTAAATGTATTTTTGTCTTATTTATTTTAGCAGTGTTCTATATATGGTCAGACGTTATTTAAATAAAAAAAATGTTTCTGTCAAAAAGCATCCTTATTTTCCTTTGCTAAAATGGTTTCTGTGCCAATGCCTCAGTGAAGGACTGGTGGAAATGTCTTAGTTGTTCCAATTAACAATTATTCTGCAGGCTTGGATATTTTTTAAACAATTTTGACTTAAAGCCTTCCTTGGAGTTGGGAATAATTTTCATACGTTTAATTGTTTAATTTTCGAAAATACACGTTAGGTTGAAGACCATGTTAAGCTGTTGGGGAAACTCAACCATAGGCTAAATTGTAACCAATACATTTATTTATTTATTTTTACAAATATTAATTTAAAATAATTCCAACCTGTATTCGGTTGTATTCATATAGCTGTAAATATTAAGGTTATAATGGCTGAAACTGGATTGATAGAACGAAGACAACACAATTATTAGCCTAGCTTACTACGCAAGCATCTGCTGTGTTGCTTGGCAACAGCTGATTAGTTTAAACAAGAATTAGCTGTTCGGACGGTTTAAGATAAGAGGGCGTTAACTTTTAAGACTTACCAATGTTACACTGATTTAAGGCTTTATTCTATCAAAAAAAAGAGATGTTGTTTGTAATAACAAAGGCATTCGAGTGCCTTCATAGGAAAAACGTAGGAAAATGCTAAACTCGAACAGCCTACCCGGTACCGTCAGAAGACGATTAGCCGACTCGCTGCTCATTCAGGCAGGTAGACAGAGGCCCGGGCACAGGCTGACATGCTCAGCAGAAGGTGAAGCTAAACTACAACACGCCTTGGCATGCAAGAGGGAGAGATGAGGTGTTCACAAGCTCCTCAGACTGTGTGGAGTCAGAGAGCTGCCTTCAACACGTTTTATGAACTCGGTCTAACGAGAGAAAAAGCGTGTTATTGGGTCCAAGATAGCCAGAAGCTACAACATCATGGAAACATTTCTCACGTCTCACAAGCAGGATCTCTGAAGACGAGCAGACTGACATGCAAAAAAGATTTATCATAATATTTGTTAGTCTATTTGTTGCATTGCAAGCAAAATATTCTAATGTAGGATAAGTTAGCTATGTTTAGGGTTATTTCACATTTCACATGGATGAATAGACAGATAATATGTGTGTGTGTGTGTGTGTGTGTGTGTGTGTGTGTGTGTGGAGGGGGGGGCTTACTATTAATACAAAGTCATGATTATCACTGTCTGTTCCACACGCTTGCCTTCAAACGAGCACCATAAAGTGGGATCGTTTCTTGTACATAATTAGGACTGTAGCTTGTCAGCGGTTGCCATATCTTCATGATGGAGCCTCCTCCCCGGAGCTGACAAGATCAGACCCCAGATATACTACAGTAGAATTACACCTATGTAAGCTATACGGGCCCTTATAGGCCTATACTTTCAGGTTGACCTTAGTAGATTTAATACTTTTTATTGAACAGCAAGTGTAAATGAATGCATTGTGACATGTCTGCACAATGGGTTTAAATAACACAACATTTGCCTAACAGTTTTTCTCTTAGTGATTAACATAGGCCTACTTTACCAAACTTTTTTTGAGTAGAATTTTTTATTTTCTTCCTTAAATTTTTTTTTTTTTTTAAATGGTTATTTTTGTTTCCCCACGTGACTTCCTCCACAGATTAGTTCTGCCTGTGGTTTATACTTTAGCATTTTTCTAGGCAACTTGTAAATGCCAAACCCCCTATTCTAATTTATACCCTGATCTGTAATTTCATCCACATTTGCTTCGGTTTGAGCATTCCGGCTTTCAAATATGAAAGCCTGCAATTACTATATAATTCTTCGCAATTTTAGATGTCCTAATATGGGGTGTTATTTTTTACACAAGACAATTTCCCGCTATTTCAAGCATCAACATTGTCAAAGTCGTATGTACATAATAAATGGGAATATCAATGCATAGTTTTTAGCCTAACATCTTGACTCAACGATAATTATATCCGTGTGGAGCCTACGCAGAATTAGTCTGAATTGCATGGTAACTGCTGCTTTAAATTTTAAAAAATTACTCATAATTTCCCCCCAAAGATTACCAAGATCTCGAGTGCACAATGTCATCAGCGTAATGAGGAGTAAACATTTATGCTAATAATCTACATTTTTTCTCCCCTATCAGCTATAAAGAGGGGAAATAAAGCAGACATTTTCAGTCATTTTCTGAACTGTGCTGCTGCTAAAGCTTAGACCGACACATGGGACACATTTTGTGGGATTTAAGCAGTTTGTGTCTGTGCTGCAGGATGCTGCTGCTTTCTGACAACCTGAGACAGAGCTTTGCCTCCTCAATTCCAAGCTTACAAGGTAGGTATTTATTTTCATTTCTTAAAGGAATATTCATTGACATGGCAGGATGAGTCAATGCATTTCAAACAGCATAATTCATCATTTTTTCTTCCTGCCTAAACGTTTTATTCTAAGTTAAATCAAAGAATTTTAGGCCTTTTTCTAAATATTTTATAATGTAACACATTCCCAAGAGATCTTTCGTGCAGACTGAAGGCATATTTTACCCTTTTTAATTCCATTTTAAAATAAGTCCAGTTTATTTAATATTCAATCAAAAACTGCTTACTCTAGGAAAATGTCTTAAAGCTGATAAAGCCGTGCACACGTGTAGGAAATGTAAGGAAGAGCAGACACACAAAATGTTCTTTAATTCAGCCCCTGCTCTCATTACTCTTATTGTGCTCTGCTAATTTTGAAGCCTCTTCTCCGCACTGACAGAACTCCGTGATGTGGTGTACACCTGCAAGCAATTTGCCAGCCTTACACATAAGTCTAAGTCTAAGGGAACAGTGACGAAATAGCTGCTCACCTATTTTTTTTTTTTTGCTTCTTTTGCTGCAGCAAATTTTCTTTCAGAGCACTATCTCCTTTGTCAACGCAGAAAGATCCTCCGTGCGAAAAAAAGGCTCATAATTACCTCAGAGATGGGAAACTGCATTAGAATAAATAAGGGCGAAATTACTGTAATTATGCTGGGTTTGATGGGCTCAGCTCGTATAATCAAGGGGAGAATACAGCGAAATAACACTGACCCTCTTGGATGTGCAGCTGCGCCTTTCTAAGGCTTAGGTAGGCACATTTATGTTTGCTACAGCAGCAGCACAATTCATGTTACTTCTTAATGCTGTCTAAATATACATATAGCTAGGCCTTTCTGTAGGCTTGTTCACAAAGAACCGCATATGTAGAGGGTTTGAATGAAATCAGTAATGGAGGCTGGAGGATTGTATACAATGTAACACAAAGTAGAACAGATATTACTTTAAGAAGATGGTGTGATGCTGCCAGAAAAACTAAACTGCGCCAGATTCATTAGACTATTTAAAAAGCAAAATATATGATAATGATGGTCTGATTTAACATTTTGAACAGTGTGTAGCCTATTTTAAATATTTTAATGAAAATAATTGATGAACAACCAAATGAATGAAGTGAATGTAGCCTAGTTGTTTTTTGCAGGCTACCTCTGACCTGATAAATTAATGCGATGCAGATCGAAGAGATTGCATCTTATTTTATATGTGCTTGCAAAATACTCAAATATTTATTCAGATCCAAGGGAGCGAGTTGGCTACTAGCCGCACATTTTTAAGTCCGTTTCGCTCAATTTGTTTCTGAATAAGGATCTGAGGTGTGTAACTAGAAAATATTTTTGTGTGTGATAATAATGTTCCCTTTATAATTTCCCATTATTATTGAATGCCTAGTTTCCAAGTTTTCGTTTTTCGGGGGTGTTGTATATTATTATTATTAGTAGTATTATTATTTTTTTAATTTTTTTTTTTTTTTTTCTTGCACCCAAATTTAAAAAGATCCACATTTCGATTTTTTATTTCCGGTCAAGTTTCAATGGCGTTTGATTGGAGAGGTATTTCTAACTGTCTGAAGTTCAGTACCGTTTCTTTGATGTATCTACATTTAAAAAGCATGAGTATGATCCAGTAAAAAAAGGCTGACTGCACTAATGAGTAGAACTATAGTGCAAATGAATAAAGTGTGAACTCCAAACAAGAAAGCCTTTGAACTTTTCACTTTCCCTGATCTCCATCTGATCCCCGCCGCTTCAAGTGCTCATCCAGTCTTTTCTGCAGCACCTGCCTCCTGCGCAATTATTCACTTAACACACACACACAGTTGATCTCTCCTATTCACGTCGAGAACATGGGGATTGTGGGAAGATACAGAGACAAAAGATAAGAAAAGCTTACAAGAAATAAGCGATGTTTATCAAATGACTTGTCTTCTGGACGGCTAGGTTAAAACGCTTCTAAATATCTGATGCCGGACAAAAGATTAACCTGTCTTTATTTTTTCATTTAACATGTTAAATGCTGCTGAGCTTTTATTTTATTGCAGATGCATTAGGAGTTTTGTTTTGGAGGATTTTTAGACACGGCGTCAGATTTATAATTTATGAGGTCACTCCAGAGGTTTGACAACATCTGCAACCACAAACCCATTTGGTCTGAACACGACTATGAATCTGAACGACGAGCCTTTTGCAGCTCACACTCACATGGTGCCTGCTACAATAACCGACATGATACTGCTTTGTCAGCCCCCATTAAAGCTGCACCACGCTGAAGCCTTTTCTTTTCACGCGTGAGGAGGAGGTGGGTGGGTGGATGAAGTAGTATGGAGAGGATGGGTGGTGGATTTCAATCAGACACCTTTCTTGACATAATTTAAATCATTCTTTTACTGCTTTTGAAACTTTGCACATTCTGTACATAAACTTTCAGAAACAGATCAATAAATTAAAGTGATCAATACAAAACTAAATATTTTCTATGTGGACTAAACACATCTCGACGAATACAGAAAGCCTAAAACCCTGTTTCACAGCGTATCCAGTACAGCACAAAAACAAATCCGGAAAATATGTACAAAATACAGTGACAAATCAGCTGCTCACCCTCGCCATATTTCTTTTTTTCCAAAGCAGCAAAATGTCAGGCCATTTAAATGTTTTCACATAACATGGGGGCACGGCATAGAAAAGCTTTGCTTGCGTTAGTGCAGCAGAAACAACACAGTGTTGTTGTTGTTTGAAAAACACGCACAAAATGAACACAGGCAGACCTCAACATGTCCGAATAATTTAAATTAAATAACAAACACATAGAAACAACATTTGAGGCGTTGCACAACCTGCTCCGTGGTTGAATGTGCTGTAAGCATATCCTGCCCCGATGGTGGAATTATTCATTATTTGGTTAAAGAAACCCCTCTTTGATCTGATCCACCTTTAAATGTTAATGACTGCAGATTGATTTTTTATAATCACCTAAGGCCCGACATCTGGAGTAAACAAACACATGTTTTCTTACAAACAGAAATACTCACACAAATAGATATTTAAAAAAAAAAATAGAAACGGACACAACAGTGATAAAAAGCAGCCAAAAAAGGACCCATATGTCTACGACTTCCGCTCGCTGTCAGGGAATTGTTACCCTTAGGCGCATAGCGCGCCCTTTCAGTCTTTCAATCCCTTCTTCCTCTTTGCTCCTTCCGGGTTGAGGAGGCCACTGTCAGCTGGCTGCACGCGGCAGTAGACTCCGGGGTTGTTGTTGTTGTTGTTATTGGTTTGTATCAATGCCGGGCTGCGCGGTGCGGCTACAGGCTCCTTTAACATCCGGATCCGCGAGCCAGGGCCGAGTGGAGGGCTGAGGTGTTTGTTCACATGAGCTGTGACTGTTGCATAGACTCTTGGTGTGTGGTGGGATACCACGAGGTGTAGCTGGGAATGTAAGATCCGGTTGATCCCACCGAAGTCTTGACGGTGGTCGGTGAGGTCCAGACAGGTGCCACCGAGGGGGACCCGCTAGACAGTCCGCGGCCGGTGGCCAACGCGTTGGCGTCAATTGTTCCACCGCCTTGCTTCATCAGTTTCTTGAACTTAGAGCGTTTATTTTGAAACCAAATCTTCACCTGGAGAGACAAAGAAAATAATCTGGATTAGACAATGGAAGGGGAATTTTAATGGCAGATTAAACGTAATCGTTAACAGAATTTGGCAAGATTTACGCACGTAGCAGATTCCATTTTTATGAAGTCAAGAGTCATAACATTTGTTATATCTTGATCTCAATGCGACATTACTGTACAGACATTTAATTGTTATAAATCACTGAATGACGTAATGATATTTACAGAAACAAAAGAAAAGCTTTCATTTGTGGTAAAACATGACATTTTAAATTAGTCCTAGTTAAATAATGTTCCATATTAATTGTAAATGTTACTCACATTGCTAATGATTGCATATTTGTGTGAAAGTATTTGTGCGTATCCGTGTGTGGACACTTACCTGTGTCTGAGTGAGACCCAGCGACGCTGCCAGCTCGGCTCGCTCCGGTAACGCCAAATATTGCGTTTGTTGAAATCTCCTGTTCAGAGCTTGAAGTTGTAAACTCGAATAGATAGTCCTTGGTTTTCTAATCTTTTTCCCTTTCCCGTTGAACCGAACCTCTCCGCCTTCCACCACTGTGTTTTTCTCTGTTTCTGGCGCTGAGGGAGAGGAAAATGAAAAAGAGAAGGTTAAAATAGAAGAGGCAGTTGTAGCTAACAGTGCTGCGCAGCTATGAATACTCCAGCGCAGTTTTACAGGCTGTACTTTAGGTATAATTACCCTTAATTGCATACATTGTTTATAGCGTTACGCAATAAATAATTACCAAGCCTAATTCCAACATCTGGCTTGTCTTTTCGCTGCGGCGGCGACTGTAAACATTTGAAAGCGGTGCCAACACAGAAAGTGGATATTTAAGATGCCGTTGAACACTTACCTGCGTCCTCTAACCGTGTCTGTGAGAGCGCCGAGCTGTTTTGGTAGCTCTGTACTGTGCTGAGATATGGACTGGTGGAATGGCTGCCGACCGAGTTGACGTATGGATAACCCAAAGATCTGGGGAACGACGATGCTGGGCTGTAGCTGTCGTGCTGGTTATGACCTGCAGAATGTAAACAGTGCATGGGATAGTGTCCGTGAGACATGGAGGAAGGCGACATTTGCTGACTCGGGGGTCCAAACTCCATGAAAACGGTTTTTCCTGAGGCAGTGCTATTAAGACTTTCTGGGATTGTAGTCATTGTCATCTCTTCTCGCGGTCCCCCTTGTCTCGCTTTTGTTGTTTTCCTTCTATGATCTCAGTGAAGGATGGGTCCCAATTTAAGCCGAACTGATTTTTTTTCTTTCCATTCATAAGAAAATGTAGTTTGTGCCTGTGAAAAGTCCCAGGTATGATGCTGTGGACCAAGACAAACTCGCTCAAAGGTTTGAATCTCGGACTCATGAATATTCATCGAAGACGGTCGCTGATTGGTCCACTCGCTCCAAGAGGGAAGCCGATTGGCGACGCTGGGGCTGGGTCCGAAGAAGCTGATAAAGTCAAGGAAAAACACAAATGTACTATAGTTCCTCCTGACATGTAAAGATTCACTATTTTTGTTGTTTTTATTATCAGTTAATAAATTCACAACAGCAGTTTTGGACACAAAATAAGCTACTGAATACATTTATAACCATTAGGTGATGGCCTTTTTGTTTTGTCCCTTAGAAATATCCTGAAACTGTGTTTTTCAATAATATATTTCTCTTTAATAAATAATTACATTATAATTATTGTATTGTATTATTATTAGAAAGTAGAAGTGCAGCGTAGGTTATAAAACGTCATTTATTAAAGTTAAATCATATTTGCAGGCTCGTTGAAGCTGCTCTGTTTGCTTTATTCCGTTTGATTAAAGCTTTTTTGATTGAAGCTCTATCTGCAGGAAGGTGTATTAGCATAACACTAGTGTTTAATTTTCATAAGTAGCTCTGTAATTAGTCATGTATTTAACACTTACGGTGGCTTGAGGTCTCAGTTACACCTGGCAGCAATGAGGGAGGTGAACCAGTTCTGCCCTGATGTCAAATGAGGATTGTTGGCTCAGGTTTCTGCTTAATGATGTTTTATAACACCTGAAAACACACAACATCACAAAATAAGAAATATATTGTAAGATTTATTTTTTAAGTAAAATGAAATCGCACTTTAATTAACTAAATTGATCGTCGTCAAATGCATACAACTAAAAAACGTATAATAACAGGAAGTATTCCATAAAATATAATAAGTAGGAAACTGTTCTTGTGTCAAAATGTTTTCCCACCTAGCTGTGGCTTGTTTTAGAACACAGCCATGAATGCACACAGGCCTATTTTCTTATCACATTGAAATGCTTTCCAAACGACTTTACGCACACTCTTTCGCAATCAATTAATGGTCACAGTTGTGTTAAACACTGGCACCTTTGATTAGCATGAAACTGAGTGAGGGTGGGGGTGCGGCCGGCCTCCCACAGCCATACAAGAACAATTATCCACGGACATTTGATTAAATTGAACTGACGACTGACTAAACACAGGAGATATTTCTTTCAAAGCTCGAAAAGGACCACTGATGCAGCTATGAGTACAACCAGGGTCCATTAAAAAAAAAATAATAATAATAATAATTTAATCAGCAGTCAGAGGCAACATCGATGCACTTACTTTAAAAAAATCAGGTGATATAAAAGTAGCAGATAAATCGGCGTCATCCGGGGTCATAGATCCTCCGCGGGATGCACTTGGTGAAAGTAGAAGAAGAAAGTATCCAGACACTCTTGATTTTATTAGGCTTCATTTTCCCGCTGCAGCTCTTCCTCTGCTGTCTGTGCAGAGCAGAAACACACCCTGGCTGCTGCTCCAACCGCAGTCCCTCCATCTCCACCTGAATAACAAATTAAAGGCAGTTAAATTCCGTCACTGTGATTATCAGTGTAATTACATAATTGAACTCAAAACAGAACTAGCAAGTTGCAAAAAAATGTGGTTATAAAAAATGCAGGCGCTGACATCACGGCATGTGCGCCACAGAGTGCCAGGCGGCTGCGGCTGCCTGGATTTAAAGATTTCTGTGAAATATTAGGCTATAACGAAAAAGCTGGTCCCTTATCCCCCCTGAAATAGACCAATTTGAAGTGATTTCTCCGGAATTACTTTCGAAAAATGCTTCAAGATTTCCTCTATCAACAACGACAATGATAATGGCAGTACAACCAATAATTATCATCTTCCAGAACAGAGGACAGATTTTTATGGGTACTTGGTGGGTGCGACTGATAACTGTCATTATTTTCCCACGATTATAGTATCTGCAAACTGCCACGCGGCTGTGAGCAAAACCATTAACAGAATAGAGGCAGAACAAATGTAAAGTAATACCACGAGGGTTCCTGAAATAATAGCAATAATTATTACTGGCTGTTATTTGTAGTGGGCCTAGATGTAAATTTAACGCAGAGTAGACTTAATCATGCTGCATAAATCATTTGATTTATACCTTTTGCACAATCAAACATTTACAAAGTGTTGATTTGCACACAAGCTAAACCATTAACTATTTACATGAGGGATTTTCTCAAGCCATCCTCAGGGACATTAAGCGAGCAGGCGTGCGATAATATTACCACTTTAATTTCTAATTTGACTCCTGCAGGAGGGCAGCGGAGGCCACTCCGGTCCTCCTTCCTGCAGCAGCCCAACACTAAAAATAAAGTCCTCTATGCATGGCTGGAGCGCGGAGGCAGGCCTCATTAGGAGTGAGTAGCTCTGTGGCTGAGGGTGTTTTAACACCTGCTGCTCTTCACCTGAGGGCGAGTGCAGAGGTGGAGAGACAGAAAAAGAGAGAGAGGAAGAGAGAGGGTGGGGGGTGGGGGGGGGGGGGTATGGATGGGTAAACGGGCCAAGATGTCACAGACTTCATTTCAGTCCGGTGATAGAAAGCCCTTAGACTACTAACTCAGCTGACATGCCAACCCACATTTTCACAGCCACCAAACATTATCCAAACCGCGGTGCATCAGTGAACTGCGCGTCCGTGCTGTGTGGGGGCACAACTCCACGTGCAGTCTGCAAACTGCATTGCAGCAGTGACTAATTATTGTCATTGGAGGTACAGGGAACTGTGACATTTTATCTGCTTTCCTTCTAAAGTATAGGCAACATGCACATTTATATATTCTCATAGCAGTTTGTTTTTTTCAGTCTTATGTGTCTTTAACCAATTGTGCAAAAATGTTGACATTGCAAATTACATTTATATTAATTTATTAGATGTTTTTCAGGTCACATGGTTGCATTAACTCAAAAGCCTGATGCACACACCAGTACAAAAAGTCAAGCTGATCTCCTCAACAGTATCTCGGCAGTTTTATTCTTAATTCTCATTCTGTACCTGAACTCCTCAGCTACAAAAATACATGAAATTAGGTGTGTCACTTATGAAAGTCTATTTCAAATTTTTAGCTTTGAATCAAAGAAGTAAAAAATTGGCTTTTGTTTGCTTCCTCTCTGACTTTGCTTCTCAATAACATCCTGTCATTTGCAGCAAAAATGAACGCAACACTAGATGCACTGCAATTAACTGGATTCAGTGTCGATTTTCATGTTCAATGTAGCATCAGAATGTGAATTGATTTGTTTTCTGAGTTATATGTAAACAAAAGGATGAGTCATGATACCTGAGAAACAAGATTGTTCAAATTGTTAATGAAGTGAATTATCGTGGTGGTCAGCAGGAAGAAAAATTAATGATGTTGTCTTTTTGTTTTGTTTTCAGAGAACAAACAAGAAAGATAATTTGACCATGAGAAGCATTTACCTTCAACATTAACTAAATGTGTTTTAAAAAGCAGTGTTAGCCATGTGTGATTTTATTACAAATGAGAGCACAATTTTACCACCACCAGGAAACACAAACACTTTGTTTATATTTCATTTAAATCCTGTTAGTAGTCTAAAACATTATTTTTGGTTTCTCTGAATTTTATTTTTTATTAGAAGCACACATTTTAATTTGTATTCATAAGTGTTCATAGTTAATTTATTTTCTCTATTAAGAGACAAAATATTGAAAATGTTTTGTACAGAATGTATTAATAAAACGAAGACAAGGTGTTGAACTTTTTAATGTGTGCTGTATAATAACTTTGTTTTATTTGTTTTCAGGCACTAACATAAAATGTTTTGGGATCACTGACTGAATGCTCCTGCATGGACTCCAACATGGACTTGTTGCTCAGAAGACGACTTACTATGAAAACTGCTGATAGTTGAAATAGAGAGCATGTGGTATTAAACAGTATGACTTTTTCTGTGTTTGTTATTTGTGTCTTTTTCTGCCATTTTTTCCTCAAAAATCAGAATTTGTTATTTATGACATATTAGTGGATTATAAATAAAACATTTGAACCCAGTGACTCTTTCTTCCATGCAAATATAATCTAACTCCAAAAAAAATATTCTAGTTATAAAAGACAGACACTGTAATTACCAGGAGTGTAATAGGCTTTAAAGCTGGTCACTGCAGAAATCACATTTCCCCCTCTCTTTTCCCCTTTCAGTGTTCAGATTTGCTCTCTCCCTTCAGAGAGCTGGGGTCACAGTGTGGAAAAGCCCCCAGCTGAACTTGTAGAAATGCTGTCCCCATTACGGCAGCAGCAGGGGTCAGGCCATGGCAGCAAGCATCCAACCTGCCTGAAATTGGCTGCAAAATGACCAATTACCTGAGTGAAGGCTGGGGGAGAAAAGACTTGGCAAAATATGGCTTTTACTTAATTCAGCTAAACTGTAAAAGAAACTAGTGACACATTGATGCCTGAAACTTGCTACATGCCACACATTCCCGTCTGTTAAGCCAAGAACTGGGCAAAGAAGTTTCCCCGAACCAGAAAATAGATTTTAAGATAATTTAAATTAAGAAAATACTTCACACAGTGGAGAATAAAATCAATAAAACTTTAAATGGGGAATAATTTCATCATCACTAAAACAAAGATTGATTATCTTTACATGTAGGTCTTATTTAATTAATTTCCCTGCAAATGGAAAACATGCAAATTCACCAATTAAGTCATTTGCCCATGGAGAACTGGGCTGCTTGACGTTCAGCTGCCACTGCGCCTTTAGTCTGAAACCCCTTTTCTAGTTTTTTGTTAAGAGTTAAGTCTCCAACAAAGACAGGAAGGAGGTCAGCACTCAGCCAACACCTGAATGTGCCTCTCCTTTTTTGTGCTCCCCTTGATCCCCACAGTCTGTGCCTGTCATTAGTCTTAATGATGGAAAATTGTCATGTTGATACAAGTCTTGCTCTCCCCCTCTCTTCTTTTGTATAAGTAGAAGGTGGAAGCTCCATTTGTGACGAAGTTCTAAGCCGTGGACGTTGCATTTGTGCCAGGCGGGGAGAATAAGGCTGTAGATGCTCTTTCCATAGCTGGGATAATTATTCCTACTGTGACCTTAATGATTCGCTCTGTTCATCCTGCATCTCATCCACGCGCCAGGCCCTCAGCAGAGCCCCGTGTCAGGGAATATGAAAAACCCATATAATGAAACCATTTTGGCTGATGGAAAAAAGGGGGCTACTGAAGCTGCACTTGCTACAAAGACGGCTCAATTATATGAGTAATTGTGATAATTTTCCCTCCATTCACTGCTTTCTCTGAAAGGTAAAAAACACAGATGCTGAAAGGGAAATTACTTGGACAATATATAATCTGTGAAATGGTCACAACAGAAAAAAAAGATGACTGTAAGAAAGAGTAGGACTATAAATAGGTATGTTAATGCAGGGCACATAAATACACCCTCAGACATAAAAAAAAAAAACAGCATTACCCTGTGCATGTGAAAAGGGAAAGAAAAAAAACACGCAACAAATGACCCGAGAAAAAAACATGATAAAAGTAGATATGCAGCTGCCAGAAAATTAAACCTCCTTCTCCTTCCAATTGACAAATTTCAGCTCCCGAAAATGCACCCCCAAAGCTGGCTATCATTTGTTGTTCTCTGACAGGAAAAGGATAATTACCTCTCTCAGAGGCAGGAGGACTGACATGCCCTCTAGACTTTGCCATGAATGCAGAAGCTTGATAGACAGTTTGAGGAATAATTTTGTTCTTCGCCCTTTTTTTCCCCTTTATGTTCAAGAGCAGAACATGTTTTGTTCGGGGTTAGAACTTGGGAGATGGCAGTATTGTAGAGTGCATTAAACCATGGGTGTTCATACTGTAAATATGACATCCCAGTGCCTATCAGCCTCGCCGTTCGGGAAAAAAAAACTCTGAAATGCATTAAAATTTCAATTTCAGCTCGCTGGCAGAGACAGGCGAGATAGTGAGATATGCATTACTTTTTCCTTTCACAGTGGGTGTTGGATTAAACATTTCTTCTTCCTTGCCAGAAGAAAAAAGAATAAACGCTTATTTCCACCAAGAGCTTGCTTTGTGGAGACTGAAATCCTTTGTATTTAAGGGAGTGTCCAACATGTACATATGCATGAAAGCAAACACTAAATTAACTCTTCAAGCTGTCTCAAACCATCATTATAAAGCTCTGCTCCAGTTTTTGATACACATTCTCCTTTCACAGACTGATTCTTCTTTCATTGTGTTTTGCTACTTCCACAAGTGTTTTTTTTTTTTTTTCCTTGAGAAACCGCCCACGTGTTGGCCGCTGACCCCTCTGGCCCCTGCAATCTGGAATAAATCTCTCCAGACAAGCCGAGCAACATTACAGCCTTGCAGCTCAAATACTTGTATCACACTCAAATGATGAGTCTCTGTCACCCACCATGTCATCAGCTTCATCCCCAAACCCCCCCATAACTTCCGTCCCATTGAGCAGCCTCGTGTGTTACGAGGGCCAAGACAGCCAGAGACCCCCTGGTCCTACCTGATTGTGCCTCCTGTAAGACGGAGGAGCAGCCTGGGCCAACCAGCAGCAGCCCTATACTCAGCATTGCTTTTTTGTGTATAGCACACAAATACACACACATACACACATATACACACAAACCACCAATCTCAATGCTGTGCACCCCACTGGGCACTTCCTGACAGCCTCAAGAAATGTTTTCAAGTTGTCAAGTCTCTACAGTACATCAATAGGCATAGAATACAACACAGCATTAATCACATGATCAGAAATATTGACTTATGTAAAGACTGTATGAATAAAGATGTTTGGGTTGCTTCACAGAGGAACTTTAATTTGTTGTTTTCCATTTGATTCATATTGAAATCTGTCATTATATTCTTTTACTATTCTGTCACTTTAACACGGAACCAAATGGCTCTTTAAATCCAGTCAAATTGCAGCAGCTGATCTAACATTTGAGCATTAATTAATATTTACAAACAGGGTTATTTAGTTTGACAGTGTGTAAAAGTAATATGAGGAGAGAGGATGGTTATTTCATTTATTTTTAATGTTTTGTTTTAATGTTTGAATGTTACCATATACAATAAAATAGTAGTTTATATAGCTATAGATAAATCTACTTCCTATGTTTGATTCTGTGTCTATGTGAAAGTGTTTTCTCTGTTGAAATGTTAAAGTTTAAACAGGAGTATACCAATGAAATCATTCTGGTTTTTTGTTATTGATGGCAAAATAAGCAGATCTGACTCAATCAAATATTTTTACATTTCTAATATATTCATTATAAGTCATGATGGTGGTTCAAGGAAAACTTTTTTTAAAAGAGGTTTTACTTTTTAAATAAGCAATATATGACTTTCAGCTGCCCACCCAGTAACCATTATTACAGTCCCTTAGCACTGAAGGATTTGTATTGCAACAACATAGCACTACAATTAGTGTATTCTTATTTAATCTACACTCTCCTCTGTTGGTGGACTCATGAACTAGTGTGTTGTTAGTTGTTTAAATTTAAAGATGTCTGAGGTTAAATGCAGGAGTTTTTATAAACAAGATTCTGCATGCAGAAGCCTTCTGAAGCTCCAAGATGCATGGTGATCAAGTCAAAGAAAAAAGGCTCTGCTTCCCCTTAGGACTGTAACAGATTCCCACTGACTTTATCATGATGTTCTTTGCACTGTGAAAATAAAAGAAATGTTAATGTGACCCGTTCACAAAATATACCAGATTCTTCTTCTTTCAAACGAATGATTTTCACATTATTTAATATGATGCATTCAACACTTTGTGGCAGAGTGACTTTATATCCGTCTTTGTTTACATGCAGAATAAATAAATAAACAGGATAATAACAAATAACAAATAGATTTCTCATATTCTATTCCTGAT
The DNA here is from genome assembly GCF_963930695.1 of Labrus bergylta. Classification (NCBI taxonomy): domain Eukaryota; kingdom Metazoa; phylum Chordata; class Actinopteri; order Labriformes; family Labridae; genus Labrus; species Labrus bergylta. The sequence goes on along the minus strand of NC_089207.1, from coordinate 27,860,736 downwards.
TTGGAATAGTAAAATGTATCTTTTATAAAAAAAACAAGATGCATAAAAAAATTTAAAAAAACCCACCCACCTTTAATCACTGCCTGTCTCATCATTTTCAAACCATACCTTACTTCCCAGTCTGGAATTTAAAACACTGACGGTGACATACATGATTCACAGATAGAGGAATAAGAAGGGTAGTAGGTTCCCTCTAACAATCAGAGATCCTCAGACAGAGGTGTTCTGATTTTGCAGTCTGATGTAAACCAGTCTGACCTACAGCTGTACCTCACAGATATTACAAGCCGGGGACAGCGAGCCTCGTCTTTCAATTACACCGCTGCACTGCTGCCTGAAGCTCAGCCATCTTTGGAGAAAGCAAAGACAAGCCTGTCAGAGATTTTAATAAATGTAGGGAACACTGCATGGGAAAAGTGTTGCTGTCTCAATAGAGTGACACAGGCAGGCCAAGGCTGTCAATGGAGCCCCTAATGACAGAGTAAGATAATGACAGACCCCAGTTAGAATCAGCAGGAAGAGGAAGATCAATCTGCAGCCAGAGAGGGAGGGATGTGGGGGGGGGGGGGGACACAAAACTGTGGGCTCTTTCTTTTCTATTTTCTCCGATTTAGCTCATCTCATACATACATCTCTGTGCTGCAGCTGGCTTGCGTCGTGGCGGGACAGCTCTGCATTAAGCGCACAGTGGATCAATAGCCATTACAACTCCCTCACAGCCTGACACATCGCAGGGCCGGAGTTGACATTTCACTCAGGGCCACATTGATCCCCAGTGCACAATATTCCAACCCCCAGTTAGTAGCCAAGCCTGGGGTCTGGCTGGAATTGAAAAGTGAGGGAGGGGGGTGTAAAAAACGGCAGAGAGGTGGCTAACCAGCTGCCCGCACCGCTACAAGTAAACAGCACACCCCTTGATGCATTCCTCGTTTTCAATCTACTGGTTTTCCTGCCTCTACTGGCAAGCCGAGAAGTACAAGTATGGAAGGATCAAAGCTTGACCTATGTGAATTATTTATTCATGCACCAGATCAGAGTGCATGTGTTTGTGTGCAAGGCAAACACAGCCACAATGACATTGTTGTTGATAGCATCTGCAGTGTTTAGCAGAGCAGTGGAGTGGCAGACTGGAAAAAGAAAAAAAAATCTAAAATAAGCTTTTGGTGCAATTATAAAGTGGGAGTTCCTGAGAAACATTGCTGAAAATAAACACGGAAAAGTAGCAGACAACACAAAATTACACACAGTTTAAGCTAATTACATTCTAATTGCCTGCTGAGACTTCAGATGCTATCTCTGTGGTCAGTTTAACTCTGCAGGAAAAAAAAAAAGCTGCAACAAAGTGTTGGATTCATTCTCACAGAGTAGCTGCAAAATGTAAGAAATACCTGTTTCACAATATCTTTAATCACATAAGAGACATCAACAACAATGGTATTGATTATTATAACACTCATTCAAATATCACACTTTGTAATATTAAGACCCGCATGTATAACTTGCCTCTCTCTATTTCAAAATAAACCGTATCTGTGTCTTTATTTTATTGTTTCAGAATATTTTTGTGTACAAAGGTTCTGTATTCATTGTATGAATTCTCTCTGTGAAAAAACCCCCCCAAAAAACAAAGCGCGATCTCCTCATAACTCATTTGCCAGCAAAGAGTGCTCCCAGGTTTGATTTCTCGATTGCACTTCATAAATGAAAGAGAGGGGGATTCCCAGAGAAAATAACTTGAAGAGATTAAATACCTGTCAGGTGTAGTGTGGCTGCATTGTTCACTGATGGAGGGAACACTCTGTGGAAGAGAAGACACATAAAGAGTGTGATCTGAAGCAGTTTAATCTTAATAAATGATGCCGGGTGATTTCTTTTTTTAACATGTTTTTTAATGTTACACCACCTGTTTAGAAAATATATATATCCATCACATGGACAATGAGCATGCTACATCTCTGATACTGAAATCTCTCACTCTGCACCGCCTCCTCACATGTCTAAAATTACATGACTAACTCAAATGATGGTCATCCATATAATAGATACAACATAGCCACAAGTATTTAACACAGTGCTGCAAGTGAATGAACAAGTGCATTAGATTACAGCTCTAATACCATAACTGAATTGTTGCTCGGGGCAGAAATTGGATTAAATCAACTGTTACCACCTGGCTCTCTGTTTGAGAGACCACACACACATTCAGAATGTAAAAGGTCATTTCATATTCATTTTGTACATATGCACACACACTTAACTCACACACCTTGTATGAAGCTGGAGCGAGCGAAGACAAATAATAATAATTATAATAAATTCAAATGATTGAGCACTTTTTTAAAACACACAGTTACAAAGTGCTTTACATACAGGACAGAGTGCTCTAATAAAATCAAAAAGCACAGACAGGCTGACATACAAACTTACATAAACACTTACATAAAAAATGATTTAATACTTCATATCAGAACACACACACAGCATGGTGCACGCACAGACAAAATGTATGACAGCACTGACCTATATAAATGAGTTTTAGCAAGAAAGACCTGCAGCTGCCTCTAGACTCCAATCTTCATCTTTAATTTTGATGTGGTTGGACACAATGCCTGTCGTCACATAGTCTGGGCTCATTATGTGCTGAGAGGGAGGAAAAAAAAAAAGTACATGAAGATGAGAGCAGGTCTACAGTCACAATGCTTCCATTTAAACATGGCAGGGTTAGGATGAGGGAGGGGTATACTGGGATCGTGCAGCACTGTCTTGCTCTCTCTGTCCAATTGTTCAACCCATGACAGCCCTGCAGAGAGACACCGGAGCTGACAGAGGACTCTCCTCATCATCACTCACATAATGCTGCTCTGGCACACACCCACAAGTAAGACAGGGATTTTCTCCCAAGGGTGCTGGCATGTGTCCAAGTGGCTTATGGATATTTGCCAGGGCAGAAGATTAGTGCCGATGTTTGTAGTGTGTATATTGTTTGAATTTTTAACTGTTGCACAGAATTTAATATACACATGAACCATGATAGAATATAAAACAATAGATAAAACATTTTCTGTGTGAAAATCTCTCAGTTCATTTGGGGTTCAAAAAAAAGTCTCATTTAAAATTTTGGCCGAATTCTAAAGGCAACACTTCATCGTGATTCGACAGGTCAATTACTATGTTTTTATCCCTTGCAGCCCCCACAAAGTCAAAAAAATGTTTTCACTGCTGCGTTTCAGGGTGATGTTTGTGTGAATTATTCAGCCTTTTGCTTGAATCAAATAACAATAACTTGAAATACCCTGTTTTTAACCTTTTGTTTATGGTTGCCTTGAAATGAAAGCACCAAATTCTTTGATATACAGTGGCTATTGAAAGATATTGTGCGTGTGTTTTGTATCAGGAGCTTAAGGGCTGAGTTTCAGATTGAAGAGGACTGTTGAGAGTCACCTTTTGGACAGTGTTTCCTCTCTCTGAGAGGAAACACCTGCAGTGAGCAACACATGTAGAAACCTCCGCTGTCTCTGTTTTGTACTGATGAACTACTTCCAAGTGAAGAGGACTGTGACCTTGTTTGAATCATTTGTAGCTCTGGATATTGTTTAAAAAGCACCACAAGGGAGGGCTTAATGGAAGAGCATGTAGCGTTAGTATAGCAGTTTCTTTTTGTGGTGAACAGCAGCAGCTTGATGGAGGTTTCTGCAGAGGGCAACAAGCTGAAGTCAGGGAGGACGACACTGTGCAGGGGCGCTGCATTTTCAGGCCGTGTGAGAAAGTTTTTCTACCTCCAATGCAGCCTGGTTAAATTAGCCCCAGAGCCAGTGTGGACAGCAGCTGGAGTGCAAGAGTCAGCTCTGGCAGTAGTGATAATCAGCAGGGAGGATGTGGAGAGAGAAACCCTCAGGGAGGGGGGGGGGGTTGGCAGAGAGAAGGAGGAGGGGGGTTGCTGTGATCTTACAGGCCCAATCAGAACCCAAGTGGAGCAGAGGCCTCATGCAGTGTAACAGCACACCATTGCGCCGCAGCACTCAACATCCTGGACACAGTGCAGGTCTCCTCCCTAACCCGCTGCTTAACCCTTTCAGAGTGTGTGAGCGCGCGGTTCGGCTCCCCCCCCCCCCCCCCCCCCCCCCGCCTCTCATTCGCTCATCATCGTGCTAATCAGCCTCAGAGACAGCAGCTGCAGGGAGCCCCACTCCTAACCTGGGCTGGAGAGGCTGTTACCCTCAGCGAGAGGAGAGCAAATACAGAGCTTAGTGTTCTCAACAGCGACCACAGAGCATCCACATGTCTGACACTGCTGCCTCTTCTATTGTGTCACACTCAGCTCAGTCCCCAAACAAGGCTGAACAATGTCAGCAGAAAACATGTTTTTTTAAATCAGATAGCAGGGTGGAAGAAGTACTCATTCTTGGCCTAAAGAAAATGAGGCAAGAAATAAATAGTTATTGAAGAGTAAATGCATTTAATTCAGAGCTTCACAACAAAACTATTACTAATGTTGAAATGAAAATATTTCAAAATAAAAGTTAACAAATTGTAAGATTTAAAAGTGAAGTAAATTCATATATTTTAGTTAATTCATGTATTTAGGTTTAAGTTATAAATAAGTTAACATTTATACAGTGAACTATTTACATATTTGAGTTTACAAAGTTAATATTGATATATTTACATGTTTTAATGTTTGCAGCAGCACCTAGTAACTGTGACCACATGATATTGAATCTACTTCTGTGTTTGTCATAATGTTGCCTTGAGTTTTATCATCCTAACCTCTGATTGGCTAACGACAGGACATGTGATGAGTAACAAGGAAGTGTTGTGTTTGTTGTTGTGTGGCAGAACAATGTGGATGACAGTAAGGTGCTGCTGAGAAAGTTATCTGTCTCCATCCTTCTGTTTCTCTTAACTAGAGTGATCTATCCACCACACATTGGACCCTCACCTTACAAAATTAACTAATAGGCCCAACCAACATTACATTACAACACACCTAACTAAACCAAACACTTAAAAACTTGGGACACCTGTTCTTAATAGTTTTACAAAACATGCTCATTTGATAAAAGACTGAGCCTAACAGCAGGAACAAACCTGCAAACTAGAAAGCAAAACCAAAGCGCTAAGTTGTTAAAGCTAGCTTGTAGGGGCTAGCTCAAGCTAAAAGCGAAATGTGAAAGATGATATCTATAACTGTATATACGTCAAATAAAAGAAAATTCTTGGCCATTCATTCATCATTCCACTTTACTACAGCAGAGGTTCAATCAGTGCATGAAGGAGAAAGAAACAACCAGGGCTTAACTCATGCTAATGTTGACTAGTTTTGTGTTTTAGCAGCAACTTCCATCATTCATTTGATTACCCAAAAAATATGTTTAGTATTGTGTAAGATAGTAGATGTATTTATTACATTGATAACAGTATAGAAATTATGGTAAAGCGTAACAAAGTTTTAAAAGACTGGTTCAAATAAACCATAAAGCTAAGCATTGCTGTATATGCTACAGAAATATTTGTAAGTTTAGTCAATTGTTTTCTTTTACAGTATTTCTTAACTAAACAGTTAGTTTTGTGTGTAGTATCTGTATGAACCTAGATCTATACCAACCAAGATTTATCTTCCCTACATGCACTCTGAGTAGTTACACACACTAAGATTTGTTCTCATAGTCCACTGCACAGCTCCTACATTACACCTTTTGTACATTTTGTGTTTTTTATTTTAGATTTGAGATTTTTAAATTATATTTTATATATTGTAATAGCTTCTTATACTGTATTATTTAAGTTGTTGTTAGTTCTGCTTTATTTCCTTGTTAATTGTTTAGCATCAATACACCAAGTCAAATTCTTTGTATGTTTAAATGTACTTGGCAATAAACTGATTCTGATTCTGATCCTGATCCACAGTTGTCAGATAAATGCAGTGGAATAGGAAGTAAAACATTTCCCTAACAGATGTAAGGGAGCTGAACATGAAGTTGGCATAGTATGGAAGTACTCAACTGTACTGAAGTGTGTTTTAATTATACTCTTTTTTCTTTCTGTTTATTGCACAGTGGCCACACGTGGACAATAACTCAGAAGGAGTTTAAATAAAGTCCTGATGAGTGGAAACAGGACAAAATAAAGTACTGTATTCCCTGAATGTACCTTTAGTATTGTGATCTCCTCACTAAATCAGAGTGCAGGTACGGCCAGAGGTTGCACGCGACTAGCGCTTCATCAGCATATGCGTGACATATGGACATGATGGAGGGCGAGGAGGAACGTCCGGACAGGTGGGGTCAGAGCAAGGTCTGATTGCACAGCTGCTGAACCTTCACTAAAAATCCAGAGACAAACCAGCACCCCATTCCATCTGCGGTTCTTGAATCCATCCATCCACTGCCACACTGATGAAACAGACCCAAGACCTCGGATAGCAACTCCAAGCTTCCTCTAAACTGGACAAAAGTTTAGTCATGAAACTAACTAACTCAGATTTGAGCTTGAATACATGCTGCTGTGTAATGGCACCAAACATGTTCAAAGTCCCAAAAAATGAATCACTCAGTCAATGTCTCGGCACAATGCCTAGTTCAAGAAACATTTCTACCAAAGAATTGAGTGATAGTGGCAGAGATGACACGGTCTCCGTGGCCCAGCCTGACATGACATGAAGCAACGATTTTATGTTGTCTGTCAAATATACTGGGGAAAAAAAATCAATGCAACTTGACAGCATTACATAAAGAGCTTTTGTGCCTTGATATTTCTTTTCTGCTTGTGTACTTTTGTCTGGGGCGTAGAGTCGCTCTTGAGGCCCAGGGGGGAGCAGAGCTGGCAAGAACAATGTGGGAATCCGAGGAGGAAACCGTGTGTGTTGTCTTTTCTCTGCACAGTTTCTGCTGTGACTCAACACGAGGCTGCATCTTTACAGACCATTTCATACGGCAACAACATCCATCACAGGAGACAGGTTAGAAAGTACCTTCTGCACAAGTCCAACATTTCTCCCCCTGAATACTTATGCAAGTCAAAATCAAGAGTTTAATAGATGATGCAGAACTCTTCACTAAAACAGGTTTCAGTCCAGAATCAAGATAATTAAATATGACATTTTCTTTGGCCATGTTTGAATATGCTACATTTATTTTTATAATCTGAATGCCTCTCTTATTTCCAGGGCTGCCAAAGGCTTTTTGTGGCTCTCTAGTACACATCTTTGTTAGGTAAGAGTGATACTCAAAGGCTTGTATAATGTTGTAGAATGTATTTCAGGTCAGAAAAACATCAAAATGTAGAAATCTTACAAATAGTTGTTGATAAGTTTAAAGACAACATCGTGGTCACATTTAAATCTTCCATGCTTCAGAAATAGTACAGAAATGCTACATTGAAATTCAAACAGAGCTACTACCAGCCTGTTACAACAGTCCACATAGTTCTTTAACATACTGCTTCTGACCAGGAAAAGAGCCACATATCAAGTTAAAACTACTTATTTGATAACCCATTAGCTACTGTGGACAACAGCTCATGCTAGCATTAAACCAACTTCTAATACTGATGTTTGCTAGGAAATATGCCTAGTAAATAGAGATGGGCATTTTAAGTCATTACAACATTCAAGTAGTTGAATACTAGCCTAGCCTCCAGTTATCATTTTCATTGTTAGCGGGCTAATTTTCACCGCTCTGGTTTAATCACAATGTAGCGCACTAACAGAGCCAGCAAATGATCTGCCTGCTGTCCTTGTGCTTAAATCGTATACTATTTCTATGATATGCAAGTTTAAAGTCACATATTTTTGCATGTTATTGTGGTCTTTTGTTTTTCAAAATGGTTCCAGACATGACTTTTTTTGATCATGGCTGACATAGTGCCTGTAACACTAACCGAGTTGAACCACGTAACAGACTGTTCTGTATTTGGTGCATGCTCTGGAGTTCTGTTGAGATTTACATAAATTGCCATAAACTGTTGTTGTTGCTGTAATCCAGTGTGCCGTGCACATGTGTATATACCGTAATAAAGCATAAACTGTGGCTGGAGAAGTTATATTGTTGTATGTTATCTAACATTGTTAGATAGTGCTTTATTGAATGGTAAGCTTGGCTTTTGTCAAACTTTAGCCAATGAATAGTTGCTGTTCAGCACTGAAGTAAGCATGAAACCAGAGGAAAATAGCCACCATATAGCAACAGCTTGAACTAAAGTTTGATACAACAAACTATCAGCATCCATGTGCAGAGTTAACTTAAAGGCTTTATATGATATTTTTTGATCCAGCAGATGTCGCCCTTGAGCACCAGCATGAAACCAAAACAACCCGCGCTGCATTGTTGTGTTAGCATGCTAATGCTAGTGATCTTTATTATGCTCGTATCTTCACACTGCATGTAAATTTACCTGAAATGAGCGTGATCTAGAAACACAGTTAAGCAGTGAGTACAGTATGTTATTCTTCTTTTCTCTAGTCCCTCAATTAAACAACTTTTATACACGAGGGGAGGAGTCAGCCGGCTGTCCTAACGATGTAAACAAACTGAAGATAGGACTCTGAAAACTCTGAAAGCATCACAGACAGTGGGACTCGGGTGTTACACCCATTGTAGACAGTCATGACTCACAGAGTTATTTTCAGAGGATATACTTGATTTATATTACATTTAAGTGTGAAAAATCACATATAAAGCCTTTAAGGAACAGTGGCTATTTACAATTACATAAATAGCAATTACAATTGCTATTTATTTGGTACAAATAATATTATCAGTATTCTGCAGCAGCATGACTATACTTCAATAACAGCTAAAACCTGAGTTTATTTCTGGCGCTCTCTTTCAGAGGTGACAAAGCTGCGACCACCACTGACTGCCCAGGTGCAAAGAGGAAGCGTTGGGTGTGTCTATGTTGCCCTGTTGTACTCAAAGCTTTACCCTGCAGCATCTCAGCAACTGATGAATGCACCAGCCTCCCTCCCTCTCTTTCTCTCTCTCTCTCATCCAGAAGAGGATCAGCGGCGGCTTAAAGCTGCCTGGGCTGGGAGGTGAACAAGTGGAGCTTTGAGGAGCCCTCTGCCAGTCAGACGGAGAGCTCCAGGCCCCAAGCCCTCAGGGGTTAACCTCTCAGACTGCCAAGCAAAATACTGCAAGAGTCTCGCAATTACAGAGACAGTCAAAGGCCACACGCAATTTCCAGAGCTATTTACACAGTTAAAAGCCCCCCCTCCAGAACTGCCAAGAATAGGCAGAATTAAGATGGTAGAGAGAGGTAGGGTAGGCTTTTAAATACCCTTTGCCCTCCTCTGACTGCGATTCATTCACAAAGCAACTAATGGCAAAGGCAGAGAAGTTGTACAGCAAACATACAATACAGAGATACATCCACAAACACATTTATAAACACCCACACGGAGAGGCACCTGTTACAAGATAAAACACTGATATAGCTAAGGGAAGCTTAAAATGTTCAGAGGGGTTCAACTAGCAGAATGGATTGGATGATATAAATAAAAAAAAACCCTTTCAGGGCATATCTGGATTTATATCATAATATCAATACATACTGTGTAAAAAATGCTTTCAAAACAAAGATTTGTATGTATTATTAAAAACAAGTGTCTTATTTCAATTTCAGTATGGCCACAATGCCATCCACTCTATAGTCAAAACGGCTCACAGTAGTTTACTATGATTATCTCAACTAATGTTTTGTGTTGATTTGCTTCTGTTTTGAGATTTGTTCAAAATCAACATGTATACCTTAGTGAATGACTCGGGAATAGCGGTCCTGCTTTCAGTCTTATTTATTATAAGGGAGCACAAGGTTGGTAACTGCTGGTCTACTACTCCCAAAACATAGAAGGGATTGACAATATGCAGAAAATGCAAATAGTTTATGATTGACAAATTTAGATTTGTTTTTTTTTTTTTGGTTTCCAAACTGATTCTGATACCTAGACTTAAGTACAGAAAACAGTCTGATACCTGTGCTGTTAAAAGAATATTCAAATGGTTTTGGTGGTGTGCTTTTTGTACCATGTAGATGGGATATTTGTCATGTGATGAGAGAACAGTAAAATATATATTTTGATAGACTTGATTAAAGTTACACTCTTCATCAGCACTGCTTTTTGGATTGTGTTATTATCACACGAGTTACCTCAAACCAGTTCTTCTTTGCCACTTCGAAACAGTTGATGCCAGTGAAAGACAAAAAGTATACATTATTGCTGTGTCAGCTACTGTTTAGAAGAAAATGTGTTGTATAAGTAGAATGTTAAGGGGGCTACTAAATAACAAGACAGGATTGATGAAGTGGCTGGCGTACTTGGAGTAACTTGATTCTACATGTAAGTCTGAATCAGAGGCATTGAAGACATTTTATTAGTGTTAGAACAACTCTACTCTGGAGGGAAAGTTTAAAAGCTTATCCGTAACTTCTCATGCACAAACCCTATGCCTTTAACCGTTGACTCTGTCCTGCAGGCGTCTCTTATGAGGTGGTGCAATGAGTCTGAATAAAAAACAGTTTCACCTCCTGACGGGGCCGGTGCAGCGGTGCTCCCAGGGGACGGTGGGGGGCCCCAGCAGCTCTAACCTGCACAGCTGTTCTCCAGGTCCAGAGCCTCTCCAGAGCCTGGTCAGTTCCTCCTGCTTTGGGGACTGTCTGCCCGGGGGGTGGGGGGCACGGAGCACTAATAATAACAACATCCAACGTGCAGGCCCCAGGGTCAGACGCAAACCGTGACCCTCCCCATCACAGCACACAAAACCTGGACAGGAGCCAGGACACCGAGCCACGCTGCAGCCTGGGAGAGCAGAGTGAGGAGGGGGGTCGGAGGATGGAAAACTGTTCTTTGACTTCCTGCTTAGTGCCCCAGCAGCACTATCTGGGGGGGTGGAGGAGTGGAATATCATGCAGGAGGAAAGGACAGGTTTTTGGAAGCTTGTAGGTAGGATGATGAATGACAAACATGAAGATGAAATGTAAAGACAGAAAAATAAAAGCAGCAAGTTGAGGACACTTTGCTCCTCTGCACTTGTATTTTGCTGTGGTTCACCTCCACAGGCAGCACTGAACTGAATGAAGGTATCCTCAATGGATAAGCACATCTGTATGTATCTGAGCTAAGCAGACAAATATTTCTTAAAACACTCTGCAACTTGTTTATTTGTGTTACAAATTAACACACATTTTTTCCCAAACTATGAATTACATCAAAGAAAACTTTCATCCATGCTTCTTTTTTTTTGCATGAAAACTAAAAACAACATGATTATGATCAAACATTGAGTCCAAACATGAAAGTCTGACCCGAGTCAGGTCTTACAGGGCGGCTGGCGGTGCACTTATGGTTTCTCACACGCTCCGTATGAGGGGGAATACTTGGCCCTAATTAGCACTGAGCATCTGGCAAATGTCAGTGTGTGTGTGTCTGTGTGCGAGCATTCCTATTTACTCAGAGAGCTCGGTGCGGCGGGAAAATACCGAGCTTTCAGACCGGGGGTCCTGGGAGTGTTTTTTTTTTTATCGTATCGTGATTGACATGTGTGTAATTTTCAAAAGCAGTCTTCTCACTATCCCCCAGATACTTGTGTACAGTTAAGGTTTAGCGAGTGTTTCTCATTCTGTTGTAGGTCACATACATCCCCACCAGCACAACATCTGTAACTGTGTGGGTGCAGTCAAAATACTCTCCCATGTGGATTTGTTTCATTCTTTCTGAGTGGACTTTGCTTGATTTCTGAGTTTGTCACAAGTAGAAAAGTTTTTTTTAGTCTGCATGTATTACTTCAACTGTTCAGTATAAAAACCTAGAGCGGAGGAATATTTGAATCAATCCTTGTGATTCTGGGGGCAGAAGATGAAACTGAGAACATTTGTTTCAAATTGCACAAAATCAGACCAGACTTTTGTTGTGCAGAAGACAAGGCTTTCTTCACATGTTTAACTTTTACTGATGTTATTTTTTAGCAACCTGCCCTTTGCTTTTAACTCTGAGTGTTGACATTAACCACATAACCCTTCAGGTTCTGATTGTTTGTATTGATCCCACAGTAACACTTTGCAGTTTACTTTAATATAAACACCAACATGTAAAAATCAAGTATCATGTAGGAACTACAAAAGGAGTTCTTCTTATCTGTCTGATGTTACAGTTGAACAGCAGCAGCCAAGCACAGCTCAGTGCGGTCAGCTCCATCGCAGCCCCGATCTCCAACCTGACAAGATTACACAGAGGCTTCCTGTCTCCTCGCCCTGATACCATCTTAGTCTGACTTCTTGTTCCCCCTCCCCTATACAGCCCCGTCCCCAGCCACAGATAGCCCCAATTACAGACTAATGGGACAGTTTTAATTAGAAAACGACATCTAGAAAAAGCACCCCATGTTCACCCAACTCCAACACGGCTCATTTAAGAGATTAATATGAAGGCAGGGCCGGCAGAACGCAGAAAAAAAATCTGCAAAATAAAGGAGGCCATTCACGTGTGGATCAAAACAAAAAGCCCACTGTTAATGTTTTCTGTTGATCTCTTGGTTCACAATGAAACCCGCCACACTGTGCAGCACGTTGACACATGAATGTTTCCTGCACTTTCACCTAATAATAACTCAGCTCATTTTTTATTTTATTTAAAGAACACATTGAAAACGAGCCCTCCATGGCTTTTCAGCAAACAGCTTAACTTCCCAGGAAATGTTGTTGTGTCATATTTTAGTGCTGCACATGGAGTAAATGAAAACCAAATGCCACAGCAGGTTCCAGTCATTGATGATTATTCAAAGTTTAAAGGCTCCGAAAGCAGAGGGTTGTTCAAGGCGATTTAAAAAGAGAACAGCTGAAAGAAAAAGCAGTTTCAATACGCAGCGTTTGTCTTTATCTGGCTGCGATTAAGTAAAGGATTATGTCTACAAACATGCATCACTTGTGACAGAGATAACAAGTCTTGTCATGCTGCTGTTCATTCCCTGTCAATCAAGATAGAAGTTCCCAAAGCTTTAGGTACACTACATGATCTTTTTTTTTTTTTGCGTCATATGAATAGAAATCCAGCTCAGAAACACGCTCCATTTAAAGTGCAGCATGATCCTAAATAATCATAGATACAAGCTCTGGTTGTGAAAGATGGAAATCTATTACCATGAATATTACAAAAAGGAGGGGAAAAAAACATATCATGCTCATTCATTCATTTATTTCCACGCACATCTACCCTTTATTTCAAACCAGGATGAACATTATTTATTGGAGATTTAAGCTGTTTGTGTGAAAATGAATCCTTTTCTGATTGGTCCATTTTCTTTCATAATTGCTGACACTAAAAAGAGATTGACTAACATGCTGTTTACATGTGCATTTAAGAGGAGTCATGTTTATGGAGCAGGGGGAACCAGCAGACCGGACTCAAGGGACTCTTCTAAACTATCAACAGCGCCACTTTCATCACATCCTTCAGTCGAGCAAATTACCATATCAGCAGCATGATCTGAAAGCAGTCCAAGGAAACACAATCTTTGCTTTTCTGACGCACAATTAAAAGATGTCAAAGTCGGTTTCTCTTACACTGTTTTGGCCCTGGCTGTCAGCACATCAAACATTATCTTAAAGAGAACTCATTTAGCAGAGAAAAGGGGACTGGGCCAGGTTCACTGACGCTGAAGAGGGGGCTCAGGAGCCTCGGGGGGTAATGAAGAAGCACAAAAGAAAAGGGGAACATGATAAGAAAAGCAGTGATGGTGGGAGGGTGGGGTGGTGGAGGACTCTTACTTTTCTGCCTGGCTCTCTCTCTCTCCTGGGAACCTAGCGGCTAAGACGTCGGAGCTCTTCCACACAGGTATCGTGTTCAGCAGGTCCCTCAGTGGCTGGGCTCTGGTCCAAAACTCCCTGACTGTCTGGCCTCGCTGGAGAGATGTGGAGGCGCCGTAATGTAACAGTAGCAGGAATGCCAACAGGTGAAACTAAATATTCAAGTCAAGCATGATACTGTTGTTGTCACTTCACAGAATAATGGCATTAATCCTCTCCGCCTGCTTTAACAGAACAATTATTTTTGCACGGTGCTCAGACATGATAGGGAAAAGAGAGAGGGAACATTAATGGAAGTTTCTCTCCCCCTTTTTCTTCATGTGGAAAAATGAAAAGTGAGAGAGAGGAGATTGAAACCGATGACAGTTTCAGACATAAATCAACCTCCCACATCTCCACTCTGAAACAACATAATAGACAGACTGGGTCCGTGCTACAAAAGCCCAGCGACTGAAGGCCCACTGCTGGAACCACTGTAATAGCTTCGACTGCAGAAGAAAGTGCGCCGCCTTCTTTGGATTTCAATTCACCGCATGTTGAATGGGCTGATCGACTGCAGAAAGGGGGGAATAAGCCAAAATAGACACTCTGAATATATTTCACTTCACAGCCTTGATGTAGCTTTTTATACATACATATAAACCTGCACACTTGAACAGTTTTAAAAATATACATACTTCTACAGGCACTGGAAAACAGAGCACTTTTAACACACAAATGTACTCTCCAAAACCTTGAAGTGATTTATTCTACTGAAGATATTTTCAGTCATTTAGACATATTTACTGTTTTACCAACTTATTGTATTAATGTATCTTAACATGTTCAAAAAAATAATAGATCAACAAAGTTGTTGCAAAATACATTTTTATCAATTCTTACTGATTTGAGTTGTCAAAGATCTAATCATGAGTGAACCGTTTGTACTGAATCGAGGGTGTGTGATTATTGAGGAGGAACAACATAAGGAATAGTAGAAAGAAGTTTCAGGTAAGCTTGCGATTTTTATTCATTCAGAGGGTTTTAAAGTTTAGGAGTCAACATTTTGGTAAAGACAACATGAGAGGGTTGATAAAATCCTCTCATATCCCTGAGGTTAATGTGGAGCTTCACTATCAGTAAGCTTTCTGTGTTTGTCACAAGACTAATGCGTTTCAGTTTGTGCCTTTAGATTGACCTCAGAAAGACGTGCACACGGGGAATAAGGTCAAATATTTGTATCTTTCAGGTAGTCTAACGCCAGTGTATTTGCAGACAGGTGCAATGGGACATGAGGGCCCAGGGTAGACTTAGTGTGTGTGTGTGTGTGTAGTGGGTGGGGGATAATTACACTTCTGTAAACTCAACTGTGTGGTCTGAGGGGGGCAAAAGGGGGTTTCACCATCTCCTGGCAACCAAACAGAGGCCTGCAAATCGTCCACACGCTCAACTTTATCTGTCATCATAGTGCACCACATGTATCAAACAGACATGTATTACAGAAGGAATTAATGAGACAGCGCATGCCTACTAAACCATTATGCCACTTCCCCCATTAGCGGGCCAGTTGGCTGAGCTTGTGCACTGCAGTGTGAAAATGTGCACTCACAGCAGAAAAAAGCAGAGAAAAACTACAGTGAGATGAGGCCCCTTGTGGCCACGAGTGGATTCAATCAATCAGAATTCGAGATGTGAAGGGTTCCAAGGTTTTGTCTTGTTTCATGTGGAGAGGGGGAAAAATTGAAAATTGACCTGGCAGCCTTCATTTAGTGACAATGTGCTAAAGTATCATAAAGTATGATGGGTATTCATCACAGTGATCTACATAAGCGGGGGCAGTACAGTGGCACAAAGGTTTTCAATTGAAAAGCATAATACTCATTAGTGTAACACTCAACATCAGCAGCAATCAGAAGTTGCATTAGCCTGAAGAGGGGAGAGCCATCGACAGAATTACATCCCTTCAATGGTTTCATATATCAACCAACTATTGGAAAATACTTTAGTCAGGTTATTTTTTCAATCTATAGCATGGACCTAGCATGAATAGCTTGTAACTAGTGGTGAAACGGATCACAGCTGATCTGTGATCTGATCAGTTCATCCCCTACTGTCCACACTGCATGTAAAGCGTAGAACAATCTGCTGTACAAGTAGGAAGTACCTTCAGTCTTTTAAAATATACAGCCTATTTTTCTGTCTTAAAGAAGAATAAATGAATGCATGAAATGACATCTTTAATGCAACATCATGACTTTCAGCAATAATTCTAATTTCCTCATTGAGAAAAGAAAAAAGCAGGGACGAGGGGGGGATTCAATTCTGCATTCTATATGGAAAAAAAAGTTATATATAATATTTACAATGGAAAAACCAAGAACTGGAAAAACATATCTAAATGAGTTTAAGGAAAAGCTATTGCATGATGTGCGCTATTGAAATATGTGCTGGGTGACTTTGCAGGCCTAGATTAAATGAAGTTAAGACTTAGTTAATGATTTCATTAATCTAGTTAGCCTACTGTCGTAGATTTGTTGTTGACATCATGGAAGGTGATGCTGGGAAGGGGAGCGTGCCTGTTCCCACATTTCTAAGATTTGTTTCAAAATTAGGCCCAATGTTCCCACATTTCCTTTTCCATAAATTTGTATCAGATTTTATCCCCCTTTCTCTCAATTTGGTAGCCAATTACACCCAACCTATTATCCAGTAGCAATGGACTACAGATGGAATGTAGCTTTTAGTTAAATCTGGTGCGCCCAAACATTTAATGTAAGTGCACATTGTCCTTTTATATAAACAAATTAAACTAAGTAGCCCAGAGGCCTCGCATTGACTAGCTTCAGGTCAGATCAGTTGAATGAAGCGCAGCAACTGGACACAAACCATAGTTTGCAGTGCATCAAAACCTGGAAAGCCGGGTTGGCATAGAGAGGGGGAGCTCCTGGGATGCTTGGAGTCACTTTCCAGCCCTCTGGAGGCGTCATAGGCTCATGGAGGAAACTTTAAGGAAGGCTTAAATTGAAGGTAAATGTAGGAACACAAGACTTAATTTTGAAAATATCCTAAAAATGTGGGAACTGTGGTAAAATAGGGCTGACCCCCTGGGGGGAACTAGAGGATGGCTACAACAAACCTCTACCAGAATCCCTTAATGTGTGGTTAACTTCTCAATGATTCTGATATACCACGGGCTTTTCTGGAGCAGACTGGTTGGCAGTTACAGATTTTCAGCAGTAGCTACTAAGACTTACTCACATACCAGAGTGAATCTGCTAAAAATCAATCGCTTTTTAAACGTTTTGGGATGAAAAGACGAGGGGATTGATCAAATAAACATTCGTTTTGTCACTCCAGAGGGAAATTCTCGACGACTACCAGCTCAATAAATCAATAAGAGGTTAAAGTAAGACCACTGAAGCCCCTTACCTCTGATGGATGCTTGTAACAGCCGACACTAGCATACACGACCGAATCTTCTAAACAAATTGTTTGCGGCTACAATGCATTGTGGGATATGTAGGCACATGGCAAGTATGAAAAAAGACATGGATAAAAGTATCTCCTGTTCTGCTGTGTCCAATTTGATCACTTTTGGCTGGGTTAGCAGTTGCATGATACATGGCTCTGACACGAAAATATCCCAACAACTATTTGTTGTTTGTCATGGAATGTAGTACAGACATTAAAAGTCCCAACAAGCAAAATTGTTCTTCAATGATGTCCTTTCTATATATGTATGTATACAGTGAAGTATCAGAGCATTAACACAATCCTTGTTTATTTAGTTTGCATTCCAACAACTCTGTATCATCTTGGTTTTTCTCTAGCATCATCTCCACTTTGCAACATATGGTTTAAATAAGAATAAAAATAACTAAACTATCGGATGTATTAATCTGATATTCAGTGCAGAAATCTGTGCCCCAAATAAAAAAGAGTCAAGCTAAATGTTCTCCCTGGATCACTATTATGTGGATGACTTTTTAGCTTGAATGGTTTGTGACCTTCTGTATAGATTCACTTGTCATTTGGTGTAGATGTTACAAGTTCTCAGGGATTAAGCGTAAAAAATGTTTTATCCCAATGGCCTTAAATCTATCGCCATCATACAGTAAAATTAATATTCCCATTAGTGTCCAATAGTTAACAATCCAATAAAAACATACATTTAAAACAGAGAACATCCCAATCAGTCATTTATGTATGTTTATATGCTGTATGAAACATTACACCTGCTGAACAGCTACATGCTAACATCACCACTGAAGAAGAAAGAAGAATTCAACTTTATGAAAACTACAAAGATAGCAGTACACTCCTAGCTTTGCTTTTTACGGTCTACATACTCACCTCGGGGCTCTTATTGAGCATTAGCAGTTTTCCATCACCAAAACTTACAAGCTAGCTGCACAGGATGGCAGGTGAAAAAGATAGATGAAGTAAACAGCAACAAAGACAGGTTGCTCTCCTTTACACAGTGCTGGTTCTTTGACTTGTCCTGCAGTAAGTTAGGTATGTTTATGCCTAAGTTTCCTATCCCAGCTATAAGCATGTAAAAGGGAATGTAGCTTGTAAAGTTTACATATTTGTATGTAGGTGTTAGTATTTAATTTATGTTGTATTTCATATTTGTTTGCTTGGCTTTTCTTTTTTTACATTTTTTAAATCTTTCTATTGTTTAGCATTTGTATTTTTCCAAATTAAACACAGGCTTTTGAATGCTCAAGTGAAAACCTAACTGACTGAGACGTTTTATTTTCTTCTCTACAATGAAACTCAAACCATTTGAGCAATATACAAAACCAAGTTTTATTGTCTGTATGAAGTGCTTGAAAACACACACTGGGAATTGTTTTGACAAAGATCATAAAAAAATGTCTATGATGGAAAAGAAGCAGGGTTTCTCTGCGGGGCAGTGGGAGCGTCTTATCACCTTGTGAAGTATTTCATATCAGTAAATCTCACACAAAGTGATGAAACATGTGGGACAAACAGAAGTCTCACCCTCCAGCTGCAACATGCTCATCTACCGTGTGAACATCAGCTGGGGAACAGGAACCTGTCACTGACACACCTGTCTCAGCCACAATACATCTGACACACTTTTCTACTCAAAATGTGATTTTTGTTACATCAGGAGAGTTTCTTCTTAGCTGCAGCTGAAGTCTGTGGTGATGTGGACTTTGTACAAACAGAGCAGACCACCTGTACTGGTGAGAGGGGTGGGCTCACAGTCTGATCAGGCCTGCGACGCAAGCCTCTCAATGATTCGCCTGTAGTCTTCCAAAGCAACCTGATAGCTCTTCTCCAGCTCCTCGTGCTGCGTCTGAGTGTCCATCTGACCCATGTGGGACACCAGCTCCTCCGGCCGCAGGCACTTCTTCATCTTTGCCAGCTCCCTCTGATTCTTCTGCATGACATTGACAGCACAGACACACACACAGGTGAGATGAATCAGTCTGCTCACTTACTCCAAACACACAGGAACTTACATTCTGTTGATTTTGATCTGTTGCTGTTAAACACTTTCTTACATCAAGTCGCCGGCAGGTTTAATAATCAGAATATAGATAAAGTCAATCTTCTTCCTGACGGTCTGATTTGCTTTGTAGCTCATATAGAGGAAACGGTATTAGTCTCAGTATGTTTCATAACCCGCTTAACAACTCATAACAGAATCTTTAAGTAACCAGGTATGTTTTGTCATCAACATTTAGGTACTGTCTGAAGGGGAAATCATTATCAAAGAGTTAATAAGCTATATTAGTATGGATCAAAATGGATATCCTGGAACTTTTACATTCTGTGACTTCTGAACCGCTGCCTCTGGATTTCATTTCAATGTACTGTCAGATATATTTGTTTTGTGTTCAACCTTTTTTTGCCTGTCCTCCTCTTTACTTTGTTTGCCTTTCTAGCTAATTATAGAATTTGTGTGGCTCAAAAAGCAAGAAATGAATGCCACAAGTAAGTTACATTAAATGATATTGTTCATTTTGGTATGCACATTCAAGTGTCAGACCCACATATGTTTCATTTCTATGACCCTGTTTGCATTTACTTTAGATAGAGAAGTAATATTAGCCAAAGAGGTCTTCCATTGCAATCATTTATCAGCTGGTGTCAAAGAGGGATAAAGTGCATTCTGCCTAGAGGCTCTGGCTGAAAATGTGGGTTTTTAACAGTTGTTTATGTTTGACATTAAATGGCTATAAGACAGAAGATTAAGCCAAATCAGGCTATGGCAACATGTGAAATACTTTGTAGTAGGTACCATATGATGGCATTGTCCCTTTTGGAGGATTTGTCAGTAATATGAGAATTGCAGAGCGTCAATCGTGCAATGAAATCACAGTGCTTAAACTTTTTTTTTTTTTTACATGGACAAACAAAACTCTCGTTCCCTTAGGCGACTACAATCAGCTGCTTAAAAAATCCTGCACGCATATAAATGCAGACATGGTCCTTGGGGAATTGAGGGTAAGAGCAGAAACTCGTAATCCCCCTAACATTCGCAGAGCAAGGCTTCTGCCATTCAGCTAACTACATGCTAAATCTCCTGAGGGAAGGAAAAACCACTCTGCATCTGGCCACCAGATCTTTCCCTGCCACTCTCTCAAGGAATTCCTACTTCCCGCCTCACCACATAGGTCTTTTCCATGTCAGATTATGCCTTTTTTTCCAGACATGTGGTTACCCTGCTGACAGAGAATTCTCTAATGGATGGTATGTAAAGTCTCAGTGAGCGGCTCAAACATTAAATGTCACGAGCAAACAGGATGCAGGGTTTTATGTCTGTGCATGTAGATCAACACAGTATTTCCCACTGTCGAGTCTGGAACAGCACAATCCAGAGGAGTTTATGATATTCTGCACACTGAGGTTTGGATTGTTAGACTGAAACTGAATCAAAACTTGCATATAAAACAGAAGATAAAAAGGGTTGAATTTAAAAAAAGTTCTGCAGCAGAAAAGCGACAGAACTCTGAATAGCAGCAGATTTTTTTTTTTTTTTGACAAAGTGCTTCAAACACACTTTGATGAAAATTATTTCTCCCAAAGAAATGCAAATCCTGTCCAATGACATGTGTCTGAATAGAAAAAAGCTCCAGCAGCAGCAGAAACCACAGACGCCTGGTGCGCCCTATTGTGACTGCAACAATACGCTTCTAGTTATCTATCAATTTTCACTGAACTGAAGATCAATTTTTTTTCTGCTGTTTTAAAAAGGTAACATAATAAACAGTGACAATGTGGAGCTGTAAGCCGATCAAGTGTGTGCCACACATGGGCCACTTTGCTTCCTGCAGTGAACAGTTGTAATGTTAGGCTCACAAAAGGTAGAAGGCTGCACACAAGACATTTTTGTTTTACAGCAACAGAGACAAGTTGACTGACATTCAGTTTTTATGTCTGAATAAATAAAAGAAAATCAATCACTCAGGATGTCATTCTGCATCCACCATTTGACCCACTCCACACAGACACGCAAGGCAAACTGCTCAGAGGCCGTTTTATAACTCACCCTATATGGTCCAAATAACCTCTTCTTCACCTCCAGACGGTACGCTCTCGCCTTCTCTTCATCACTCATGTCTGTTGCTCTCAGACGCAGGATTTCATACACTCGCCTTGCATGTTTCTGTAAGAAAAAAAAAATAAAGGGAGAGGATTGTACTTATTGTTTTTCTAAGTGTGCCAAGCATACTCTGATAACCAGCTATATGAAACCAAATCACATCATACAGAATAAGTGTAAACAGCAAAACATCATGCTGATGAGAGTTTGAAATTGTTTGGAGATTTGAACATGACTTGAGACAACTTTAGTATACAAAGTGAAGTTAGAACTTTATCTTCCTATTTCACAAAATGCCAACAAAAACAGAAAGTTACTCCGTGTGGAAGAAATAGAGTACATAGAAAAACATAAAAGAACCTTTTTTACAATCCTTAACAGGCATGGTTATAGCACAATGATATCGTTGAAGAAATTCTGTTATGAACTCCTTTTATATAAAACAAAATGAAGGCTTCGTCTTCCTGAAACAGACCTGGTAAAACATTTTTATTTTGTTACCCTGAAGGCTTGCTAACTTCACACTCCTCTGAATTGTAAAAAGTCAAATCTCAGGTCACAAACAAGCTCAATATTTTACATTTAGGTTTCGGAATATTTTGGTCTTCTGGCTGATAAACATGGAATATGAAAATGTCATCTCAGAGTTTTCTGAATTGTAAAGTCAAAGCTTTGATTTGAACACAGAACATGACAGAGTCATACAACACCTTGTTTATTTTCAACTTGTCCTGCGACTCTTTGACCATGTCAGGGGAGAAACCCAGATGCAGCTTGTCTTCTGCAAAGGAGGGCATGCCTTGACAAAGCTTGACCAGCACGTAGTCTCTGAGTTTCACATAGTTTTCGGACGGGTCTTCAGCTGTGAACAAAACAACACACAGACCAGGAATATCAGACATATATTAAACATAATCAAAACAAGTTAGAGGTATGTAGCTCATAGTTTGTTTTTTTAAATCAGGGGAAGGAGCAAGGCAGGGATTTGGGGACCACAATTTTTTTTGTTGCTAAAACTGACATATATCACTTTTTTTAACTTCCTCAAATATTTACTTCAAGAAAGATTGCTTAAGTTTTACCTAAAGCATGACGTACAGTAAGCAGCTATATTCCACCTGAAGTATTCATCCTCTGTCATCTTGTAAAGCAACAATTTCAATCCATAGAGTTTCAACAGAGCTGCAGCACATTCTGGTATTCACACCAGATCTTAAAATGAACCCCTCGCCCCCATGGATCAACTGTTAAGAAAAAAGTCCTTATATTTGTGGTCATCATATCGATCCTAAATGAAAAGATAATATCTGGAAATATAAATAATTAAACTAAAGTACTTCAGAAGCTCACCTGTAATGTCTTGAACTTTGGGCAGGCTGCAGTAAAACCTGTGAACTGCCTCCAGAAGCTGAGCTCCGTGACCCTCTCCTTGGAACGGAGGCAGGATCAACATTTGGCTGTTTAGGAAGAGTGAAGACATAGATGCAAAAACACAAAGAAACCTGTTGTTCAAACTTAGTCATAATCATAATTTGCATGGCATCTGAGATGAAACTAAAAAAAATCTAATTTTTTTCAAAGCAGGAAATAATAGATAGTTCCCCAGATCCATCAGTGTAACAAATCAAACCACATCAAAAGCTTATCTCTAAAGTTGTTTTCAGATACGAATCACCCTGGTTTGGTAATGAAACAAAATCTGGATGAATGGTTGGCTATATAAGCCCATAATTTGGGCTCTTTGGGAAGAGGATAAAGAAATGTATAATTTTCCACTCCTTTTTTTTCATACAAAAGAATGGGAAGGCACGCGCTGCCCCAGCAATTACCTTACACGTGGCCGGGTTTTGTCTGGGTACACGTAGTAATTATAAACTGTCATGTAGCCAACAGTTGCGTAGAGAGTCTCCCCATCCTTATTGTACTTTTCAAATCTGCAGATAAAACACAAAAGGCAAACAGGTCAATTACAGGCACACTCCCATGCAGTGTCCATTTTCGCCCCTCTGTTCTTGTGCCCACCCTTCACCCCCCCGATGTCAGCACGTTAGAGCAGCCAGGCCCCGATTGGTACACCTGCTACAACCTGAATACATTATGTACTTAATTGGAGTACTGCAACTTAGAGGAAGAGAAGGGGTTGGAGGAGGGTCTGAGCTCCTCAAAATCACTTCAGTCCATTTTGCCCATTGTCAGTATTAATAGTTGCCAGGGTAAAGAAAACACTGGCAGAGGCTCTTTTTACTGTTAAGACATTGTTCAGTGTTTCAAAAGACAACAGTATTCAATTCAGCTCTTGCCCCTGAAAAAAACTGAAAAGGGCTTTGGCCACAAAGGAAGCTCTTGCCTGATCAACAATTCTCCTATGGGGAGAAATATAATCAAACTGGCCTGGTAATTGGTCACAAACGCCACAAAGGGGGGCTTTGTTTTTCAATGACACAATAAAGGCTTTAGGTTAGGGGTGGGCAGGGAGGAGCGGGGGGGTTGATGTCAATTAAGAGAAGCACTCACACAAGAAAGAAGTCCCAGCGATCGTCGTCGGCATCGATGAAGCTGGCAGTCTCTATGAACCACATAAGGAAGGTCTGCAGGCGCTCGTGGTACTCTTGGAATCCTGGGCAGGTGATGTCAGCCTGGGTCGCAAAAATACAGCAGAAATACAATTCTGATATGGTTTAAAGTTGTATCTTGTGCCTTCCTTTAGCTCAAGAGAGTTAAAAAAAAAAAAAAAAAAAAGCAATAACAAGTTAAAAACTGAAATAAAAGTTTTTTTTTTAAAAAGCCTGTCCGCTAAGGCAGTGTGTGTTTGTACCTTGTGGATCTGGTAAGTGAGTTCTCCAGCCTCCTCGCTGTGGACCGTGTACGTGTGAAGCAGGGTGCCGAAGGGCTTGAAATTGGCCTCCTTCTCCAGCAGTGAGATGAAGTCGTCAGTGTTGCAGGTGAACCCAGCAGGAACGATTTCCCGGATCTTCCCTTCAATATCGTCAGACTGAATTAAACAACATACAGTGTAAAAATTTAGTAATGTAAAAAGTGATCTAGAACATTTGAGCAGATATTTGCATAAATATGACCAGCTCTGAATTTTCTAATTATTAAAAATCCTGAAATATTAATTGTTTTGAAAACTGGTTTTATGTTAGTTGCAAAGTTCTGTTTCTAAAAGCGACAGGACTGTATGAGAGTGAATAAAGAGAAAAAAATCTAGAAATTAGGACTGGAAGCATACATGTTTTGTGCCAATGAAAGAAAACCATTAGGCAATTAAAACTGTCAGCTGAGCAGAAACCACAGCGGCAACCCCCACCCCCCACCCGCCACCCCCCCTTTTCCGGTGAAAAGACCACTTAAATCAGTACATTTACTACTTATGTTAAACCATGAATATGTGATGAAGTTGCCACAATAAAACGCATTTCTGCTTCTCACTGGGAAATTAAATCTTATGAATTGATCTCAACTTAACAAACCTTTGAGCATCCATAATAGAGGCCTCTCCTCTAATCCCGCCAAGTGAACCCAATCAAATGAATTTGCCCTTGCATTTTTTTTCAAAGAGCCCACGAGACAAAGGGGCCCTACCCTTGGACTTTTTACTCAGTGCAACCTGTGGTTAGTTCAGCTGTAATGTTTGCATTGTATCCATTTCCACAAGGATTGACATGAGAACACTTTGCTAAGCAGCCCTTTCACACCATTTACATGTGTGATGGGCATTATTTCAGCAAAGAGACCCTTGCTGCTCGGCATTGAAAACGGGGAAATGAAGAAGGTCTGAGCAAAATGCACTACAAAAGGCTAATACAACATGCTGCTAATTCCCCACCCTTTCAGACATCAGCTAATATCTAACTGGAAGTAATGCACCTGCAGCTGAATGCCTCTTAACCATTGTAATTGTTCAGCCACATTTCTAAGGAACAAGGAGCATACTTAAAAGGCCATGGACAAACACGTCTCTTTATCCCGGCCACTCTCCTGCACACTAGACACTAAATTGCACAGCCTTCCAGAATAGATGCCTTAGTTTGTCATGAATGTAACTTAACAAGGCACCTTTAGAACATTTTGTTAATGTCTTTGATTTCTAACAATAAGCACAAAGAGGGTATAAACTATCTAATTCGTTGTGCTGGCATTATTTCATCTGTTTCATTTACAGCGAAGACCCTTTTACAAATCCAAATCACTGATTTAGTTTGAACTTATTATCAACTTTAAATATAATGTTAAAGCACATAAACACAACCATATCGCTTTTGAAGGTGAGAGAAAAAATAACAAAAGCAACATTTCCAGCTCACGTGTATAAAAAGTCATGCTCAGACATCAATCATTTTCTTTAAGAGAAATTCAGCATTTTAGTTTGTCTGATTAAAAAAAGTAAAGATTTTTATATGACGACAGTCTCGTATTGACATTGCAGCTGCATAAACTCCATCTATGCCTCCCCTCCCCTCTGTCTCTATCCCTCTTCTCTCAGCAGCTGCACCGCACCCCGACCGTCCACACGCACTCAGAGACAAACACCCTTCAGAGAGTAGCCTGAACTCTGCTGCTCTCTACCTCTACACCAGCTGCACTCAAACCCTTAACAAGGTGAACACTCAGGGGTCAACACTGCACACCAAGCAGTGGCCCACAGACACTAAGCCAGCAGCCATCACATTTCAGTTTGAATATCAGCTTCAAACTATCTTCTAAAATAGTCTAATGGCTCTCTTTACGTTTAAAAACACTGGATTGGTTGCCATGGCTTCGCTTTTCTTTTTTCTTTTGGAGCGAAGGGATGGAAGAGGTGAAACTAGAAGAAGCCATCGCTGTCAAAGGGTTTATTTATAATCTGAGCACATCCTCAGAAACACCAATTCCTGGTGAGTTTACAAATGATCCCACTGCTCCCAGTACCACCAGTTGAAGGCCACATTGTCCAATGAGGGAGCCCCTGCTGTGTCTGGATAGGACAGATGTCCCAGAGTTCAATGATCTGACCTCAGAAGAGGCCCTGGCTAATACTTGTGTTCGTTTAACGTGTTCGATGCATTGAAAGCTCCAGGAAATATTCAAAGCCGGTCGCAGCCTTTTGTGCGGTCTTAGAGAATGTGCTACAAGTTGAACTGTCCAAATACAGCCTCTTTATATGCAAATGTGGATCTTCTGCAATTACTAAAGGCAGAAACTTGCACACAGTAAATAGTGCTACTGCTGGAACAACACTAAAACTGAAATGAAGGATTAAGATTTTGAACCCAAACATTTCTGATTGTGAATGACTTGAGCAGCAATTCATCCCTGAAAAGAATATGTACAAAATTTCCAACCGTGTCACATTACTCCTCCCGCTGATTCAATCACATAAACCTCTCAAATCAATACCTCATGTTAGACCGCACGTACAGAACCTTTTAAAATCCCTCTCTTCCGACAGGGAGGAGAAGGATTAGTGTACCGGCACAGGGGGCCACGGTGGGCTGAGATTAGGTCTAACAAAGCAGGGGATCTTTTACAGGAATAATGACACCACACAGAGAGGCTCAGAGTTACTTTAGTAAGAGAAGAAACATTAAGGGAACTGAACTTGTGCACAAAAGAGAAGCCTTTATTGCCCTTAAAGAATTATTGATTGCAGTCATACTCTCATACAAAGATGGAGGCCTCCTCTTATTAGAGCTGACTGATATTTGTCTGTTTGATTTAATTTAAGTCAATAATGCCTTAAAGTACATTGATGTACTGTTGAGTAAACACATATAATCCTGCTCCATTTTAACCTTTGCCTTTTAGTTTTACACTAATTCACACTAAGTCTAAGTATAATACTCGTTAAAATTATTACTAGAGATGCTGATAGCATGAAAATGTTTGAATGCGTGATTTAAATGTATTTTCTTGAAATATTGAAAAAACAGGAAATTTTGCTCCACGATATTTCACTGATGCCTCTTAAAGACAAGCTAAGCTAAAAAATAAAAAAAAAACATGTACATGACATGTACGCCATCTTGAAAAATTCACAGCGCTCTACTTTCTGCCAGCACAACAGAGGAACAGAGGATACCAGCGGCTCACTTACGCCTGCAGTCTGCATGTCTCACCTAGAGATGGGACACATCCGATCTGATATCGGGATCAGGTCCGATATTTACATAATTTACATATCGGATTTTGGACTCCACAGCAGTGGTGCTGATAGGTTTCTACTTCAGTCGATTTGTTTGCTTCCACTGGCTTGGCTGCGCCTCAGCTCCCGAGCCCTCTGCAGCAGATACGCAAAGCTTCTATTTTTGCCAGATGCCAGAGCAGCTCGCATCAATTTAGCACAGAGCAGATCGAGCGGGACAGGAAGTCAGACACATAAACAACACTAAAACATCTGGTTTATTTTCAAAATAAAAGACTTCCTTCTTGACAGTTGGGAACAATGACCTTATGTGTGTTTGTTTGTTTGTGTTTATAAGGGTGTCATACCATATACGTCATATAATCACGCGCTGTCGCTCGTGATTCTGTAATAACCGTGGGAACTCCTTGGTCTTGGGACTCAAGAGTCAAGAGAAGTATTTGACGGGTTCTACTCTGAGAACACAGTCTTTGGGTGTTGACGGACAAGAGAGCGCAGAGTCGTTACCGGAGCAGAGCTAACATGCAATACACACGTATCTGGTGTACGTTCTGGGTTGTAATATGAATGTCTTAATGGTACTGGGCTTATGAGGACTACGTACCCCATGGTACCCCATGGTGAGAAAACGAGCAAATGTTGTATGTTTTATAAGGCTATATGTTGTACCAAAAAAAAGGAGTTTAGTATTAAAGGTAAAGCATACATCCAACCTGGCGTTGTTTGTTGCCTTTAGTTTTCTTATAATTGATTACCATAAAATCCGGAATATAAATCGCACTCTGTTTTTGAAGGTCTCAGAGAAAATAAAAAGTGTTGAATTGTCTTTCGATCACAGTGTGGGATGTTGGCTGCTGCACCCACGGTAATGATGACGTACTGGTATATTGGTCACATCGGTGTATAAGACGCAGTCAACTTTTAAGAAGAAAAAATAGGTAGTAAAAGTGGGTCTTATACACCAGATTACATGGTAAATTAAGTGGAGCAAATGTAACTGTCCGCTACAATGTATAGCCTAGTATTAATATGGGACTTCCTGGTCTTTCTGTACCAGACGTTGACATTGTGCAGCAGGCTGTCAATAAAAGTGCCTGTGTGTCGTTTGGAATGGGGCCCATGCGGATTTGACTTAAAATTGACTTTGTTTTTATTAATTTACAGAAAAAAATATTGAAATATATATCATGTATCGCCCATTCAGCTGAAAACTAGAGACTAGAACTAGAGATATGATTTTGGGTCCACATCACACAGCCCGACAGACGAGGAGATAGTGATGCTGTCCTGTCCCTATGTTTTCATTCAGTACTGACCTGCAGAGTGTTTCCAGTGAGCTCAATAGTACTGCACAATGACTGGCACACAGAACTGTCCCAAACAAAGCAACATGACAAGAGCAAACTAGAACATACAGCCAGAGGCCAGGGTGTGTTCAGATAAAGACACCACCACACACTTTGACTGGATTATGAGTGACAATTGAGATTGATATAGAGATGGAGATTTTAAAATAAGTTCATATCACCTTGATTCTTGTGTATGTTTAAAGCATACTGCATTCACTGGAAGAGCAATATTCAACAGTCTAATAATTCAAGAAAAATGCTCAAAGTATAGTAAACAGTCCTGTGAGAACACTTAAAGTCATATTTCAGGTTGCTAGATATTCCTACTAAAAAGGGATTTAGAAAAGCATTTCTTACCTCTACACAATCAAACATCTCAGTGACTTTTGAGGAGTATTTCACTTTGAAGAGAGTGCTCAGGTTTCCTGCAGTGTAGAAGAGTTGTATCTGAAGACCTTTGTATCCAAAAGCGACTTCACTGAAGAAAAAATAAAAAGAAACAAGAACGCAGCAGTAAAGCTTTTTGAAAAGAAAATACAGGTGAAATTGCAAACTCACAACAATACAGCAGCTGTTTTATTTGGTGTGTACATTGGAAGATAAAATCATATCATGGGGAAAATAACAAATGACTGATTATTCCTTTTAATTGAGTTTAATAAATATACACCTGGGGTGAATAATAAAGGATTGCAGTAGGTCTGGCCACTTACTGCACCGTGTTGTATTGTTTCTTACACCACAACACTACTGACAGTTTATGGAAAAATAGATTTCATCATTATGCAACTGTGTGATTGAGCTTTACCAGCAATTATGCTTGCTGAAATAATTAATGTCCCAATTACTGAGTTCCCTTTGAGTTGATTGCAGCAAGTGCAAAAATAACCAATCCTAGTTTTGACTAATTGGGAAAAGCAATTTGGAGCCTAACAACCTGCTAGTTAGGCCTACACACAGACACAGGTGTCATGGCCAATACTGTTGCATGCTCAGGCTCGATAGCAAAACCTCGTTCTGCATCACATTTGGTTAATAATATGACTCTGTGCAGCTTTTTAAAGCGACATGAAAAAAAGATTATTTTTTTTTTCATTAACCCTTGTATTTCTGACGTTTTGAATGTGGCTACTAAATGACCAAAAAAAGGGACTTTGTATCTTTAAGAGTGGGATTTAAAAAAAACATCTGAACCAACTATGACATGACTACAAATGAGAAACAGGTTAAAACAAAAAATCTGTAATGATAATTTTGATGGCACAGTTTCTCAGTTAACATTCTATTGGATGAGAAGGGAACAGATAAATCATTCTCCAGCCATAAGGTGACTGTCTCAAATCCTTTGCTTTTTGTAGTGCTAGCATTTTCTTTTCCAGGCAAGTATCATTTTTCCTTGTTTGAATAAAAGATTACAGATCATCATTCATATGGTTCATGAGCAACTCAGTGTGTTTCAAGATTTTGGAAAATACACATATTTCCTGTTTAAAAAGGAGTGAAATATCAAAAGCCATCTCATCTATCATCATCCAAAACAGGTTTATTTAGGACATGTTAGTCTAGCTTAGAATAAAGACCTTCAGCTTGAAGAATCCAAAGTCATAGATACACCTGACGACACTTCTGAAACACATTTACTTCTCAAAATGAGCTTCAGAGTTGTGGATGAACTTCTTCATGAACAGCTGAGCCCAGTTACTCAACATTGCAACTTTACTTCAAATCATCAGGGCCTGAAATTCACTTTTTGTACATGCTAATGCTATGCCTCTATGTGACCTACAAAAGCCAACAAGACCTTCCGACACACAATGATTATTTCTGTATTTGTATTTAAATCCTATTCATTCATGCAGATGTTTGTAACAGGAGTTTTAACTTTAGGTATAATCAGACAATTTGGCCTCGTACATGTATTCTCTATTCAGTAGACTATGTAACAGTTTTTTATTTTATTTTTTATTCTACCTTTGTTCCATCAGGTAGTCTCATTGAGATTTTGTAATCTCTTTTTCAAGAGAGACCTGCGTACATCAGTGGCAAATAAAATAATAAAAAACATCGAAATAACAGAAATCAAAACCACAAAGTAGATGCATGGCTAATACACACAACATCATACAAACACATTAAAAGTCAAGTGTCCAATGCAGGACTATTAACATAGACAACTACCTATTGATTGAGATTATTCTGAGCCAGTCTGCCTGACACTGTCTTTTCACTGTTTCTATTTGTGTTTGCAAAGAGTTTTAATCATGTTTCTATCCGTTAATTACGAATATGAATCTATAATATTTCCTGCAAAGTGATAGGCTACTTATCAAATCAGGCTAAACGTACTAATAACGCGCCCATACATTCTGATTATATCATTTAAGTGTTTGTGTCGCTGTGCGCGTGGCATGTAATGGCTCGTGTGTGAGTCTGATCGGCACAACATTGGCTATAATCGTTAGGACAGGCCGGTCACTAGTCAGGGCCAAGCAGGCTGAAAACCGGCCGGTCACATGCTGATCTATCGGTGCACCCTCAGTTACAAGTTATTGTAGAGCCCCGATCAGGTCCCTGAATGCAATGATATTTTATCATTATTTTTAGACTTTTTCACATGTTCAACGTACATTTTATGTGGCCATTGAACCTAACATGATTGCCTTTACTTGACTAGTGACCAAACTCATTTGAAAACCTGCAAGAAGAAATTTCTACTTAACTCCTGCATGAATTCTTAGACTGAACACTTTGATTTTATCAGGTCACAAAAAGCATTTTCACCACCACTGTTCCTTTGGGTGAGGCAGATCTGCACCTTTAGTTCAGATATGTTTGCATAAAGGTCAATATCAGGATTGGTTTCAGCTCGTAAATAACAGGTGTAAATACACTGCTCAAAAACATTAAAGGAAGGGGCGCAGTGGTTAGTGTATGGAGGCTGTAGTCCTCAATGCGGGCGGCCCAGGTGCGAATCCAACCTGTGGCTCCTTTCCCGCATGTCATTCCTTACTCTCACTCTCCCTGATTTCCATCTCTATCCACTGTCCTATCTCTCCAATAAAAGGCAAAAAAGCCCAACAATAAATCATAAAAAAAAAAAAAAAAAAAAAACATTAAAGGAACGCTGAATCATTACAGATTAAAACTGAATCAGTTAAACTTCATGGGTATCAATCAGTCCATTTAGGAAGCACAAGTGATTGTGAATCAGTTCAACAAGCTTTGGTGCAAATGAAGGTGACAACTGGTGCAGTAGAGAGGCAAAAGCCAGACAACCCCCCTGAATCTCCCCTGGTATCTCCTCTATGCTCTTTAGACTTTGCTGGGAGACACAGCAAACCATGTTTATTTGATCTATGTTGTGACCACATGTATAAATAAGCCATCCTTAAAGAGCTGGACTACCTGTGCAAACTGATTTGGCTTCAGGTACCACCTGATGCTTCCAGTAGTAACAAGGACAAGGACTTTTTCTGAGCAGTCTATAATAATTGGAAGACTTGTGTGTAAAAAAACAACAACAATCATTTCGATGTTTGTTGTTGTTTTGTTGGGAAAGTGTAATGGAAAAATTCTGTTTACTGTCGAGGACACATTTTACTCACAGCTCGCTTGAGAAATGCTACAATAAGTTAATACGTAATATTCTTGTTTTGTCTTTACCCAAGGATGAAGGTTTCTCACAAATAGCTAAATATCAAAGATACTCAGACTTGAAGTTTCCTTGACATCACTGTTGTGCGACGTGTTGAAATGTATGACAAAATGTATTTGATATTTGACTGCGCCTGTATCTGCAATCCTTATAAAGGCATGAAGGTTTCTTTCTACTTGCAAGAAGGATTAAACTAAACAAAGACATTGATTGACTCATGATCCTTTCTTTTGCATTGTTCACAGAAATTTCCAGCACAAAAGCTGTTTTATTTTTAAGAGAAGAGGTGGAAAGATGGAAAGAAAATACTCACTCATCTCCAAAGAGTTGGTGGCTGTACTCAGGGTGGAATGTGGTGCCGTCATCTTCAACATCCTCAGGGAAGCGAACTGAAAGGATTTGAAGGCAAATTCGCACAATTTAAGAGAATATAAAAAGGTGAAAATATACCCAATAATATACATTAGCAAAACATATAAAGAAAGCAACAATAATAATAATAATAATAATAAAAAACATACCCAGCTTCATGCATAAAGCTTCATTTGTGTCACACTTGTATTCAGCCAGTTTCTTCTCCATCGTATTTACTTCTGAGGAAAGAAATAAACCTTACTGAAATGTTAACAATTCCTGAAATGATATGCTCTTAAAGACCCATTCCTCATTTCCATCTTCATTCAGTCTTAATGAATAGTTGCTGCTGTAAAGGTTATAAGCACACCAATGTAATTATTTTACACAATCACTTCAGTCCAATATTAGCAGCAGCTTGAGGAAACCATTCTGAAGGCACTATCAGAAAATAAAACCCTGTTTTCTTCGATATTGGAGACTATCCATATCAGGGATGGGCAACTTTGGTCACAGCAAGGGCCACATTAATTTATTTCTCACTGCCAGAGGGCCAAATTGTAGTATACAAAAACAATTACAGTCAATTATGTCTCAAATTTAACTCAACATATACCAGTGATCAAATATTATTATGGACATATTTCTGGTTTTCATGATTTCATGGCAGATTTTGTCATGTTTTTCTTCATGTTTCAAATTAATTGATATGTAAAAATTGACATGGGGGCCACTTTGAGGGTTTATGGGGGCCGCATGTGGCCCCCGGGCCGCCAGTTGCCCACCCCTGATCCATATGATACTATCAACAAGCACACGCAGCTCAAGCTTACATTCAATGTTTCAGTACCGTCACAATCATGTGCAAAATCAAAGACAGTTTTGTTCTGTTCTGTTAAAATGTATTACCAATACATTACAATTAAGAACTTTATTCACTCTGATTAAAATATATTACAACGTGGACTACTAACTGTAATGTAGAGGTTTCTATTTACTGAGGTTTTAGAAACTGTAAGCTCAGTCATTTACACTGTTCTGTGGTAAAGAGGACGTAAATATTCAGTGATACTCCATTAAATCGAGTCACACATTCACGTTACATAAACACACAAACACTGTATGACAGCCCGTTAGCTTCACTAAGGTTAGCAGACAGGCCCACACAGCTACAGCTAGCTTAGCTCGACATATTTCGAACAAGTGGAGAGAGAATAAACAACTTCAGACGATTTGGACCAACATCAGTGATAGTGTGTCGATAGATCTGCATTCAAACGAAGACAGGAGAATAGGAGCTTTGAAGCGCTTGGCCACTTACCCGCCATTTCTGCACAGTGTTGTGCGGAGCTGTGTTGTCCCAAAAGACCCGCGGAATCGGGACAACTTCCGGGTCCGTGTAGAAACAGGAAGTAGTTTTTTTCAACGGTAACGGCCAAGCGGCAACCTCCGGTCTGGTCATTGATTTAACCAAATCTATAATTAAATAAAACATCTTTTTAAAACAGGGAATTACAAGGTACAAATGGACAGTAAAACGAAACAAAACAGCATAATTGATATTTAAGAGTGCTTCGACAATTTATATTTCAAAGACAAAAAAACATTTCTTAATAATGTTTGTTTAAAGGTTTTTAAAAACAGAATATCATGCATCAGTTGTGCTATGTTTAGGGAATATTCAACTAAAGTTAAAGACAAGGGTCATAACTCAATAAATGAAAAGTTATAATTGTAAGTAAATATATAGTAAAGATAACCTACAATTAAGTTTGTTACCTAAAATACTATACGATACATTTAACATCCTTTTATATTATGGTTTGTTGATACAAGTAACATTTATGGAAAACTCAGTTTCTCCTCGGTGATTTGTTGAGTTATGCAGAAATGCTAATTTTTCAAAATTCTCAAACCAAAACAAATCAAGTGTGGCCCAATAAAAAAAAGTAAAACAACACCTACCATACAAGCAGTACATTGTTGTTCTAGAAATGTGGCACAAACAACGCATTGGTTCATTTGGATATGTTAGTGAATAATTCAGAAAGTAGTAAGATTTACAGCTCAATTAAAGAAACAGAACACATGTGCATGTGCAATTCTGAACATCCCCCTGCGCCTGCCTAATGCTATGCTATCATCCCAGCCTCAGCTATTCTGTCCTGCAGGTGCACCAATGAATGACCTACCCAGTGATGTTTAAACCACTGTAATTTTACCTCCACTACACTGTCAGCACTAGATTATCCCTTTTCTAAACAATACCATACCTTTACAATCCTAAAGCAACACATTGTGTCTGCATGGAGGCAATACATGCTGCTTGATCTCTGAACTGCAAACTTTTTAAAGAAAATATATAGGCAATAAGAACATCCCTCAACAGAGGAAGAAAATACAATGTTGAAGTGGAAAACAGTTTTGATGGAGACAAGCCTCTCCCTTTATCCTCTGACTTTCTGACAAATTAAAGAGCTTTTGTCTGAATTATGTATCAGTGACATTTTGTTTTATATGCAGAGAATAATAATGGCATATGATATTTTATACTAATGAGAATTTCTTAATGATTAAAGCAAGCCATTTAAGTAGGCCACATTAATTTTCCTTTTTCGAAGATACGTCATTCTACATAATTATTTCAAGCAATTCGAAATTCTACTGAAAATTAGTCTTTGCAACAGTTTGTTCCTCTAAATTATTCAGAAACTACTTGGATTAGACCCACCAAATTTATAAATATAATAGGCTAATATCCATCTGCTAAATACCCAAACATGACTATAAATTACATATTGTTCAGAAAATAATTGAATAAGAAGTTATGTATTGCAATTGACCCAACCCTGTGAATGGCTTCAATCCAGAGGATGGCAACTTGTTGGGGGGAAACTCACAATTTCTCAGTTTATTCAAAATGCATTTATTTATCATAGGCTACAGTATAGAGCCTATATAAGGAATATATGTTTGTCAGAATACCATGTTTTAACAAGATATATCTTTGACCATGAATGCTAACATGTCACTTTGATGCCAACAAAACAGGGAATCAGACAAAGTATTTTATGTTAATTCAAAAAAGTTATGAAAGTTTAGAATAGTATCATGAAAAAAAATAAAACATTACAAAAATATTGACAAGCTTTCTTTTCTTACTTTTTCTTTTTTTAAAGCAGGAGCAATTGTTCTATGTGTCTTCTGTCTTCCTGGTGTATTCACATTCTTAGTGTAATTTTATTTTCATTGACGATCAGAGTGTCATTAAGTGAATGTTAATAGAGCATTTACTTTTCATAGTCTGCATCTCTGCAGGCACAATGAGTGAAATGTGTCCTAGGTTGACCCGAGCAGACAGGAAATGCTGTAACACATCTGGAGAGTCTTTTCTGTCCGGAGCATCCCTCCTCTCTCCCGGTGACTCCTCCGAGGACAGTCAGTATGGGACGACTCTCTGCTAAATATATATTGGTGTGTGTCCTGTCATGCCTGCTGTCATCCTGAAACCCAGCGCCTGCGCTAGTCCACTGCAGCTGACGTCACACCCAGCATGGCGGTCAAGGTGACTCCGTCAATATTTCTTATCATATATTAATTTTTAAAGCGGCTGAGAGCTTTCCGCTGCCGGACTCGATGGGCAGCATGTCTGTGCGGACGCATGGGTACACAGCTCTTGTCTTAAACGCGGCGTAGAGACCACCACTCTTTTTATTTCTGCATCCGTGCATAGGCGCATCTCTGCCGGCCTCGCAGACAACTGTGGTCTCTTTCCTCTTTTGCATGTGCAAATTCAGTGATAGTTGACTCGAAGTCGCGTTTATTTCCACATGCATCTTATTTGAATGTGGTCGTTACTGCGTGTAATTCAAAGCTAAGCACACAGTGTGAACTTCAGTTTCATGATTTACTGTCGGAAATGTGCCAGCTTGATAATCTGGACGAACTTTATTTTCACAGCAAACTATTTTGTGTGTCATAGGTGCAAGCAACAAAAAGAGCGGACCCCCATGACTTGAAGAATATTTTCTTAAAGGTAAGAAGAATGTCACTCATAAACATTTGTTGCCATAAACCAACATAGCAAAACATAAATACATACAGGAATGATGTGCTACAAGTGCATTAACATGTCGAAGTTAGTGTCTGTGTGTGGTGTCCGTTGGGATAAAATAGTTCAATAAAGGTCACACAAATGCTTCGACTAATTCTGGATCAGCTTCAGCAGAGCAACTCTCTTGAGTTTTGACTTAATGTGTGTTTGACATGTTTGAATCTTTAACCTGACATTGAAAATTCTCATTATCCCCTGTCAGCTTTACCCTTCAACATAAAAATCAAAAACAAATCCCAGGCATTAGTGTGCAGGTTTGTTTACCCCTACAGGACTTGTTTGGAGTATAAACTTGTTTCCCAGACAAAAAAGCAAGTCTGAGGTACAAGTCGCCTGAGGGTCCCTCCACAGGTCCCTCTTGACTCTGCCATAAGAGAGCTGAGTAATTTGTAATGCATATTCAGGTGGAAGAGTTAATTACTGGAAGCTCGTTCTGACTGCCTGTACAATTTGATTAAGAACTACTCGATGCCTACTGTGAGGGTGAATGGATACACAATCATGTGCTGGAGTAATGTGGCAATAAATTGCTTGGAATTAATATTTTCACTTAAAACATTAATTCGGCAGAGTGCATTGAATTGTCGCCCTGAAAACACTTGGTGTGAAAGGTCTCCTCCCACACTCTCTTTCTGTTTATCTCTCGCCTGCTGTACCCAAGCTTGGCTCAGATCCACAAGCGTGGCCTTTCTGTTGCCAGTTCATGTGGCGCTTGTGTTTCCTGAGCTATCTCTGTTCCAGCTTGAAACCCAACCCGGCCTCTAAAAATGACCTTACGTCTCAAAGCCTAACATAGGTCTCAGGTTTAGCAGAGTGCTGCTGTGGCATATTTCGCTTCAGTCAAGGGACACACAGTCGCAACATTGCACTTTCAAGTGTGATGGTTATATTGATTAAGTCTTAGGTTCCTCTTTTGATATATGTAGTCTGTTAAGTACCCCACTGGAACAGCTACAACTATGTGTTATACTTCCAATTGGAAGCTGAACACAGGGAAATATGGAGAAGAGAGAGTGAGGTAGACATGCATCGAACGGTCATGACGTAGACTCAAACCTACAACAAATTATGAAAAAAAAAGTCAAATGTATTATAATAATCTTAGGAATTGTACATTACCAATATAAGCCCTCACATGAACCTTAATCTCCATGTTAGAAACATTGAATGAAATGATTGTGACTGTGCCTGTGAAAAAATGAAGGGTACTGTACAGTGTATTTATTTTCCTTTTATAGTTAGTAGTTCTTTTCACACTGTAGTCACGGCCCCTGGTTGTTTCATGCCACTTGGTGAAACAAATATCAGAAACACGTTTCAATTAAGTTGAGTACCTTGATTTTGCACACATTCAAATCACTAAAAAGGCAAAAAAAAAAAAAAAACTTTCTCATTTGCTTCCAGTATCTACAAACGATTAGTTAATCATAAATCTCTGCATGTAGACCGTTTGATGCATGTATCATCCTGATCTTGGTAGTGTTGGATTAAAGCTGAGAGAAGTGCGCTTGTGATCTTACACTCAAGGTCTTACCCCTGTTCTGATCATCCCAGAGGTGCCCTTCTTCAAGACCTAAAAATGGTCCAGTGGAGCTGCTCAGTGGCCAGCAGACTGTACTGGGCAGCTTCCATGTTATGAATGTGTGAATGTGAACACTGCGTCCCTCAAGTTAAGAGCCTGGCTCCAGTACAGTACTTACTACCCTATATAAATAAACGCTGAAACACTCTTCCAGTGTCAACAAAAGACTCTAATCATGTCAATGGTTGTAGGACATGGTTATTTAAGCGTCTGATATTATTTATTTTTTTAAATATTATTGTGTATGTGGTGGTATCCAGTGCAGTGAGACATGTATTTCTGCCCTACAAGAAGTCAAAAGATGACAGTAACCTGATATTAAACTGATGCTTTTCAATACATTTGTCATGTTGACATGTATTGCAGAGCAACTGTGTAACATATGTAGGAGTAGAAACCTGCACACAAACACACTATTGTCACACAGATAAGAGATTCAAATTGACTGAAACCTTTGAATCATAACCTGCTGGTTGTTTGTCTCTCTCATTGTGTTCATTTGTTCTATGCACACAATTGGAAATATACCCTAACCCTACCACTTACTAAAGTGAATCCATATTTGCTGACTTCTGATCTATTGAACATTCAGACTTTAAGCAGCTCTGCCTGTGTCTCCTCTGCAGTATGCCAGTGTGGAGGAAGATGGGGAGCATTACATGACCCCAAGAGACTTTGTGCAGAGTTACCTGGGTCTGCACTCTCAACCTCAGCATAATCCCAAAACTGTGGAGCTGATAGCCGGCGTGGCTGATACTACTAAAGATGGGTGGGTAACTAAAAAACCACGATGCATGCTAAATAATAGTTTACATACAGACATACAGTCACTTTAATTATTGTTACTGGTCGAACTGTTTATCAGTCCACTTTGCTTTGTTTGCCAATTTAACTATTTATAGCTACCTTCTTGTCATTGAATTTAATCTCATATTCCTACCTCCTAATTCTTCATTTTTAATTCTCGATTGTCTTATTGTTGAAATGACAATAAAGAGAACTTGAAGTTGACACACTGTATGTCAGAATGAGAAAAGCGCTATATAAGCTCAAGTCCATTTACCATTGTCACTCAAATTCTCTCTTTTGATTCGTTGCAGAACCTGTATCACAAATTCTTTTACAGTTTTAAAATAAAAATTAAAAAATTAGTCCTATCCATGATAGTAGCTCTTGTTTGCTCTCAATGACTCAAATATATTTAGATTATCACAAATTAAGACTGTTACACCAAGTATTCATATTCTGTATATCATACATTTTCTTTCCAGGTTTGCTCTCTTATAGTTACTGAAGCTGTGAAACACCAAGCAGATGCCAAAGAGACTGTTAATGATTCATGTCAATGATGGTTCAGCGTGTCTTTATCTGTTTTACACCTACAGCTGATCAATTAAATCCAGTGATAAAATAAGCTGAGCTATACTTGAACTATATGGCTTTAGTTACATGATTAAATAACTTTATTAAGAGGTGCCCACCATAGCTGAAGAATCAAAGAAAATGTCTTAGTCCTTAGATTCACGTTCTGTCCTTCTTTCCTTCTTGTCGTCGCAGGCTTGAATATTTGGCATCGAAGTTCATCTATATATCTTATTAGAAATAAAAGAGAGATAAATATTGTTTAAAGGTCACACAATAATCCTTTTCAACAAGTTTTAATAAGTCTCAGAGGTTCCCACAACATGTCTTTCAAGTTTCTTGCCAAAAATCCACTCTGATCCTGTATTTGATCATGTCTATAAACCCCTCTATTTCAGCCCTGCTCAGAACAGGCTGTTTCTGTGTCTGTACCTTTAAATATGTAAATGAGCTGTGTCTGACCACGCCCCTCTCTGGAAGGGCATGGGTGGCTTGTGCTGTCTTGCACCATGCTAAATTGTTTACGGTGCTAACTCAGAGGGCAGAACAAACACCTAGCTGTGGGATTGTCACCCACCTGGAGGAGGGGCTACTGCCCTTTGTGATGTCAGGAAGGGAACATCTCCAAACGGCCTGTTTGAGCACACATTTTCTGAAAAGTGGAGCAGGTAGAAGACGGAGAGGATGAACTTTTCTCATAACTGGGGTGGTTGAAGACAGGCTAAGGACACATATCAGTGTTAGAAAAACATGGTAAAGTGTATTTAGCATAATACAGTATGTGCATTTTTATACCACGGGCTTCTTGTTTTAATCTGAAGCTGAGGTTTTCAGATATCATTGACAAGAATTCATTTAGTTTGTCAGAAGAAAGGTAATTTAAGAAATCCCTCCTTTTCTGTGACATGAGCTCACATGATATGATTGAGGCCACTTTAAAGACATTTTCATAAGTGAACTAAATAATCTGAATTCTATTTCTAAGTTACCATTTAACTTTGAAACCTGTCTAAAAAAAGTAACACATCACTGTATCCCCTTGCTTTCCTTCATTCATCTTTTGTAATTATGGATGTTTTTATTTTCTCAATGTAAGCTGTGCTGTATCAATAGATGTTGTGTTGTAATGTTAATATGTTGTGATTTAGTTAAAGTAGTTAAAGATGCCTACATGTATGCTCAGTTATCGCTCTTTCTTTCTTATCCAAACAGACTGATTTCTTTCCAGGAGTTTCAGGCCTTTGAGTCAGTTCTGTGTGCCCCTGATGCTCTGTTCATAGTCGCCTTTCAGCTGTTTGACAAGACCGGCACAGGAAACATCTCATTTGGTATGTACATGGTGGATGTCATCACGCTGGTGTGTGTGTGTGTGTGTGTGTGTGTGTGTGTGTGTGTGTGTGTGTGTGTGTGTGTGTGTGTGTGTGTGTGTGTGTGTGTGTGTGTGTGTGTGCGCGTGTGTGCGTGCGTGTGTGTGGCACTAAGCCTACTATTATGTACCTACAGTGTAGTTTTAACATCATAACTAAGGTAAAAAGTACTTCTCTTAGGCAAAGAGTGCAGAAATGTATTTTCTTCTTATTTGCATGTATCGCATATCATGCTAGCAGCTTCTATTCCCAAAGTCTCATCTCTGGACAGGAAGCAAGCTTTTTGAGACGTCACATTATAACCAACAGATGCGGAGCCTTTGAAAGAAGCTTCTTCTGAGCTCTGTCTGAGCAATGGGCCCTCGACAAAGAGGACTAAAATTGAGAGGGGTTCTTATACTGAGCATTTCCTGGATGGACTGAAAACCCTCAAAATGTAAAAAGAGTGAGACTGTCAAACAGCCTGTTCAGCTCCCTGATCCAAATGGACTCATTCCCCCTACTTTAACAAGACCCCCTACAAGTGAAATCAGGATGTGTGATTGAGGTTATATGTTTTTTTGTTTGTTTTTTCCACTCTTTCTCTTGTTATTACTCACTCAAGTTTCACTCTTCCAGAGGATGTGCGCGACATCTTCAGCCAGACCACAGTTCACCACCACATTCCCTTCAACTGGGACTGTGAGTTCATCAGGCTACACTTCGGCCATGAAAGAAGCAAGAACCTTAGCTACACAGAGTTCACCCAGTTTCTGCAGGTACACACTTTATATACACACTGGCATCTTTATAGATTTGATCTATACTGGCATCTTTTCTAATTTTAAAGCGGACGAGCTGCAGGATAAACCTGTCACAGACCAGAATTCAAATCTTTAGAGCAATTGTTGTTTGGAAAATACACTTTTTTGCTTTCCTGGGTAGGGGTCAAGAGTAAGATGATAAATTGATACCATTCCAATGTCTGTACTTACGCTCCTGTTACACAGTGTGCAGTGTGTAACACACGGCTGCTGAGTGGAGGGGCCAAGTTGTTGCCTCACTCCCTCAAGATAGAAAAAATGGAACCTTCCAGCCACTTTAAACTCACCAATTAACTTGTAACTTCATTGATTGACAATAAATTAAACTGCTGGTGTTTTAATGACACATTTTTTAATTAGTCATTTTTCTGTATACCAAACCAGACAACTGCAAATTTTGCATCTTTGACTCGTCCTAACAGTGAACTAAAAAGCTAATTGATTATTTATAAGTAGTGTGAAGTTCCAAGTTTGATGACGCCACCTTGAGGTTGTGGGTGATAGTGTCATGGCATGATGAGGTCTGACCTATCACAATGCCCGGCCTATTGTTTTGAATTCTAGATTGCAAGATATTGATCCCATCATCTCGAGAGAACAAGTCCTGTAAAGTCA
Organism: Labrus bergylta; assembly: GCF_963930695.1. Classification (NCBI taxonomy): domain Eukaryota; kingdom Metazoa; phylum Chordata; class Actinopteri; order Labriformes; family Labridae; genus Labrus; species Labrus bergylta. The sequence goes on along the minus strand of NC_089207.1, from coordinate 27,818,053 downwards.
AAGTAATGCGATAATTAAACAAGTTACAATGTGAAAACCAGTTCTGTTCTACTGAGATAACAGAACGGGATGAAAAGTCGAGGTCTACTGGAACTGAGTACATTCAAATGAATTGAAGCGCATCTTCAGAGCTTGCAGAAAAAAAAGACTGGTATTATTTTTCACACTTAACTATTGTAATGAAAGCAAATAAGAATATTCAAAGAGCTGGACTTCTGTTTTAATGCTCCCACTTTCTCTGACATAAAGATCCAACCCCCCCCCCCCCCCCCCCTTTAAGATTAAACACTTAACCCTCATAGACTAAATTTAAATAGTGTTTACAGTGCTTGAGTTGAAGAGTGCTAGAAATGCTTTAGAAGGAGGAATGGGACACATTACTTAGACATCACATGTTGCCTGGAAACAGCAAATAGTGATAGAAATGAAGATGCTCTTATGTTATGCATTTTTTTACTATCTGCCTCCCAATGGTATGAAGTGTATTCTCTTCTTTCTGTCATATTTTTTTATGTAACTGAAAACATTTCTTGGAGACATAGATGTGATGCCTGTGGTTGGATTGACTTTACCCCAACCAAGCGAGTTAAAATAGACCAGGGTGGCCCAGAACTTAGCAGATTTAGCATTAAATGCCTTTTTGTTTTGATTGTGTAGAAACCTAAGATCCATTCATTATGTTCACCTTCACTCCGTGGTGAAGCCTTTTTCTCCCTCTGAGGGACAAATGAGGGTGACGTCAGGTGAACTACATGCCATGGATGATCTCTTAAGATAATGGAGCTGTGGTGTGGAGCTGCATTTTAAGTGTTTGTTTCTTGTGGTTTGTGCGGTAACCTCAGTTTGCCATTATGTCACTTAAAGTTGTTGTTGTGTAACATGCCTTCATTGCCTTTGTTTGCATGAATCTCACTGAGACCTCTGTTCTGCGAGCAGCAGCAGCAGCACAGGGACCTGGTTTGGTGTCGAGGGCTGAGGTCTCGGGCAGAAGCTGGGTGGTCCGAGAGCTAGACAGACTGTTGTGCGGTGTGGGATGCCTCAGAGAAGTTTGAGGTTTATTAAGGAGACTGGAGCTTCCCACTACTACACTTAAGTCTCTTGTGTGTGCAGTATTTCATTACAACTATCGTTATTTTTGTGTTGCTTCCCTGTCATGTCCATGCACATCTCAGCTAGTAGAGTAGTACTTAACATACAAAAAAAAAGTGTATTTGTGTTGAGTTTCTTTTGGCTCTGCCACCTTGTGGTTGTTGCAGATTTAAAACTGTGAAGACTAGGTGGAGCATTTGTAGCAGGCATCAAAAGTGTAATGTGACATGAGTTTTCAACAATAAAATCTGCAAACATTGTGAGAATCAATCTGCTGCAACAATCCACTGATTAGGTTATCAGGAGCAGAGTGTAAAGATGAAGTAACAGCAGAATATCGTGTTGATTTTTCTCTGATCGTCTCGTTCTGTACGATGAGCTTTGACAGCAGACACACTGACCTGGGGTCAGCCTCTCGCTGCATCCACATCTGATTGCATGGTTGTCATATTGAATCATCATCCTGCCCGACACACCTGCCGGCCGTCTCACCAAGCGCTCGGCTCCACTCTGGGATCAGACTTCACCGGTGCATGGTTTTCATTAGTCTCCAGAGGGACGGTTATGATTACAAGAGCCGGTGTCTGACACTGTCACATCCCATGACTTTCACATCTGCCCACCATTCACATTATTACACTTTTACCTTCCAGAGTTTCCATGTAACGCAATGCTCCTCATCACAGGAACACATTCTTTGCCCCCTTTTGTCAGCCGCAGCTTGACCTCCTGTCTTTATGTGTTGCTGCAGGAGCTGCATTTGGAGCATGCCCGCCAGGCGTTTGCACAAAAGGACAAGAAAAGAAGTGGCACCATCACTGCCTTGGACTTTAGCGACATCATGGCCACCATCAGACACCACATGCTGACTCCGTTTGTAGAGGAGAACCTGGTCTCAGTAAGTTGGGAGAAAAGCGTCACAATTTGAATCACAGAAGAATCAAGTGAAAAAATGTTCAATTTAGCTTTGCTACAGAATATATGGCAAGTTTCAGCTCCTTGTTTAGCTTTAACGACTACAACGCTAACTCTAAAGTGTCAGTGTTGGCAGCTGTTTGATTCAAGAAAATGTATAATGCTCAGCATGAGACGGCCAACACAAAAAGCAAGCACCTATCTGGTGAACGTAGTGAAGGGTGTAGCAGTAAGAGATCTGATTAGAGCTGATGGTGACTGAAATTGAAGCTATAAGAAAGGGAAAATGTGGGGGGCGTGCGTGTGGCGCAGTGGCAGGGCGCGCGTCCCATGTATTGAGACTCTCGTCTCGAGCGGTAGGCCCAGGTTCACCTCCACCCGTGGCCCCTTTCCGCATGTCATTCCCCGCTCTCTCTCCCTGGTTTCCGACTCTATCCACTGTCCTCTCTCTGCATTAAAGGCACAAAAAGAACAAAAAAAATCCTTAAAAAAAAGAAAAAAAAAAAAAAAAGATAAGATCCAGTAAATTTACAGCTAGCTTGAACCTCCATGATAGAGATTTTATACTTTGTACTCGTTAACTAAAACAAGGAGGATATAAGAGAATGTAACATGATCCAGTTAAAGTCTTATTACTGTTCAGAAGCGTTAACAGACTTTGAATCTTTCTGCAGGCTGCAGGAGGAAGCACCTCCCACATGGTGAGCTTCTCCTACTTTAACGCCTTCAATGCTCTCCTTAACAACATGGAGCTTGTCCGCAAGGTTTACAGCACTCTTGTCGGAAATCACAGAGACACACTCGTTACCAAAGGTACACCTCAAACCCTTACGTTTGCATCGCTGCAATTAGCCATGTGTGGAGTTTAATATGTGATTTGTGATGTGCTATTATGTTTTAACTTCTTTTTGACAGAGTGGTTGACAGGGGACATTTACTGTAGCACTAAGTGACCGAGGTAAATTAACAGTTTGAACCTGATAAGTGCATATTTTACATGTAGATCTATGAAATTGAGTTTCTCCAGATTGTGATTTCCATTGTGATTCAACCTGTTGACCATTCCTCTTCTTTCATTCTGTGGTTGTACTCCTCCTAAAAAAAGCCTCACCAATAGTATTTGGAAATAAATCTTGTCATTTGTGCAACCAAACACATCAGATGTTAAAGCAAACCCTCACATGTCAGCCGTCTGTCTCAGAAGAGTCTATCATTGCAGCACTCGAGATCAGAGAGACCTGCATGTGACCGAAGGTGGCAGTGCTCAGACCTGACAGGAAGGTCTTTGTATAAGAAGTGAATAAGGAACTCTTTTTACCTCCCTCAACAACTACCATTAGGTTTCCTTTGAGAAAGCCCACCTGATGGTAATGGAGCTTCTCAGCAGGCAGCAGTAAAGAAGTGAATATAAAGAACATAGAAAGGAGTGATGCAGAGGTGCTGCTGAGAGATTGCATGCTCAGTTTAGTGTACTCCAGGGTAAGGAGACAAAGCACGTACAGAACTGATTTAAGGGTTTTTACATTTTTCTTTTGTGCTCTGTACAATAGCAGCATCCACAATAACAACAAAGCAAACAAAAAAAAACAGCATTTCAGAGTTCTATTTAGCAGTAAATACCAGACCTGTATAACCCCTTTAGCTTCCTGTTTTAAATTCAGTCTATTGAGGCTTTTAAGGACTGAAGTTTGAATCTTTTTTTTTTAATTTGTTGATTCTCTTTGTTGCTTTGTAGAGGAGTTTATTCATGCTGCAAATAGGTTTGGACAAATCACTCCAATGGAGATTGACATCCTGTACCAGCTCGTCGGCCTCCACTCTCACTCCGGGTAAGAAATGAATCTGGGGTTTGTTTATTTGATCTCTGAACATACTGATTCTGTTCCGTCTTCAGCTTCTTTTGTGTATCATGTAGAGAGGCCAATAAGTTGTAAAAAGGGCTTTTTTGGCTTTATAAATACTATTTCATTCATTTTTATAGACTGGACATTAGAAAATGTGTTTTCTCACTGGTCAATTATTAACATTTCCAGTGATTTTACAGGAAAACATTATAATAATATTAAATAAAATGTGCACAAAAGCCAAAAAAGAGAAAACCTTTAATGTCAATTGACTTTATCTTTGTTTTATTTCTTTAATTGTCCGTGCTGTATCTGATAGTTAAAGGTGCACTGTGGAGTTTTGGTAGAGAAATGTGAAAGTTGGAGAAGTGAACAGATTCTGTGGTATATGTTACATAACTCTGTACACAAACTGTCCTCAGAGGGAAATGTGCTCCCTGGAACACTGTTTGAAGATAAAATGCCAGGGGATAAATTATGGTGGGGGGTCCGCAACAGTGAAAGCGTAACTCTCCTGGCAGCTTTTTAGCTCCAAACTGTGCTCCAGAGACCCAATTTTTTCTTTGAATTAAGTTTGTGTAATGAGTTCAGACAATATAGCATAGAATTGTTTCACTTCTCCAACTTTCTAATTTCACTACCAAATCTACATAATGCACCTTTAATAGTGAAACATATATATTTGACCTCTGCTTTATAATATAATAATTAGAGAGATACCATGATTGAGGGCTGGTCAAACATGAATAAGGAGAAAAACAGCAAATTTGAAACAAAATCAACCTTGACATAAAGACATCAAAAATTTACTTGGGCTACACATTTGTCCATGCAGGCACCCATATAAGTGTTTGCTAAAATCCTCTGAAGTGCATTCAATATAAACACAAGTGACATGTTCCCTAATTAAAGAAAAAGCGCTCAGTGATGAAACCCCTCGTCCATATTATGCCCCTCCGCCTTAATGATAAATCTCATAACCTACCCTATGACAGTTTGTCTATTCTGTGTTATTTTTTTATTCCACCGCGAAGAGCAAAATATGTTACAGGTCTGTTTACTGCCCATAAAGTTAAAGTTATTGCTCATTAAGTTCAACAACAGTGGCTCCACTGGCTGATTTACAAGACAAATATAAAACATGGAAACAGAGTTTATGATGTATCAGGCCGGCGGGGAGTTTCTCAGGAACAAAACAAAACATTTAGAAACAAAACACTTTCATTGACTTTTTGGGCCACGGGGCACTCATCTAGCTTTGTTTTCCTCTTGTTTATGTAAGCTTTAATGAAACTTACAGTAACTTAAGAGTTATATGCCAGTAAAAAAAAGTCGGTGGAAAAACTTACATCACTGGCTGTTGCTCACATTAGATGCAGGGCACTTTGCTTTTTTCCTGGCCTTAATCCCTCCCTCCTCTTACTGTTGTGCATTAAGGCGGCTGAACCACGAAGACATCGAGAGGATAGCCCCGCTGGAGGAAGGAGCCATGCCGAGCCAGCAAGCAGAGGCCCAGAGACAGGTAGCCTGATGACTCCTCTTAATACACCTCACATATCAAAGCCTTCTCCTCTTCTCCCTCTGCTTCCTCCTCAGACAGGAGTCGAGAGGCGGCATGTTCAGCCACTGAATTAGCCGAGTGCCCCCTGTTTTTCTTCCCTTGTGAAGTGCATTACCTAAACTCCCAGATAAAAGTACACCAATTATAGTTATAGAGCAGGAATGGATTGTTGCGTCTTTCCCCTTTATGAAAGGCTCTCCCCCATTTTATTCACTATAGCTGCACATACACATCGGCAGCAATCACACATCTGAGAAGCTAATAAGAGGCTTTTATCAGTGTGGGGCTTGAGGAGTTTTAGGAGCCTTTAGCAGTCTGCTAATGGCAGAGGGGGGGGGGATGGAGTCAAGGTGGATGCGGGAGAACAAAATAGTTCCTGCCTGCGTCCGCCTGGATGACACGTCTCTGTATCAGGCTGTGGTCAGAGCTCTCAGGCCACTCATGCTCTTGGGATTCATGCTCAGAGGTCTGGAATTTGATTCCTTGGGGGGAGGGGGGGAATATTCTCAGACCTGCCCTTTAGTGGAAGTGGGCTAATTGTTTAAACCCTTTGATCACGACCTCGATCTTGTTAGCATGCAAACCCGAGGTGGAAGCATCTGGGATAAGGAAAAGACTGATCTGCCCTCCTCATCTGGTCTGGGAGAAGTTACTCAGCCTGCACACACACACACACACACACACACACACACACACACACACACACACACACACACACACACACACACACACTTTAAAAGTCGCACTCAGACTGTGATATTCATGTTGATACTTATCTTTTACATGGAAAAGGCTTGTGGGGCTTAATCTTTTCTCCTGCATCACAGTGAAAACAAAGAGGCTATGCTTTCAACATCAAACACCGCAGCAGAGATCCAGCAGATAAGACTGTTGTCAAAATAAAAGAGGACCTTTATTTTGAAGGCTCCAACATGCAACATGTGTAAAAGAAAACTTCAGCTACGAGTTCACACAGTCATTTCTCCATAGCGCTTCCCGTCTGTGACATTTAATACAGGCTGATATATGACATTTCTACATTCCACCTCCTTCCTCCATAGCATTATTCTTTCCACAATGTATCTGGTTTGCTGTAGTTTAATAGCCAGCCGATTCATGCCCCGTGGTCTGATCCCCCTCCTTGTCTTTCCACAGATTCATTTGACCACCGGTGTCTTTTTTCTACTCCACAGCACGCTCCCGAAACGTCTCGTCCCATCTGGCTCCAGGCTGCAGAGTCTGCCTACAGGTTCGGTCTGGGCTCAATCGCTGGAGGTGAGTGACATGTCTGCAGCGGAGGCCCCCCCCTCCCCCCCGGGCCCGCACTGAAGGGGTAACCTTAGCCAGTCAGACTGGCGCACTGCTGAGGGCCCCGGGGCTGGCCATTGTGCTATGGGAGAGTAGAGGTTGTGATGTGAGGCCCCGGCATTGTGCGGCTGTGCCACCAGTGGCTCCAGGCTGTCGTTGGAGTTGGAGCTTTGGAATGACACAAATCTTCCGGAACCACACTCTCTGGAATTTCCATCTAATTACAGCGAAGAGGAACTGATACAAGGAACCTCTGACATAACCAGCCCTCGGATAGGGACACACTCTAACCCTGTGTGTGTGTGTGTGTGTGTGTGTGTGTGTGTGTGTGTGTGTGTGTGTGTGTGTGTGTGCATTTCCCGATACATACAAAGTCATTTCACCCAGGGTCAGTAAACCACACGTATAACATGAGTCTTCTCCTGAAACCGCCATGACTCAGGGGCAATAATGAGCTGATCCTCACCCTGCTCTGTGCTGACGCAGCAGTTTGCATGTTTTCAATGAGCCTTCATCACAGCAAACTGTTTTCAGTCATGTCAAAGTAAAGCTGGGAACGAGTTCAGAGCAGCATTGCCTTAACAATAACTTTACAGTTCCCTCAGAGTTACCACACTGCCTACTCAACAACAGCTTCATGCCAGTTTTTCTACACAAACAACATCTCTCTTCATTTCTCTGAGATCATTAAACACTTTGAAATGTATCTACAGAATAATCACTCAATATCCCAATCCTGTTACTGTACATATTAGCAAAAAAACCAAGATGATTACATGGCTCCTATGCACCTTTAGAACTTGAGAAGTTCTTTTTTTCATCAGCTGAAATAAACACAAGATCTATAGAAATTAAATAACTATGTTCATCAGTTGATTTATCCTTTTTGTAATTTTTTCAAGCAAAAAGTCACTAAAAATCCCAATTTGGGATTCTCGAATGCAAGACCGGGATTTTCTTCTTTTAGATTTGTAGTTTTTAGGGTTTTGGACTCTTGATTTGAAAAAAAAAACTAAAAAACTTAAAGACACCATCCTCACTCTGTGAAGTTTTTTTGTGCTCACTTTTTTAACCATTTTCTGACATTACACAGATTAAACAATGAATCTGTAATAGAGCTGCACAATAAATCCCAAATGCATTGTTATTGCTTCATGAGCATTTCCAATAAAAAACATCTATAATGTTTGATTTTATCGCCATGCATAAGAAAAGTTATTTCATGTAAACAAACAAAGCTTTCTCACTGAGCATGCGTACATTTGACCTGTTAGATGGAGGCCTGGGTATGACGCTCATGCTCCTATAGTATTCTGATTCAGTCAGATGAAGCCAATTTAGCTGTAAAAACACAGAGACAAAATAGATTGTAGATTTATGTCATCTATTACTTATACACCCTCATATGTACATTTGAAATGATCACACCTTACATTGTAATCCCAATATTAAACTGTGTTATATATTGTGCAGGTCTAATCTGTAAAGAGTTATGTGTTTATCCTCAGTTTTCATAATGTGTCTAAGGGGATTATAATTAATAATTTGTACTTCTTTATTGATAACATGTTGTTAGGATAGTATAATTGCCCGAGAAATATTTTAGTTTGAAACACCAAACAAAGGTTTTCAACTAGTGATAAATGTTTGTGTTTTGCAGCCACTGGTGCGACTGCTGTTTACCCCATTGACCTGGTGAAGACCCGCATGCAGAACCAGCGCTCCACAGGCTCCTTTGTAGGAGAGCTGATGTACAAGAACAGCTTTGACTGTGCAAAGAAAGTGCTGCGCTACGAAGGCTTCTTCGGATTCTACAGAGGTAACACTTTACAGATTCACAGCTCACAGGAGGACTGAAGTCTGTTTGTCGGCATGATGCATGTGGGGTATCGTGCAAAACAAACCGTCTGATGGGAAAGCATTAGGATTTGTCAGCAGGGGCTGATATCAGCAGCATGGCTTTGCTAATTGATACCAGAAACCTTTGCCCTCCCTGTTCAGCGGTGAATAAAGCAGCACCCAGGGGTCGCATTTTCATTATCTCAACTCCTGGGAGAGCTCTGAGAGGTAAAATGACCAGCAAATTCATGTAGTAGCAGCAGTGTCTGATCTGGCTCTGCGCAGAGGGTGATAATGGTGCTGAAGGCTCGTGATATACAACACTTCGACCCCTCAGGCTGTTCATATGAGGGAAGTCAAGACTGCCATCTACTGCTGCAGCTCTCTCTCTGATCTGATCTGCCTCCTCTGCTTCTCTGCTGCACATGATAAGAGGCTGGTTGACTTAGAGACATGCACACTCGGCTGTTTTTTTGGCAGCATACCAGCAGCAGTCGCTCAGCAGCTCCTTCAGAAGTTTATCTGGCTCGATGAAGGACGGCCGGTGAAATAGTATGGCGGTTATCGCCACTGTAGCACCCCCCCCCTTTCACCTGATTTTGTTGGTGACCACACAGCTCTCTCTGTTCCCCACCAACAGTAGATTAGGGCCTCAACAATGCTGATTCAAAACACAACCAGCAGTGTCATATTTTGGGACTTGTCAATAGGACCTTTGTGTGTTCTAGTGCATCAGATGTATCAGCCACATCAGTAAATATTTATGGTTTTGTTTTACGCTGGAGAGAGAACCCTGCAGCTTACATTGTCCCAGCTGTCAGCTCATGTTTTCATTCGGCAAAGATTAAAAAAAAAAAAGTGCATTCATTTCGAGCCAGACTTTGTCTCTCAGTCTGTCAGGTATTCTAATGGTATCTATGAATAATATTTTGCAGGTCTCCTCCCGCAGCTCATCGGCGTTGCCCCGGAGAAAGCTATCAAACTCACGGCAAGTCTGTGGAGCTAAGTGTTCAGAAAGTTGCTCAGATTGATTCACTGTGGGTGAAAAACATGAAGGAGAAACGCATTCCTCGCAATCAAGATGCGACGGCAAACCACAAGTTAACATTAATGCCCTGCTATCAGGATGGGGATTGTGTCTCATCTGCTTTTTGTCTCCATTTGTGCCCCTCTTTCTTTCTTTCTCTTTTTTTTTTTTTAGGTGAATGATTTTGTCAGAGACAAGTTCACCACACAAGATGGTTCCATCGTTCTGCCTGCAGAGATTCTCGCTGGTGGATGTGTAAGCAACACTTTAAAGATATTTTAAATCCAGCCTGTAAATGAACTCCAAACCCATTAAAGGGACACCTCATTTCAATTTTTCAACACGGCTAAATACTGGACATTTATCTTTAGGGTAAACATTTACTTACATTTATAAGCAGCCCTATAGTAATGCTTAACTTTTTGATAATAAAATCCTTGATGTTTCTTTTTAATTTGAATGAGTAAATCGATAAGTTGAACAGAAATAAAGTACATTAATGTGTCCGATGTACGGTAAACTTTGCCAACCTTTTCCCCTCTCACAAAGCTGTATTCTCTTTTACTGTATGACATAAATATTCAAATAGCTGAAGTTCTAGACAGATAGTTTTGTCTGCATTAAATGTAATGTCTGTATACAGGTGTGAGAGCATCTACAAACATCAGTCATTTAAGCAGAACGACTCAGAGAAGAGAAAAAGATATCTTAATGTAGAGCCTGTGCTGTTAAACTTTATGTTACTGCATTATTACTGAGTCATTGATTTGTAAGCAGCATAGTTTAACAACATTCATCAACTTTAGCCCTAACTTAAGCTCAATATTTGATGTGTGGTAGACTATTTTTTTTACATCTGAGTTGTCATGGAAAAGACTTAAACAGCATGAAATGTAAATACTCAAGTACCTCACATTTGTAGTAATGAAGTTAATGTGTTGTGATACATTCTACCATTCCTTGACTGCTGATTGATTTCTTAGTACGGTGATGATTAACCTATGAATAGTTTCTAACTACAGATCAAACTAGCCAGACTCAGCAGGTGGACTTAATTCATTTATTTGTTTTGTTTCAGCCGAAGTTTCAAAGTTTCAAAGAAGTATTTTTAGTTTGAGTATCTTTACTCACTGGACCTTCAAGGTTTTGAAGGTCCAGTGAGGAACTTGATTTTGTGTTTATTACGGCACCCCCTGTGGACAAAGTAGGACCATTTATCTCCTTGCTGATCTTGTTTTGTATGTCTGTAAGTAATCTTCTTTAATTTTTTAGGTCTCACACGAAACTCAGACTTTATCTATTATCAGAGAAAATTAAAAAACGTCTGTTAATCGCCTCAACTGACAACTACCCCGCAGCAGGGCTGACAGGCATTAAAAATAACTTTATAGACATTATCAATCATGTCACTGAGGGAAGGTTAGATAGAGACATCAGTTTTCATTTCAGAATGTTTCATTAAAATATAAAAAAAACTGCTCACAGAAACTTTAAACCAGGAGAACTGTATTTTTCTGTCACTTGCTCTGAAACATTTTACCCGCCTATAACTCATAACTAGTTTGTGTAAGAGAACATAAAAAGGAGCTGATCTTTGGCCTCCTGTTTGAGTTCCCTGAAGTCATAAATGAACGTTTGCAAAATCTTGCAATTTAGGTATTTTTTTTCCAACTAGGCCCCAAATTGTAAAATATGAAAACATCTTATAAGTGCAGAGATAAAGTTAAGATGTTATTCCTTCACTCTGGCTCTGTGCTGACTGTGCTGAAGCATAACAGCAGGCCTTGCAGCAGAGCCTGCAGGTTGCTCACAGAGGAGCTTGGGTCTGCAGGGTCAGGACCCCTGTCAGGGTATAATTGTAGGAAGAGGCCCCCGGAGGGTCCTGGATGAAGCTGGGTCTGGCTCAGTGTGATTGAGTTTGACAACGCAGTACACACCCGAGGCATGGCCGCAGTGCAGGTCTGCACACAGGACCACGGGGATGTTTCAAACACACATGTTCAACACCTAACAATACATCCCATATTTGACCTGCTTGTATCCATACATGTGTTATTATGATCCAGGAATCCTTCCTTTATTTCAGTGAAGTGGAAGTCTGGTTAAACTGACAGCTTGTTAAATGATGCCATCATTAGAGTGGAGAAGAAGATAAAAGAGAGGGAGTGCATCAATCTTCAGAGCAGCGGATATTCCCCCCTCCACTTTGAAAATGACTAAATGTGCCGGAGCTTTTTTTAGCCCTTTGCTCAGATGTTTACAGATAAGATCCCCTCCCCTGAATGTCACCAGCAGCCATCGTGGGGCCTGATTCGATTTGGGGCGGGTGATAAATGTGCCTGAGTCAGAGGGTGCCAAGCCTTCAGGGCATTGCCTGTCCGTACCCTGAGCCGTCCGGGTGATTCAGCGCTCTCCCATGGGAACGGGGGGTGAATTGGGGAAGTGTGCGGCACAAGGCCAGGCCGGGCCGCTCAACCCTGCCACAGGAGGTGCCTCGGGGGGGGGAGGCAAGGGGGCAGAGGGTCGCTGCCAGGGTCAGAGATTCCCGACCATGAGCCAAGGGCTTCTACTCACCCGACGCCTGCTCTGCTCTGACCTCAGTTATTCTTCTATCAATGCCTCCTCTATCAAGGCCGTCTTGTTACTAGACACAATCAGATCAGGAGGAAAAAAGTGTCTTTTGTGCTAAAGTTTACAGAGATAATTTGAAAATTCCTACTTGAGAGAAATGCTTACACATCATTACATCATCACCCAAAGTTCACCTCTCTAATCTAAGAAACTTACATCTGTGCTTTTTAAAAAAACACTCATCAGCGGCTTCTTGTCCCCGGTGTTTCCTGCAGGCTGGAGGTTCCCAGGTGATCTTCACCAATCCTCTGGAGATTGTTAAGATCCGTCTGCAGGTGGCTGGAGAGATCACCACAGGCCCCCGGGTCAGTGCCCTGAATGTTGTGAGAGACCTGGGCTTCTTTGGCCTCTACAAGGTAGGTCAGCACCTCTGCAGCTCCATGACGTCTGCAGCAGCAACCTCTACTCACTGTCATACAAGGGCATTCTCTTGCTCCTCAGAAACAAAACAGACAACAGACTGTTCACTTTGGTGTGTTGTAACAAGAGAGACAGGCAGAAGAAGTTTAGTTGAAGACATTTTCATTATTGATGAATTTAAATGAATTTAAATGTAGCAGTCAGTGCAATTCATTAATAAGTTTATACAATATCAGTAAACAGTAAAAAGTCCCTCAAAACCAACAAAAAAAACTTTGGATACTTTTTTTGCCTGATTTGATCCTCACATCTGGCAACAGTGACAAAGAAAAACTTCCTTTAAACAGGCAGACACCTCCAGCAGAACCAGAGCTGAAGTGTCACTGTCCAGGTTTTATGTTTTTTAATTATATTTTCTTGATTATTGTAAGTTTAATTTAGATATATTAACAAGACCAATAGTCCAGTCTTCTAGATATGCAAAGGAACAGGAATTTACAGAATTACAAAAATGATTCAGCATATGAATATCTTCATCTAAGTTTTCCATTTATTATATATCCTTGAACTGGAAATACAAAATGTAACATCTTTCTAAGCATTTTTGTGAAAAGCAGAAGCAATTAATAACCATGTACATCAGTACAAATACTAAATGTTTGGACTCAAATAAAAATCACGTCAGCTTGTTTGTTGTTGTTGAAAACAGTTGTCAGGAAGAAGTTAGGGCTTCTAAAAGTCTGCTTTTATTTAGAGATCAGGGTTCCATTTTGTCATGTAATTGCTTGTGTATGAGGTGGATCTGGTCCAACTGAAATGAGTATTTCATTAACTCAAGCCGAACACATCCACCAGCTTTTATATATGAGGTCAATAGTTTTTTCATAAACCTGCTGCTAAACAAACAAGATTGGAAAACTTTTCTTGGCGGTGACAGCTAACTCCTGATTGTTTAATCAAATAATTGTAACCCCAAAAAACGGTCGATTTAACAAAGATTAAAGTTCAATACTTCCCTTGTTAGATTAGTGTATTGAATGTACTTTAGTTTCCACTTCTGTATATCCCTGTGTGAGTTTTGTTTTTGCTGTTCTGTTGGGGTGATGAAGGACTGCTGTGTGAGTACACAGACATGATGACGATCAGAAGAGGACATTTTTCTGACGGTTTGCTTAAACAGTGTTAAACATGTGAAGGAGTCGTGGCCAACATCAGACAGTGAATTAGTGAAGCATTGCGCTCTGCTACTGCTCCTTTCCAGATCCTTGTGGCTTTACTTGGAGCTCCACTCGTGTGTTCATACTCCATATTTTAATGAGGAGCAGACAGTTTGTGGCTTGTTAAAAAAAAAAAGGAAAAAAGAAAAAACCCTTAATTCTCTTGGCAAAGGAAGCATGCACATCAGGGTCCATGGCAATCCTGTGTGTGTGTGTGTGTGTGTGTGTGTGTGCGTGATGGATCTCTCTCTAGGCTTCATGTCTGCCTGGGGCTCTTTGGCTCCATCATCAACATTAAAGCCCCCCCTGTAGGTTGAACAAAACAGCTCAGAGGTCAATTAATCTCAAGACAAACGTCCTCTGAACACCATGTTTATATATATATTTTTTCTTTTTCTTAAAGGGAGCCAAAGCTTGCTTCCTGCGTGACATCCCCTTCTCCGCTATCTACTTCCCTGTTTATGCCCACACCAAGACTAAACTGGCTGATGAGGACGGAAGGCTGGGGGCCCTGCAGCTGCTCACAGCTGGAGCTATAGCAGGTAAGAAACAACAGCGAAGTTCAGCTGCCTCTGTTTTTTTTAATTGAGGGATGTGGGATATTTTCTACTACAAAAAAATACAAGGAATGAAGTTTAGTTTCCTCTGTTTGTCCTTTGAAACACTGGCTGTATACGTATTTGCAATGCATTTGTTGTATCATATATACAGCTACACCCATTTTAAGCCCTGCATGATGCTGCAGCTAGGAAGTTAGAACCTGTCTGTGCTTCATCGCGTCTGTTGGGAATCCTAAGGTGTTCCGGCGGCTTCCCTGGTGACCCCTGCTGATGTCATCAAGACCAGGCTCCAGGTGGCCGCCCGAGCAGGCCAGACGTCATATAACGGAGTCATCGACTGCTTCAGGAAGATCCTCAAGGAGGAAGGCTTCAAGGCGTTTTGGAAGGGTACAGGAGGTAAATACAATAACAGTTCTATTTGTAGTTTCATGGCTGTTTCTTTATCCCATATTGTAAATTACAAACTATCTTCTGGTGGTAGCTCGCGTTTTCAGATCTTCACCACAGTTTGGTGTGACCCTCGTGACCTACGAGCTGTTGCAGAGATGGTTATACGTAGACTTCGGAGGACAGTAAGTACTTTACACCTTCACAGATCTAAATACCTTTAGATAGTGGAAGAAGTGGCTCCAGGCTCTAATCCGTCTCTTTTCACCAGTCGTCCTGCGGGCTCAGAGCCCACTGCCAAAGCGTCCCTCGACGACCTTCCCTCTGTGACTGCAGACCACGTAGGGGGCTACCGCCTGGCTGCTGCGACCTTTGCCGGCGTGGAGAGGAAGTTTGGTCTGCACCTGCCAAAGTTCAAGTCTTCCAGCGAGGTTACAGTCAAACCAGCGGAGTCGGAAGTGAAGCCGCAGCCGTTATAAAACGTCTGCTTGATGTGCCTGAGAGGGCTGCATGCTGCTACAGTCATGTTTCCTCCAGAAGCATTAAACTGAACCGAGTACAAACCAATGCCTTTGAGCGTTTGTCTTACTTTGAATGCTGCATGAGTCAGGCTTTCTTGTGTTTTTTTTTTGTTGCACAACTTTATTGTACATATTGTACTTCTCTATAGAGGGACATTATGGCCTTACAAAAGGATTGTTACTGCTTTTTCTGGTGTGCGATGGCTTTTCTGGTGTGCATGTATGTGTCAGTAAAATTTCAAAGACATGAAGATGTACAGATGTTTTCAGAAGTGTTCGTTTTGAAATAATGGCCGGGGACTTGGGGCAAATAATTTAAATGTATTTATTGTATTTTATTGAAATAAATCAATCAAACTGTTTTCTTCTGTGTGAAAATTACATTCTCAGTTTCAACACCAAGCTTCAGGAGACGAGCGATCTCTTGTTAAGACCCCTCTGACGTACATGACACAAATCACCGAGCAGTAACAGCATACATGATCATCTTCTCAGGCATTTATTATATCCCTACTATCTCAACTCTAACCAGCACCACTACATAAGTCAGAACTAGTGCATTATAGAACTATACAGAAGTAGAAAGAAATTTGAATTTTGATATATCAGTATTTTACAAGCTGGGGAAAAATTCCAGTCATCAGTCTTAAAGGAACAGGTGGCAACATGGGCGACAGTGATAGTAGGATTACATTCCCAGGTGTTTTCAAGATGTGATTGCTTTTTACTCAAACTTTGGTAGAAATGGATGGATTTTACAATCGAGAAAAAATGAAAGTTTAAGGCATCTGGCTAGAAACAGGATGACCTGTCTGTGTTTGTGAATATGGCTTTCTGTAAGTGTCTGAGGTTGATAGCCCTGTCGCTTCTGATAATCCAAACAAAGACCCTCCAGATTGCTGAGAAAGCCAGCGTAGTGGCTGCCTTCTCAGCAGTGTTGTTGAATAAGAGAGAGGAATAAACAAAAAGACGTTTCCTCTGTCCTGTTGTCACCACATCTGTCCTACTCCTCACATTGAGGCTGATAATAAAACAAGCACTGGTCCCTTAAACATCTCGTGCACAGTGAGTGGATCAGGCGGCCAGGCGCTGAGCTGCCAGCTCCTCTGCGTCGTCTCGGTTCTCGTTGATCTCTGCCAGCGTGCGTACAAAGCGGGTCCACTCGTCGTTGCGTGGAACAGAAGTTTGCTGAGGGACAAAAAATGATTCAAATATGAAAAACACTCAATGCTCTGTGTGCATGTTAGTGAAACTAGTACAAACACAAACCATAAATAGTTGAAATAAAATAAAAAGAACCTCTCAGAAAATCTTAAATTGAGTTCTTCAGTTGTCGAGTAATTATTATTATTATTTTTTTATTTTTTATTTTACAGGGACATTGCATATTAATAAGCATTTCGGTAAATATGCCAGAGTTAGCCAAACGGTTAATTTTTATCTGTTGTCCCTGACCAGATTTTATAAAAGGCTCCCTAAAAAAACAAATTCAAACATCGCTAAAAGCTACAAAAATAGAAATATCATGACAGTAATGAAGCAGACAGGTGAGCAGCCACAGGAGAAAATACATAAACCATGCAGGATACACATAAAGCAGCATTTGGTTAATATAAAAAAATGTATATCATGCAGGACAGACATGGAGAGCTTTGAGCAGACATAATGTACCAAAAAAAACCCCCCAAAAAACAAGTATTAGCAAAAACACGTATCCAATAACTTACTGAAGTAAATGTAATGTGCACACAACAAGACAACATGTAACACTATAAACAATAAACACGTACAAATTACACAAGGCCACATATAAAACATTGAGTGAGCTGTACCTGAAGCTCACCTAAACAGACAACTAATGCATGCAGGCCACATTCATTAAAATAACAGGACACATTCACCAATTAATCCCTACAGCAGGTAAGATTCTCAATCATTTCTGCAACAACTTGCTTCATTGATTAGGTGAGGAAAATTAATAAAGAAATGAATAGGTAGGAAGTCCAGTGATGGCTGCTCACCTCTCCGACATCGTACACAAGAACTCGCCCATCGGAGTCTCCAACAGCGATCTCTCTGCCTGAATGAGCCCATCGGACCCTGTTGAGGGCCGGGTTACCGTCTACTGTGACGCTGGCCGTAGGAACCTAGAAATACACAAGAAAAGAAAAAATATAAGAATGGAAAAAAAAATCTTTCATTTCTGTACTACTTCCTCACAAGGTATTAGATTAAAAAGCAAAAGAGGATGAACAATTGAGATTAGTTACTCGTCTGGGGACTGGAAGTAAAAGAGTGATGAAATATGTGTGTGTGCTGCTCAGAGGATTGTAATACCTCCGTGTCGTTGTTGAGGTTCCAGAGGTCAAGATGGCCGACTCCGTCAACACAAGCAAACAGAGCAGGGTGAGTGGGAGACCACATGACATCATACACGTAATCCGAGTTATCTTCAAACGAGTAGAGGGGCTTGTTATTCTGCAGAGAGATTTGAAGGTAAAAGACGTTAAAGACTTGAGTGATAAGTAGGCATGAGCAAACGACACATTTAACTTATACAGAATCTAAAAATAGAAATCAAGGTAAACTCTGGTCAAGGGTCAAAGTTCCTGACAGCTATTGGATGATTTGATTTAAAATTCAGGAGAGCCTTTTATGTTTAACTTTGGATATAATGTAAACCTTTTCAAAATGTGCTCAATCTTCATTTTTCATTTGTTTTCCTTTATGATCAAACACATTCAAACTAATGACACTTATATTGGTTTTGTGCTGAGTGCTAGGTTGCAGTTATAAACACTAAATGGTGAACAAGACAGGAAGGGCATTAAAGCTGCTTATACGCCGTGCAGGTGTGAAGGTATGATGCTCAATCTGAGATCATCTAAGCAGGCACTAGGAATCATGCCATGGTTAGACTTTTTCATTGGTTCATCTTATTCACATGAAAGGTTTTTGTCTCCTTATTTCACTCCAACTTATTTTCCAAGAAAGCTAAGTCTAACAAAAGAGGAGCATTAGCTGTTAATACTCCTTTTAACCTTTACTTTACCACAGCTGCTCATAATTTCAAAAGAACAATAACTTGAATTAAATTTCTCCCTTTCCCCTGTTGTGTCAGTATTAACCAAATCTTGTCATAATAGTAGGAACACGATAGTTTTCTAGGCTTAAAAATGCTCTTGTATTGTGACTTCTGTTTCCAAACCCATTCACTAACCCTTTTAATAATAGAAGAATGCGGCTTGGAAATTAACATAATGAGGAAATGCTGGATTATATCAAATTTAGCCGGGGCATAGAACACACACATGGATCCTTTCAAACACATGAAGAAACCCTGAGGCATTCTGGGACATTAACATATCAGCACAGATATGTCTGGTACCTTGGTGCTCCACAGCTTAACGGTCCAGTCAAAAGAGGAGGTCACAAACAGGTGGGAGAAGTCCAGAGGCCCAGGAGCTGTGTGGCAGTGGATCCCTGTGATGGGCCCCTGGTGGCCCTCGAACATCTCACTGATGCCCGCTTTGCTGTGGAGAACACACACAGTGTTCAGTGCAAACAGAGCGACATGTTGAATCCAGCATGATGTTGAATATAATTAGGTGTGATACATTGTGCTGTGCATAAAACTACAACGGAAATCCAAAACAATAATTTGGGAGGTGCATTAAGAATTATATTTATATATATATATATATATATATATATATATATATTTTTTTTTTTAGAAGTCATTAGAGATTTTTATTGATTCCCAAAATAGAACAGTCTTTAGGAAGGCATTAGGTATAGAGAGGCTAATGGTATCCTGTTACAGAACAAACAAGGTGCGGACTTAAATTAAGCACCACTTATTACAATGCAGACGCTGGTAAGATGTATCCATGTGTTGTTGACTGTTTGTTCCAGTCTGACTTCACTTTGAACTGCAAAATTGTGTGACTCTTTGGGGTTCAGATTTGTCTAGATAGTGGATAGACTGACCTCTGATTCAGGAGATATTGATTGTCTATGCCCTTGTTTGTATTATATAACTCTACTTTTTTTTTTTCCACATTCATTTCTCATTTAAATATCATGTGATAACCAGCAGGGCAGCAAAAGTGCCTGCAACCTCCCAACCACATGTTGCACGGCTGTTAACCAACTGAGGCTCTGATAATTAACGCAGAGAGGTAAATACTCAGCGTGAGTGATGCTTATGTATTATTAACTGTGATGAGAGGATCATACCATCGTCAATGAGGTGGGAAATGATTCCCTCTATTACAGAGGGGATTCTGCACAGCTAAACCTAGCAGCTTTCGTCTTAGTGTTGTCGACAGGCACACTGCAGGACATGCTAACACACTGCTCACTGGCAGCTCTGATTTAAGCCATATTACCGAAGGAGGAGGAGGAGAGGAGACTCTCAATTGAGAACATTGTGGGATGAACTAGCAGTTTTTATTTCTCCCCGGGACGACTGACTGTAAACAAACTCTCTCACCCAGAGAAACATACCGAAAAAGAAGAGAGAGAAAAGTGAAGAGGGGAAAAAATGATTTGTTTCCCCTGCATGTGTGCCCTGTTTATGTTGAACGACCTTTACAAACACAACTGACAAGCGGAAAGGAAAAACAGGATGGCTGGTCAGGAGTGAAACCTCAAACAGCGGGAGATCAAGTGTTGGATTTGTGTTGCACTGGGAAGTGAGTGGGCTATATTTATTTGACACTCAGTGCAAGGTGGGCCCTGACAGGCTGCCTCAGTTTCCTGGCCATGGTCGGGAGGGGGGACACCGGGGACCAGAGCTGCTTTGTGAACGCACCTTCCATGACGACATGACATGTACACTGAACCGTCCTCGCTGCCCACCACGAAGTTGTTGACGTCTCCGAGGGGGAAAGACATGGAGGTGACAGCTACGGCTTTGGACTGCTTGAACACCAGCTCCATGCTGTCCTGTTGAGAGGAGGAGGAGCCACAGTGGAACAACATCCTTTAACAAGCTCCTCGCTCTGGCTTAATGTTAACACACATGCTGCCAAGCACAACCTATAAAAGTCACTTGACAGTTTATTGATGCATCATCTAAATTCAACTAGCACTCCATAAAAAAAGGAAGTCTGACATTGAGGTCCTGGCAGCTTAGATGAAATGACACAGCTAGCAAAGTTAATTTCCTGGAAAGTGAAAAATGAGTTGAAGAAAAAATAAGCGAGGGGAAGCTGGAAAGCTGAAGAAAAAAAGGAGGAGCCCGGCCGAAATGTTTGACATTTAATGTGAAAGGGGGGAAACAGGAAGAGAGCGGAATGTGACAGCGAGGAGACAGAAAGTTACACAAAATGAAAAAAAAAGGTCACCTATTTAAGATTTGATGTTTTATTTAACACAGCTATTAAAGTTTATGGTTGAATCTTAAATCCTAAAGCGTTAACACATTTTGCCTCAGAAGCCCCGTACACACACACACACACACACACACACACACACACTAAAATAAACTGTGTGTTACCTGTGGCTGAGAGAGCATGTCCAGACTCCACGAGCACATCTTGCCGTCAGTGGAGATGCTAATCAGGTTGTTGGCGTTCTGGGTGCCAACCACATTCACGCAGTAGACTGGGTGCTGCAAACAGAATCAGGGGAGAATTGTACTCTTCACCTTTGCTTTAAATAAAGGTAAGAGGTTAATGATTTATTAGTTATATTTACCGTATGTGCTGCTGCCGACAAGGGAGTCCTCTGCACCGGGGTCCTCTTGTTGCTCCTGTTGTCCCACAGAACAATCTGCCCGGAGTAGGTGCCCCCAACCACAACATTAGGGTGGAACTTTGCAAACGCAGCCGACATAACAGCTGACTGTGAGAAAGAACACAAACAGAGAAAGTGACAAGTGAGGAGGTTGAGCTATCAAGGAGGGAACAAATATGCATACAGGCCTCAGTCTGGCGTCAGTCATACAGGTCGACCTTAAGACAACGACTCATCGCTTTCTCTGCCATATTGTAGGGCGGGTTAATATAGAGGTGCAGTATGATATTTACCAGAGCATGACAGATATTTGATACCACCAAGAATCATTTTAGAGAGGAAGAATTTGGAAACTGATAAATTTTACTGTTCAAGCTCAAATGATTTGGGATCTTTTGTACAGGGGTTGTAATCCCATGCTGCATGGATACGAGTATAAAAAGTAGTGAGAAAGCTGTTTTTTTTTTCAATAAACAACTCGATATAAGAACTTATTAACTTAAAATGATCATATTAAAAATGTTAATGTTTAGGCAGGCCTATGGGTAATCAGGTCCACCCAGTGTATTGTGCCAATTATTGTTCCTGGTTATAGCAGGATTTTATAATGTCGTCCATGAAGTACTAATTTTTTCTTTATTCTATCTTCTTTCATTGTATGTATGCTGTTGTTGTTTTTTGTTGATGTAAAGCATTTTGTGACCTTTGTCTGCGAAAAGCGCTATATAAATAAACTTTATATATTATCAACCAATTGTGTCAGGAGTCAACTGTTTGCTCAGCTGTGATGTTCTGCTCCAAACGATACTGTGAGGAGTAAACGATGGCGTTATAATGCGATGGGCTCTTACCTACTGTCCAAATAATCTTGAATGCTCTAGACTTGTTTCTGAGCCTACCCTAAATGATGATGACATGCTTATGCTAAGTTCATTCTACACTGAGGTGATTTAAATAAATGCAAAAACTGGAACAAATCAATACCAGCTACAGCTCTGCTAAATACTGGACTTCAACAAAAATCAACTGGGACCAGTTGTTTTTCTGCTTCATCTCAAAGTCACAGATGTGTTCTGTGTGTGTTACCTCTTTTCCTTAAACACGCTTGGTTGTGTCCTTCATCACTCACGCTTCAGTTTTTTTCAGGGGGAAATATACAAACCTTCCAGACTCATTAACAGGATTATTTTATATTCTTGGACCACGACTTGATCCGTGTATTTCATTACTTGACTTTGGGTTTTGTGTGGCCTACATGCACTCATCACTTCACCTAACATCATCTTAACAGAATATCTTTTTTTTCCCAAACTGACTTCTTAACAAAGTGTGACGCATGGTTAAAGAAAAATCTCATTTAAAGGCCGACTGGGAGGCACAGAGAAAACTGCGTTCACACTTCTGTTCAGTTTTTATCCATCTGAGCAAAACGGCTGCTTCTACATCCGCTCTGGAGGCAGTGAACATGTGGTTCTACTCTACTTGTCTCGGTGACGGAGCCTCCGGGGCAGGTATTATAATAAGGCTGGGCAGAGCAGGAGGAGCAGCTAACTCGTCTGAACACAGGCCCCCTTGTTTGGATGCACATGATAACCAGCCTCGCCTCACACACGTTATCCTGCTGCAGCGCTCGGATTCCATTGGACTCCTGCACCACAGGTCGTCTACGGAGCCTCACAAACATGTATTAGTGGATGGATGTGGTGGAGGTGGATGCCAGTAGGGTGAACTAACTGGGGTGGTTGGTGGTTTGTGAAACCACCAGTGAGGACAGGGGGAAGGGGGGGAGGAGAAACAAGCAGAGATACTTTTTAATACCTGACAGTGGAAGACGTACTCCGGCGTCGCCTTCTTGTACTTCATGTTCCACACTAAGGCCACGCCGTCTGGCTCGTGAGGAGCTTCCTCGTTGTTGTTGTACGAGGCAACAAGGAGTTCAGGATACTGTTGACAGGGAATAAAAGAATCATGCCAAATGAATTGGGGAAGGGGGTGGTGGTGGTAGACATGCCCCTTGGGCTCGGCTCCATGTGGACAAGCCCGCCCTGCCTGCCCTGTGCGGAGCTGCTGAAAGAATGACTAACCCTTTTCTTAAGATTTATGGTCCTTTTAATTAGCCCCTCCCCCCTTACAAACTTTGGTAACTTACATTTAATTTCCTTTCCTACTTTCAACTTAAAGCTACAGAGGGAGAGTAAAACAGAGAAACTCACAGAGAGACTGAAGTTCTGTCATTAAAAAACACAGGCAGAAGAATTCCTCCAGAAATAGCAAGAATTATTCATCTGAGATTTATACTTTATGTATTCATTATTTCATATAACAGAGGTTTCAGTATCCGTCTGAGTGAGTAAACTGTTAACAAAGAGCTGCTGTTCAATCACTGTCAGAAGTCATTGCAGGTCATGGATTCAATGACCTTAGACACCAGGGGAAACAAATCATTACGGCCTCCGACTAAGTGACAATTTGTCTGGGACATAACTAACTTTTCCTGAGGGACTTTTGGCTGAACATAAATGCTGTCAACCTCAAGCTAGCTAATCATAAAGCATTATGGCTGTGCAAAGCTAACTTGTTTCAACAGCCAATTAACAACAATTATTAGACATTTTTAGAAGAAAACAAACAAACAATAAATTTGTTAGGATTTAAATGTTGACAGTGGCAGACATTTGACATTTTAAATGCTTCTCTGAGAAATGTGTTTATCTGTTGGTTTAATCACAAAAAAGCTATAAAAAAAATAAAAAGAAGAAGACCTGGAGGGACCAGTCCAGACAGGTGACGACACGATGCTTAGACCAGCGCTCATCCATGAACTGTCTGTTGAGCGAGAGCTTTGCTCCGGCCTGGATTTCACTGGAAAAAAACAAAAACAAAAGCATCACAAATCAATAAAAACACTTCTTCAAAAGCCAATTACAAGTAAGAAAGCATACAAGTTGTCCAATTATTACCCCTCCTTCTCCTCCAGGTCACGGCCGCTGTAGTCAAAGAAGAGATCCACGTGCTCTGAGAGAGCTCGCTCGATGATGCGAGTGCTGTGGTCGAAGAAGTTCACAAACTCGTCAGAGTGCAGGATCTGGAGTTTCTCCTCTTCTGTCAGCTCGTGGGGGGAAGCTGCACAGAAACACAACAAACATGAGAAAAAAGAAATAAGGGACCCTTCTTCTGATTCCCAACTTCATGAAGGCCTTGCATGGAGGGACGGAGATAGCAGCCTGAGAAGTTGTTGTCATGCTTCTTAGTGGTTCTTCATTCGTGCATTATTTATTCTGGTGTTCTCAGCTCTGTAGCTTTTACAGATCAACTTGTTTATTAATTGTGATTGGAACCTGCGCACTTTATGCACCTCAGCACTTTAACCTGTCTACCGTGCATTTGCACTTTGTGTATTTTATGTATTGTCTGTGTTGTATTAAGTGTCTCTCCCTGCAACCAAATCTACCTACGAGTACAAATAAAGTAACTTGAACCTGAACCATCAAAATATGAAAAGTTATGTTTCAATTAAGAGCAGGAAAATTCCTGGATAACTAAATGGCTTGATTTATTTTTTTATTTTCAAGTACCTTCCTCCTCCTCTCTCTGGTCCGGCTTCTCGGTCTGAGTCTCGATCACAGGTTGAGGTGGAGCAGCTTCTTCTTCTTCTTCTTCTTCTGTTGATCACAGAGGGAGTTATGTTAAACACTTACAT
This sequence comes from Labrus bergylta, assembly GCF_963930695.1. NCBI lineage: Eukaryota > Metazoa > Chordata > Actinopteri > Labriformes > Labridae > Labrus > Labrus bergylta. Next base: position 27,793,352 of record NC_089207.1, on the reverse strand, counting down.
TACATTTAATAAAATGTCTAACACGGTTTATACTAACAAGAAAATGGAAAAAAAAAAACATTTAGTCAACATTTTAAACATACGCAGCGTAACTCTAATTCAAAATAACTTGCACACTACAAACAGTCAAGCCTCATTAAAGACGATTCATACCTTTTGGTCACTACACCTTTCCATCTCCATTATTTTCTTTCCTCAATGAAAGCTCCACCCGGTGATTATCTGCACTGAAAAAGACTGATTCTGTATCTGCCTTGCATTTGTTTGGTTTGTCAGCGACAATGTCGCCTTTCAAAAAGAACCTGTTCCTCTAAAGCGGGGAAAGTTTGTCATTTGTGTTAAAGGGACACAGCACAGCGGGTGTGCTGTTGTCATAGGGACCCCTGTCTCTCCTAAGTGTTAATGAGACTGCAGCCTTTCAATAGAGAGTCGAGCTGTCAGTGTTGCCGCTTCCTCTGTGTCACAGTGTGGCAGGTTGAACCCCTTCTAGGACACACAGGGCAGCGGGGCAGAGGGTGTGGAGCAGCTGCCCGGGCCCCGTCCCATCGGTCTGACCAGATGACGGCATGGTGCAAAAACAGATGGCGACGCTGGGATTGTCTTGTGCTTGTCTTCAAAAGGTGGCATGGGGATGGCACAGAGGTTTTCTGCCTGGCTGCCCCGAGACAAGCTTCTCCCTGAACAGCAAACCCCGAGCAATTACCGTCCTAGCAGGAGGTCCTGCAACTCCTATTCATCCTCAGAGAATGTACAACAAAATACAGGCCAGACCAGCTGGCAAACAGCACACCGGTTCTACTTCGGAGGAGATAAACGTGTTTTTTTTTTCTCCTCAAAACACATCTCTGAAAGACGGTATATAGACTACGCTTTCAATGTAAAGCATAATAGAAAAAGCCGGACAAAACAGATTCACCAGAAGAGGAAAAATACTCGCCTGGTTCCTCCGGGCGTTTATCTTGGTATGAGTTTTAAAGTTAATCTAAGATGACAGCACCGCATGCCAGAATTTCCTTCCTACTGAGATAATCTAAATGATAATGTCATCTGTCACTTTGTCCATAGAAGTGATTTATCCCTTTTTATCAGATGGAGGTTTGGGGAAGAAGGTTATTGGGTGCACTGATGAGTTTACTGAAACCAGGGTTGATGACACGAGCCATTTCAATGTACGGCCATACCCTGCAACCAACAGCACAAGGTTAAAATCTTTCCTTTCAAGGGCCTCAATCAGGCTTAAAGGAAAACAGTAATCACTGTCTTTCAGATAGTCCCGGCCGTGCTCGTCAGCCCTCTCCCTGGTGAGGCAGCCAGAGCAATCAACCTGCCAGGCATTAGGAGCGGATAGACAATCTGAAAATAAAGGGTATAATGCACCTGCCAGCCAAAATGGCCATTTGGAGAAAAGCTAGTGATCCTGGTGACCCCGCTGTGGATGTGTGTGTGTGTGTGTGTGTGTGTGTGTGTGTGTGTGTGTGTGTGTGTGTGTGTGTGTGTGTGTGTGTGTGTGTGTGTGTGTGTGTGTGTGTGTGTGTGTGTGTGTGGGGGTGGGTGGGGGGGGGGGGGCTAGTAGCGCCTAGCTAGGGTGGCGGTGGAGGAAGTGGGGAAGAGGGGGGGTTGCATTTAACAGAATTCACCCGGATCAGCCATGTCCCATACACTGACACCTCCTCTGAAAGCAGGCCCAATTACAGCTTTTGTACCACTTAAGAAATAAAAGCTTTTGGGGGGGCTGAGGGGGGGAGGGGGTTTAGTAATCACAGGTCTTAGTCAATGGAAAATATATTAATGCAAACACGGTATGAGGCCAAAGATGTACCAGTTCAAAACTAAATGACCTTTGCCCACCGCTGCAGGTGTCTCCCGCTTTCTATACGTTAACACCAAACAAGAGTCTGACTTCAGCACGTGCAGAAGGGTTTTTCTGTCCAATAAAAGACCAGCACACATAAGACAGACCCCACCCCTACACACACAAATAAGTGCACTGTCATTTCTCCGTTCCTAAAAACCGAGCACATCTTACAAAATGCACTTCAAAAAGTGTTACAATGTTTGTAATTGTGTATAGAAATGTAGCAAATAGAGAAATTGCTAAAAGGCAAATAAAAAACAAAGAGTCAGACTGTCTGTCATTCTGATAACACAGTTCAAGACGTGGTCATCTGTGACACAGGAGTCTATTGTTGTCGTCAACATGGTTACTCCATGCCACTCCGATCACACCGAGGTTGAAAGATCACTGACAGAAATCCCAAACTAGGACTCTCCTGCTAAAAATCAAATGCCTGATAGATTCTAAAAAAAAAAACTTGTAATCTTCTTAAAACAGAGAAAAAGACTAAGTTACACAAATTGAAACCAAGAAAAAAAAAGGATAACATACTAAATGTTCTGTTAGAAATGAGAAGCTACTGTATGATAAGGGGAGGGAGATACAATAGATATTTCACAGTACTAATCATCAAGTGCATAAAAGCTGAACACAATTACAAGTGGCACTCCACACAAGAAGGCCATTAAAGGGCTTTTGTGATTAAAAGTTTTGACCTGCCTCTGAATTCAGAGTGATTAAAACAATCATATTCAATTAAATATCAGATTTACTGAACTGCTCTACATACTCATAATCCTGACAAGCCTTTTTAAACACGACACCATACTAACCACCACACACACACACACACACACACACACACACACACACACACACACACACACACACACACACACACACACACACACACACACACACACACACACACACACACACACACACACACACACACACACACACACACACACACACACACACACACACACACACACACACACTATCTTACTCAATAATTACTGCCTCTTGTTGAGGAGTGCCTATTGATGCGGCATATTACATACTAGTGCACTGAGGGAATACTGTACCTGGGGTACAGATATTCACCAATCAGGGGGCTTTAAATCCTGAAATGACCTACAGAGGAATAGCACTAACTTTAACAGAAGTAATGCAAATGAGCTGTCCCATCGTATTAAACTAAGCAAATAAAGATAGTACAGCTTAAGATATCTATGAGGACTTTTCAGGGTAGGCTAAGCTAAACAAAAAACACTATGCCCAGTTTTTGTTCATGGTAAAATAAAGCAGTACGGCTCCATTAATAAAAAACACATATTAACAAAGATGTGTTCTCCTTGACTGATCCGGGGTTTTCTTAATGCCAGCAGGGCAGGTGATGTTAAAATCTTCCCCTCCTTTCTTGTGTCCAGCGGACTCTGTTGAAACCCTTGGTGCTCACCCGCCAGGACACAACAATCCCTCGAAACGCCACCGCCCGCTGACCTTGAGAGTGCCGCGCCGTCGCCTCCCTTTTGACAACATGATAAATCGCTCAATCAGAGAACCGGCCTGAAGCCACCCCGCGCATCAAAAATGCGCCGAGGGGAGCAAGTGAGCAGGGAAGGGGGATGCCGCCTCATCGAGTGCCAGAAGTGATGGTGTGAAAATGCACAATGTCACTGAGTGTGTTTTGTTATGTGCCTGCTCGGTGAAGGGAGAAGACAGGGAAGCGAGGGAACTTGATGAAATGATTACATAGCGGCAGAGAGGGGAAGGGGGGGCCTTGTGTTGAACAGCTGGCAGGAACCATCATTGTTTAACACAGTTTTACAATGCCCAGTAGAGTCCGGAGTAAAGACCGACGACAGACAGAGGGATGCTCTTCATCCTTCGCTAGTTCTGTTTGCAGTCTTTCCACAAAATCACACTTTTTTTTTCATTACTCTCGCTGCATGGCACATCAGAATTTTCTACACATCACCTGGTGGGACAACAACCACCAATCAGGACGCTGTTTAAAATCCTAAACAGGCTTTCAGAATGCTTACAAAAACGTGTCAGCTCAGGCAAAAACAAATGGAGCAAACGGCTTAGGAGACATTCCAGTAGTCGCAGTTTTGTCAGATCTGTCTAATAAAAACAAAAAAATCAGGACAAAAAACAAAAAAAAATTCTAATCAGGATTTAAGTCGAGCGCATGATTTGCCATCTGTCATTACGTAAATCAACCAAGAACAAGCAGCACACCCACAAATATTGCATATCTAATCGAACATCTGTTCAACATGTGGATGCTAGTAGCCTGAATATTCTCCATGGCTGACCACATGAAGGTTCCAGTGCAGCAATTACATACATATCGACATGCATCACAGGCAGCGAGCAGACGTATGTGGAGTGCTTCATATCTCCCTCCTAAATCGCTTTCGCCTTCCTGTCACTGGTTTTCTCATCCTGCTCATTAATTATCCCAAAGCAGGCTTTAGGTTCAGAAGAGCAGGGCTTGTCTGAATTTAATCTTTCCTTCGGCTTCTTGTGTTTCCTGGACCTTGTTTTTTTCCCCCCTATCCTTTCATCTCAAATCAGATCTCTTCAACGTGGTGGTCACTTCCGGTAGCCCGCTTGTACACTTGAACAGACCTTTGCTGTTTTGCAAAATTCTCAAGAAGTGCAGCAAAACAAGATTATTTTCTTTGGGCCAGGAAGCTTTAAATCTACACTTGAATAAAGCTCTGTTAGTGTCCACATGTTCTCAGTAGATTCAAAGGGTTTGTCAATATGTCAAGGTTAACCTTAAGGCAGAACATTAAATGAGAAATACCTTCTTTTTGCAGGGTCATGACAGGTGTCTGGGTCTCTTTTGTGTAGGACACAGTTTCACGGGGCGGGAAGTCCACCTGTGTGACTTTGGCCATTCCCAGTTTTGGAGTCGCACGCCTAAAAACACAAACATCTCAAACTTTGCACAGCCTGGGATCACTTACAAAAACAAAATAAAACATAGTACAAACAATTAATTGACTGTAACTTTTCTCATCCATTGTTTCTTTTTGCTTCATGGGAGAGGACTCTGGTGCTGATCAAAGTAAGTAACAGAGTGTTCCATGAGATGGCAAAGATTTCAGATTAGTTAAAACACCCAGTGTGAATTTATTAAAAGTGTTTTGTCTTATGTATGCACTGCTTGACGCTTCTCCTGGTCTCAATTAGCTGAATTATGACTTTGGAAGACATAGTAACCATGCCGTAGATTGAGAGAAGGGAAAATGACCAGGAAAGGAGAGAAGAGAGTGTCCAGTACCCCAGCTCAGAATCAGAGTGAAGTTGAAGAGTGGACGGGTCAGAGTCCCAGTGCAGAGTCCTGGTTAGTGTCACAGCAACAAGGCGGCATTAGTGAAAGAGACAAGCAAGCACAAATGAGGAGAGGATATACAGTTAGCATTGTGGCACACAACATGCTGATTGGATTTGAGCTAACAAATCTGTTCAATTCACATGTTATCAAAACACAATTACGACTGGAATTTCTTTGTCACTGCATATCAAGCTTCAATCTGCAGACAGAATACTCAGAGGTGAATAAAAGTATCTGCTTAAGATGCATGGACGCGCAGAATCTCAGAGTGAGATGATGTGAAGCCAGAGCTGTGTGTCAAACCAAAGGCTCTGAGTGCTGTGTTGACAGAAAGGGAGGGAGAGAGAGAGAGAACCCTCAGGGAGAAAACATGACCTCCATGTGTGTAGGAAATGGCCATGCTGGTGAGGGAAATGAGTCAACACATAGGGGGAACAGCTCCCTGGGCCTGATGGGACACTGGGGGAGCTTGAATTTCAGCCCAGGGAAGGGGCTCTAATTAGGGGTTAAGAAGTCCCCCAGGCATCACAGCAGCCTGCCGTTTTATTGTTAATTTAAGATTGTCCTAATTCAACGGCACACAAATTAAATAAACATGCACTCAGTTGGCATAAACTCATCATCATTCACTTTAATGGTACAAGACTTATTAAAGACTTAAGCTCAGTTGTTCTTAATGTAATCATGCTTTAACCAGTTCCATAAGCTTTGTGTGGAGTTCAAAGTGATGCAAAAAGACTTTTTCAAAGCAGAATCAAAATACTTCTGGACTAATTTACTGACCCCCCCTAAAATACTGAAATCATATCCTTGCTGGCATTAGCTTTTCTAAATGCCCGCAGACATTTGGAGAAGACGTACAAAGATCAAATCATAAGTATGAAGCTCTGAAAAATCATGCCCAAGGTAGAAAAAATAGCCATAAGTTCAAGAGCAGAGATTGATTGATTCCACAGTTGAAATGTACTGTACAGGAGGCAGGGAGAAACGGTTACATACACTTTCCTTGGGAGTGTATGCGTCAGTGTGTGTGTCCCTGTGTGTGTTTGTACCTGGGTCCCACAGCTCCATCAGAGTCTTGGCTCCCTGCCTCACTTGGGGTTCCCGCAGATTTGGTTGTTGGAGATGTGGGAGGAGGGGCTACATGGTCAAGACAGACAATAATCAAATTCACAAAAATAGTTAAAAATGCCTCAAAGTATGACGTTGTCATGTGAATCCCATGCTACATTTTAAGGAGAATGTTGTTATGAATGTAAAAATCATAAAGCAGATTATCTTTTGACAATTCACATTCTATGAAAACATGTTTAATAACACCATAACACTATTTTTTCCATTCTTAAATGAATGTTTCAATCAATTTAAATAAAGTAGAACAGATGGAAACCTTTCATGTTTTCTCTAAGTTTGTCTGCGTCCAGTAAGTGAACATTTTCCAATGGACCTCTTCTGCCACCTGCTGTTAGCAACATAACAGTGCTCTTTTCTATCCACTCTAAATCCATCATTTTAACTATAAATGTAATTTAATTCCTGTTTTTACGTAGCTGACATGTGTATAAACATTTAGTGAAATATATCAAAACATAAAAACATCTACTGTAAGACTGATACTTTTCAAGTTCTACATGGGAGACTCTTTCAGCAATATGCTTTGACCTTTTTCAGCAACCTATTCAAGTTATTTTGTTCTCCTTTCCAACTGGTTAGTTATTACATTAATCTAAAATAAACTCTTTGAATGCAGTGGATAAGGACAGTTACGCTATTCTACTGATACACCTCTAAACTCCTGCACGCTGAATCTTCTGAAATGATAATATTTTGAGTTATCAGAATGTAATGGTAAAATAATGGCTGAGAGTTTTATGGTGAGGATCTTTGCCTCCACACGAGCCTTTAATATTTATAAATATGACTGTGATTAATGAGACAAAATGTAATAAAACAAGAACCCAGACTTCAAGTCATACCATCTGATATGTTCCTATATTTAAGTCAATGACTCTTTAGATGCAGTTGTGTTGAACACTGGCATGTTTCTCGCTTTAAAGGAGTCAAACACATGATCTACTGGTCCGAGGTCAGGGGTCTTAAGTCGACATGTTAACAACATTCCACTGCACGTTTCTGATCGTTATCCTTGTGCAGTATAAATGTGAATACCCAGAATCCCTGGTCAAAAGTTCAAAACACTGGTGAAAATGTCTCAACAAAATGAATGTATGTGAGATGTAAAGACCAATAAGCTTCAGCTACAGTTTAGTTAACTGGTTGTTAAAAAGCAATACAAAACAGAAGATATGAAAATGTCTAGGAACCGAACAGATATGTTTGGGGTGATGATTAAAGACAGTCATATGTCTGAGAGTAGGTAGTATGAAACATACCAACAGGAACATCTGAGGTTAAACCCATACTCTGTAGATAAGCCTCAGTCTCTCGTCTTTTTCTCTCGAGGTCAGAATCATCCTGATGAGGGGCAGCATCTTTTAACTGTTCCGCCTTGAAACAAAGAGATGCATCACCTGTTAAAACAGTGTCTAAATATCTCAAATATATAGCAATGATCTCAGACAATGACGTGTACAGCACAGAGAGATTCAGAGGTAAGTTTCACTCCTTGGTTGTGATTCCTTTACCTCCTATTCCTATATATTTTCATTTTATCAACAACTTTAAATCATAAAGCCTGAAAGGGATGTGCTTACTGTCTCTTTTGTAAGCATTAAACATAATTTAAATATGTGAAGGACAAACTGACTGCTGACATGTTGCTCTCTTTTATTCGTGTACGGTTGTTAATTGCAATATTTGCAAGATTATTCACCTGAAACTGGTTTTTCTTTGCCACTCTCAAACAGTATTTGCTGGTGCCAGTTATAATAGAAAGCATTGCTATGTATGTGACTGTTGTGGAAAAGAAGGAACTTTAAATATTTGTATCAGGGCTTTTTGCACAAAATAGTTACTGATCAGTGCACTGTCAGGTGTACCAGCTCATCCCAAAGGTGAATTTGAGATGTATTACAACAACTCTGCAGAAAATGGTCTTTTAACAAATGTCTATGTATGTGATAAACTGATCGATCTGCATCCTTTGCACCATGCCAACATGTCAACTAACAAGCATCAGAGAGTAGAAGTTAGTTTTACCAATAACATACTTTTACTATTTGACATGTGCAGATATAGCATGACAATAAACATTGGACTGGAATCCCTTAGTGTTGTTTGCATATTGTTTCCTAAAAGTATAATTTTATAGCAGTACACATCCTATTTATCAACTGGGAAAAAACTACATGAAATCCTGTAAATGAGCTCCAGTTAACTTTCTTTCCACATAATGTTTTGTATGTTAATACATAATTACAATTGCTGCAAAATCACCTACACCTACTAAGCTCACTTAATATCTGAAATGTTGATGACATAAATTAAAAAAAAACATAATACTGTTACTTCATATCGCACCTGCTCATTGTCCAGAAAATCTTTTTGTAATATCTCATTGTAAATACCGTAACTAACAGATCTTCTACCCAAGATAATATAATATGAATTGAACATATTTAGTAATCAACTATTTATTTTGGGACTTTTACCAAAATGTTATCATAGGATCAACATGCCAAATTTCCAAAGATTTGATTATTTTCCCTACTCTCCTGCAGCATCTTGAGAAACAAAACTCACACAAATCAAATGTAGGTTAAATTAGCATTTGGACAGTAACACTGACATCCACATTGCCCAGTTTCGGACACGTTTTTGCCTCATATTCACTTTTTTTGCATGAAATATAAGTGACTATTCAAATAGTGGCAGCATGTTAAACATACCTCTTTCTTTCTGCGCTCCTCCTCTTTTATTTTCTTCTCCTCTCGGATTTGTGCCAACTTTTGCTTCTTCCTTTCAAGCTCCGCTTTCAGCTCACTTTTGGAAGACATGATGCCACAGCTGTGTACACAACACATTTAGTTAGTTTTCTTGTTCAAAAGAGAACACCTGTCCTGAGGAAAGATTGTGCGCTTCAGTCTCAACCATATCAAACAAAAGTTAAGTATCAAGCGCTCCAATCAATTCAATTCAGTTCAAAAAACTTTATTTGTCCCCGGGGGTAATTCAAAGGCACACAGAGTAATAAATTAACAACAGTGCAGGTGGATGAAACATATCAACCTAAACATAAAGTGTCAATTTAAATACAACTTAAAGCTTAACTTAAAATACAAAATATAAAGGAGTAGATATAAGTGGACAGTGATCGGACTAACAGATGTAACCATAACTATGTGCAGTAAATGAGAAATAAATATATATATATACAGAGCTATGTGCAGACTGGCTAGATACTAAATACTAAATGATAAGTGAATTGTCCTCGTGTTTGCATTGTTTACCGACAAGGCTTTCAAGTCACGATGCTCTCAGCTTCAGTACCACCTATAGCAGGGATGGGCAACTTTGGTGACAGCAAGGGCCACATTCATTTAATTCTCACTGCCAGAGGGCCAAATTAAACGATTACGGTCAATTATGTCTCAAATTTAACTCAACATATACCAGTGATCAAATATGATTATGGACACATTTCTGGTTTTCATGGCAGATTTCATAATGTTTTCTTCATGTTTCCAATTAATTGATGTGTAAAAAAATTAACCTGAGAGCCACTTGGAGGGTTGATGGGGGCCGCCACACCCCTGACCTATAGGTACCACCTTGCACTGCTAAGAGGACATGTAGAGACGTCACCCAGCCCAATATACAGTTAACAGAACAACAATAAGTGTTGTCTCTTTTCTCCCTGCAGCTTAGTGATTAAATTAACGTAGCAGTTGGAGAAAACGTCGTGGGTCTTTTTACATCCTGTGCAAAACCAAAACCACGGCCAGGCTGACCACTCAGCGCGATAACGCAGAGCCCCACCCTACAGTTTTTACAACACCCGGTTAGCTTAGCAATGGGTTATGCTTTTGTTTCCACTTTCTTATGTTAACGTAAACGTTTTCAGACTACATATCAGTTAAATTAATGTGATGTTAAGTTGCTTAACGCTATCAAGCTTCTGTTTCGTATAAATTCAGGCTACGTTTGCATCAAATCGGCCTTAGCTAACGTTAGCCTTCCTTGTTGAAACAAGCTGCGGAGCTAGCTTAGCCTTCCTGGTTAAAATATGAAAGGATGCAATTTAATAAACCTCAAAGACCAAGCTAAGTGAAGCACTAGTTTTGAGTTAATATATTTTAGAAAGAAATGGGTCTTCTAAAATCTAGAAAGTTTAGGCTAGCATTATATATTAGAGCTTTATTCGCTAGCAGCCCCGGGTAACCCCATAGTGCTGTCATCATGCTCCTTTACTGACCGCACAACGAATAATAACAAACACAGAGTAAAGTTCAGAAATATGTTCAAAGGGTGTAACGCCACTGTTAACTATACACTGACGTGTAGATTACAAACCTTAAATCAGGATTTCGACCTGACAGCAAATGCCTCTTAATCAACAACACAGCCAAAACAAACGGGCTGCCAGCCTTTCTACGGATGCTGGGAAGTTCAAAATGGGAAGCGTTCAGTTTTGACGTGGCTGTCTGCTGCCATCTGAGGTCAAAGATGGAGACTTTCTATGTTTAGAATAAAATAGAATAGAATTACTTTATTGATCCCAAACTGGGAAATTGTGGCGTTACAGCAGCAGGTTGTCCAAACACACAATATTAGCAGATAAACACAATATAATATTAAATACAAAGTAAATAAGCACTAAAAATATCAAAACTAAGAATGGGAATATATACAACCATGATTTAATTTAGCATTACTAGTCTTAGATATGAAAGATTAGATGTAAATGTGCAAAAACAGAGTTGTAAATGGACAGTATTGACATAGGGAGATGTGCAATCAGTGATACTATAAGTTAAAGTGCATGAGTGTAGACATGTTATCAGCAGAAACTATTCAATATAACGGCGAGTAGACAGACAAAAGAAGTAAACTGGAGTGCAGGGATAATTTGTAAATGTAACATGTGCAGAACAGAACTTCAATATCCATGTGGATGTTGATAATGATAGCCTGAGCACAGCTTTCATGTCACTATTAGACTCTATTGGTTTCACCCAGGGTGTAAACGAACCTACTCATCATTTTAACCACACCCTGGATCTTGTTTTAGCTTATGGAATTGAAATCCATAACCTTACAGTTTTCCTAAAAAATCCTCTGCTATCAGACCATTTTTTTATTACATTCGATTTTGTCCTACCAGAATTACCTCTGCCTGGAAGAGGTGTGCTCTCTAGAAGTTTGTCGGATAGTGCTGTTGCTAGATTTAAGGAAGCTATTTCAGCTGTTTTTGATTCAGTACCGTGTTTCAACCCAGTTGGAAACTCTTATGATAGCTTTAGTCCCTCTCAGCTAGATCAGTTTGTTGATAGTGCAGTGGATTCGCTGAGAGTTACTCTGGATTCGATTGCTCCCCTGAAACAGAAGGTTGTCAAGCGGCGGAGAGTGGCTCCATGGTTCAACTCAGAAACCTGTACTCTAAAACAATTGTCGCGGAATTTTGAAAGAATATGGCGCTCGACCAAAACGGTAGAATCTCGTTTTTTTCTGGCAGGATAGTCATAGAAGATATATGAAGGCTCTACGTCACGCCCGAGCTGCCTACTATTCCTCTCTAATTGAGGAAAACAAAGGCAATCCTAGATACCTTTTCAGCACTGTAGCCAGGCTGACAGAGAGTCATGGCTCCATTGAGCCTTGTATTCCTTTAGCCCTCAGCAGTAATGACTTCCTGAGTTTTTTCAACAACAAAGTTCTAGACATCAGAGACAAAATTAGTAACCTCCTGCCCTTACCTGGTGCGGATACGTCTGATACGGCAGAGACAGTTCCAGGACCAGATATTATTCTAGACTGTTTTTCTCCAATCGACCTTTCAGAGCTATATTCCATTTTTTCTGCGTGGAAACCGTCAACCTGTATTTTGGACCCAATCCCAACCAAGCTGTTTAAGGAATTCTTTCCCTTAGTTAGCAACTCTATATTAGATATGATCAATTCGTCTTTACTGGCAGGCTATGTACCCCAGGCATTTAAAATAGCGGTAATCAAACCTCTACTTAAAAAGCCTACTCTGGAATCAGGAACTCTAGCTAACTATCGGCCTATATCCAACCTTCCTTTTTTCTCGAAGATCCTGGAGAAAGTGGTAGCTAAACAGCTGTGTGACTTTCTCCATGACAACAGTTTATTTGAGGAGTTTCAGTCAGGATTTAGAGTCCACCATAGCACTGAGACTGCACTAGTTAGAATTACAAACAATCTACTTCTAGCTTCAGACAGGGGACTTCTGTCTGTGCTCGTCTTGTTAGATCTTAGTGCTGCTTTTGACACCATTGACCATCGGATCCTGTTGTACAGACTGGAGCATTTGCATTTGAATCCTACTTATCAGACTGATCTCAGTTTGTACATGTTAATGATGAGTCCTCTATGCACACTAAAGTTTGCCATGGAGTCCCACAAGGTTCAGTGCTTGGACCAATTCTCTTTACATTATATATGCTTCCTCTGGGAAATATTATGAGGAAACACTCCATACAGTTTCATTGTTATGCAGATGATACTCAGCTTTATGTATCAATGAAGCCCAATGGCACCAGTCAGTTATGTCAGCTAGAAACGTGCCTTAAGGACGTTAGGACCTGGATGACCAGAAATGTTTTGCTACTTAACTCAGACAAGACTGAAGTTATTGTGCTAGGCCCTAAGAACCTCAGAGAGACTTTTTCTAGTGATTTGACTGTCCTTAGTGACATCAGCCTGGCATCTAGCACCACTGTTAGGAACCTAGGAGTTCTATTTGATCAAGATATGTCTTTTAGCTCTCACATCAGCCAAGTTTCAAGAACAGCCTATTTTCACCTTCGTAATATATCCAAGATTAGGAATATCCTGTTGCAAAATGATGCAGAAAAAATAGTTCATGCATTTGTTACGGCAAACTGGATAATTGTAAATCTCTTTTGTCAGGGTGCTCTGGCAAATCTCTAAAGACTCTTCAACTGGTCCAGAACGCTGCAGCTCGTGTACTGACCAGAACCAGGAAATGGGACCACATCACTCCTGTCCTGGCTTCTCTGCACTGGCTCCCTATACAGTCTAGAATAGAATTCAAGATCCTTCTTCTCACCTACAAAGCGCTAAATGGCCAGGCACCATCTTACCTGAAGGAGCTACTAGTGCCGTACTGTCCCTCGAGAGCGTTGCGGTCCCGGAGTGCAGGCCTGCTGGTGGTACCTACAGTCTCCAAGTGTACTATGGGGGGGTAAAGCCTTCAGTTATCGGGCTCCTCTCCTCTGGAACCGCCTTCCAGCCGGGGTCCGGGAGGCAGACACAGTCTGTATTTTTAAGAATAGAATTAAAACTTTCCTTTTTGATAAATCTTATAGTTAGTGCTGGTGTAGACCAGCTCTTAGTTATGCTGCTATAGGCTTAGACTACCAGGGAAACTGGCACCTTGAGCTCCTCTCTCTCTCTCTCTCTCTCTCTCTCCATATACAGTACATCATATTACTGCTTGTATCTATCTATAAATCTCAGTCACTAACCACCTACTTTCCTGAGAGCTCTTGAGCTCTCTTAGGCTCCTCAAGATCGTTGGTTGACGGCCTGCCAGAACCACTGTAACTTTTGCTGCTTTGCTAAAGTGCTAAAGATGGATAGGCCGGGTTTTTATAATATAGCAAAAAGTAAGGTCTTTTACCTGCTTTTTGTAACATAACAATGAGTAAGGTCTTTTTACCTGCTCTTTTGTAATGTTAACAGACAATGAGTAAGGTATTTTACTTGCTTTTTGTAAAGTGTCTTGAGATAACACTTGTTATGAGTTGACGCTATACAAAATAAATTGAATTGAATTGAATTGAACAGATTACAGTATGGCGAGACAGATATTATCATGATGACAGTTCTCTGCTCGCATGAGGTGAGCTGCTGTACAGAGTTATGGCCTTCGGTAAGAAAGATTTCTTGTATCTGTCCTTGTGACAGCAGAGTTGAATCAGTCTGTTGGAGAAGCTGCTCCGCTGTTTGTCCAGTAGGATGTGCAGAGGGTGATCAGGATTATCCATAATGGATAACAGTTTGTTTAGAGTCCTCCTCTCTGTCACCACTACAAAAGAGTCCAGCTTGCAGCCTATCACAGAGCAGGCCTTCTTAATGAGTTTCCTATGAAGCGTTCTGGTATTGTGCTTGATGATCGTGTTTAGTATTGGCAATTAAGTAACACTAGTATCTATTTAAGGCATCATGATAGAGAAAGAGCTTAGAAAAATAAAAAATAAATGGGTTAACCAAGACAATAACACACACCTTTGCTCATACTTTCTAGTGATTACCTTATGCATGTAGTAGTTAGAATATCAATACATTCATATACAAGCTTTTCAAATATCAGATAAAGGAAAGTTGATGAAACAGTTTATTGTAAACTGCAGTTTGGTTCTGAACATATTTTATTCATAAAATGCAAAATGACAGAATACAAAAGAATCAGAATAAAGACAATCTGACATTATTGTTTGTAAAGTTTGTAAACAGTGTATAGCAACAGCATCATCTACATACCTTGTTATAAAAAACTTTACTATATTTCCATGTGCTTACAATAACACATGTTAACAGTAAACAAGCGGGAAGTGCAGTTTTCATACAATACTTTAAGGTGCAAGAGAGAAAGTTATGAGGAGCAAATTTAGATTTCTTCTTTTAGCCTTTCTCTTCCCAGTTTACACTGGAAATACACAGAGTCAACACATTGCTCCAAATGATTTATTTTATTATCAGTCGGCCTGATCATCTAGTTTGTGACCCCTCCTCCTCACATCCACATGGCCCTCAGCTTCAGCTTCATCAGATAACTGCGACAGAGAGGAACCAACTTTAATGTTGTCCTCACCTCCCCCACTGGTATGCTGAGTATGCAGAGCCAGGTCGCTGGGACGTTTCCAAGATGTTCGAGTTGAAATCCAGAGAATCGCCACTCCATAGGCCACAAGGAGCACTCCCATAACATTCACAAAGACTGCCTCTGGAGGAGAGTCCTTATACTTCGGGTTGCTCCTTAATGAGGGGGAAGAAAATGTTTCCACAGTTAGGCAACACATTCACTTTTTATATCACGTCTTGAGATTTCAATTAATCTATTACAAGTTATTTTTCATTTTGATATACTTACAGGCCAAAAATAAGTTTCTCTGTTATGCCCATGAGTGCCACAGCTATAACACTGCCAAAGAGTGACCGTCCAAAGAAGACATGAAGGGGCATAAATGCTGCTCTCCAGGATGCTGGTGAAAATGGCATCAAGTAGATAATGACTGAAAGAACAATCTGCACAAATAAAACACTATATTAAATATTGTATGTAGACATCAGGCTTGTTGTTCACTATAACTTAATGTTTCAGGAAAGACTTGAAATGTAAGAAGTTGAAATTGTTTATGTCTATGACTCAATTTTGAATTTTATACTTTCATCACAAGTAGAAATATAATGTGAAGACCGCCACAAAATCAGAAGACATGATCATCCATTACAGTCGATAATTTGAAATAGTAGTTCCATTTACCTGAAGACAAAACAATACCAGAGCTGCCAGGCCTAGCCAGCTGTGCAGACTGTACATGTTGGGGATTTTGGCAGCGTTGTGGAAATCAAAAACTGCTACAAAAGATATCGTAGCACAAATGAAGGCTGCCAAGTTTAAGCCTGCGTGGATGAACTTCATTATTAGTTTGCTGCAGCGCCAAGTCCAGGGGAGTCTGAAGACAATGATGGCTGCAAGAAAAGGTCCCGCAGGGTCAATCCACAAACACTTTATGCAACTATATATGATGCAGGTTTTTTACACTTTCACATTATTAATGACTTGACTTTCAGGTATCAGTGTGAGAAAAGGTTTAAGGTGTGATTGTTGGTGCTAATTTAAATATGATCAATATGATTACTCTTGCAGTTTGCGGCTGTTGATGTTTTCACATTACATTACATGCCCCTAATTATGGTTGCCAAGGTTGAAGATAGCCAAGATAGCACGTCTCATAAGAAGTTTAGCTCATTTCCTTATTTTATGCATCCCAGTTGTCACCTCCCACTAAGTCCCTGAAGACAGCTAACTGTGTACAACTGGTGTTTATTAGCCGCTTCCTGTCTGTATCTAGCCTGCTAAAAGAAAAAGACTCCTCTCACCTGCTCCATTCAAGAAAATGAAGCCTGAGATCTGTAAGACCGGGTGCCAGTTGAATTCGCCAAGTCCTCCATCCCAGGCTAAACCTTCTCTGTAGTGCAGAACCCATCTTAGCACGAATATTATGGAGACAATCCCGAATGCAGCGGCGGCAGACAAAACGGCCAGGAAGTGTTTATAACTTTCCATCTCCTCCGTGTTGGAGCAGCAGCAGAGAGAGGGACTGGACTGAAGCAGTACTTAACAACAACTACAACAATCTCAAGAGGAGTGTGGAGAGACGGAGCAGGGTCACATGACCCACAGCGAAGACGTTTTGTAACATTCGGCTGGTGTGAAAGAGGGGGCGAGAAGCCAGCGAATTTGATTTCTTTTTTCAAACAGAGAAACATTTATTACTATTTCTGTCCAGTGACTTCTGTCGAACGTTACTTTTTTATTTTTTACAGTTAGAAAAAGAGTTTGAGAGGTTCAGAGAAGAAACGACGAGCAGAGAGAGAGGGGGGGAGAGAGAGGGAGAGAGAGAGGAGAGAGAGAGAGGGAGGGAGAGAGAGAGAGAGCGGGAGGAAGAGAGAGGGAGGGAGAGAGAGAGAGAGGAAGAGCGAGGGAGGGAGAGAGAGAGAGGAAGAGAGAGGGAGGGAGAGAGAGAGAGGGAGAGAGAGAGAGGAGAGAGAGAGGGAGGAAGGGAGAGGGAGGGAGAGAGAAGGACAGAGAGGGAGAGAGGAGAGAGAGGGGAGAGAGGGAAGGAGAGAGGGGGAGAGAGGGAGAGAGAGAGGAGAGAGAGAGAGGGAGTGAGAGAGAGGGGGAGAGAGAGGGAGAGAGAGAGAGGGAGGAAGAGAGAGGGAGGGAGAGAGAGAGAGAGAGAAGGAGAGAGAGGGAGAGAGAGAGAGAGGGAGAGAGAGAGAGAGGGAGAGAGAGGAGAGAGAGAGAGAGAGAAGGAGAGAGAGGGAGACTCAGTTTGGGCTTCAGGTGTGTATTAAGGTGAGAAGCCCCTAAAAAACGTGGTCTCAAAACTAAATTATTCTCTGTAAGATAAAAGCCCCGATCCCCTTTTAGAGTTGAAGTTTATTGGGATAAAGTCAGAACTCGTATCCAGAGTTGATCTAAGTATTTAGGTTATGTTCTCTATCGCTTTTGTTTACTACTGTCCATCTTCAGACTAATACTGTAAAATGAATACAGCTGTTGTGTTTACCTTATATAGGAACTTAGGAAAATACAAGAAGAATCCTCCATCTGTTTTCTTGGTGTAAGTTAACGTTATAACTTTAGGATTAACATAGTATTGAAGTGCACAGTCATGTCAAAGCTTGACTTATTTAGCTGCATTAATTACACATTTCCAACAGAACATTATTTCTGGTCCTTTTATTTTTATATTTATTAAACACAAACATTTGCGATCCCTGTGTGTAATAGGCTTCTACCTCATCATGACTGGTTCTGTAACTTCATTAGATAAACAAATCTCTTATCTGAATAACCATTCATACGGTGACGTAGTTATAAAAAAGAACGGGGGGGGGGGGGGCTTCAAGTTTGAATGTTGGACCCCAGCAAAGCAAGAAGCTGAGAAATTACGTTTGTAGTTTGATATATAAAATAGTATGGATGTAACTTGTATCCCATTCTTTTATGCACAATTTGAACACATGGAAACACAGGAGATAGAAATATACTAGCTTAAAAAAATATATAACTTTAATATAAGAGAGAAAGTTTTAAAAGGGTTTAAGCTGCGAGACAAAATGGTTAACAGTATTCAATCAGTTATTTTTACAACTAACTTGGATATGAAGCATGCCTCAAACTAAAGAGGCTGTGGTGCTCAAAGTGGACGGCCCAGGTTTGAATCCAAACGTGTGGCTCCTTCTCCACATGTCATTCCTCACTCGCTCTCTCCCCCAATTTCCGGCTCTTTCCATTGTCCCGTCTCTTCAATAAAGGCACTAAAAGCCCGGACAAGACTTGAGTTTTACAGCACAAAAAAAGTTGGAAACAGATATCTACACAATCTTCTCTCCAGGAGCGTCATTAACCTTAGAGCCTCTTATCTTCTTGCAGCTTGGAGTTTGTAGACATGGCAGCAGAAGCTGGTGTTCTTTTGTGCGATATGTACTATGGTATCCTTGTCGAAGAACAACTCATGTCGATAAGTCTGAAAAGAAAGAGAGGAGCACACGTTAATTATAATTACACAGAGACTTAAGATTTTTTTTTGATGACTTTTTATTGTCATCATGTCTTAACATACAGTACACATATTTTATATTCAACATAAGGATGACAATATTTTACATTTCAAGTGGTGTGGTGTCAAAAAGGTTGTGTCACCCAGTGATGTGGAAATTCTAAAAATAACACTTACAATACAGAAACATGTACTACAGTTTGAAGTAAAACTGAGGTAGCTTGGATCTGTGTTACATAAATTCATAAATGTTTCCCTCCATCAAGGTTTTCTTCCCTTTCTCAACGATATTTAACATCTTTAAGAAGGGCAAACAAACAAATTAGTTATATAAAATGAAAGAATACAATTAAATTAAAAGAAAGAGAAGAAGATGCCGAAGGAGACAGAAGAGAGAAAGAAAACAAAACTTAAGATTTCATGTCGTTGCGTTCATGTCCAGTCACTCACCTCATCCAAAGGTTCATCCAGATCAACTGTACGCAGTAACTTCCCACTCAGGTTGTCATGGAGACGGATGCTGGCTCGTCCTTCTCCCTCCTCACCATTAGTTACTACCACTGCTAGAAGATCCAACTCATCCTCATATTCCACCATACGGAAAGTCTGTGAACATAAATCATTTTCAAAGTCCTCTCTTCACATGAGCTGTGTGTTATGTAGGAATACATAGAAATGTTTCTGTTACAAACATAAACCGTGTGTCCTGCAACATCATTATTTAAACTCTGTTGTGTTTTTGTACATATTTAAAATAAAAGCAGAGTAAAAGTATTTTCTTTGCAGATATTCTGGATCAATGTAAGCATAAGAAAGCACGGTACCTCTTGTTCTGGGTCGTCATCCAGCGGCTGAAATCTTCTTTTCACCGTGCGGCCCGATGACGTGACAGTCACCTGTGAGGTAGACTGACGGGAGCAAACAAGTTCTATTTTAAGAATGAGTTATTATTTGAAACATGAAACATGCAGTGAATACAATACAATACAATACTTACACGGTTGTTTCGATGGGTTTCCATAGAGAAATCAATATTAACCTTTGATGGCAAACCACTGTTCAGTTCACCCAGGATCTTAAGGACACTAAAAGAAAAGAAAATCAAGAATAATAACATAAGAAATGTATCAGACTGTATGCATTACCAGAGAACAGGATACTGTGATACTGTTGATTTTTGTGCTAGAAGTAAATGAACACCAAATTCTGAGGCCTAATTCTTTATTCAACACAAACGTCTCAGGAATCTTGTCTTTTGGTATATTTGCCTTCCCAGCACATGTTACTGGCTGTTTGTCAAGTTTTATACAAAGCTGCAACTGTTCATTTTTATTTCCATCAGTCTACATGATTCTTATGTTTTACTATAGGAAGCATATTTATCATGTTTCTACAATCACTGGCAGACAGACCGCTTTAATCCCTTTCATACAACGACTCTTTTCCTCTACTGTTTATATAAACTTCAATGCTAACCTCACAATTATTTAAATCGCACAAACAATCTTTGCAAGATCTTCTTATTAAACATTGCTGTACATATATAAACAACACAACAGGAGGTCAACACTTTTTTTTTTTATATTCAGGTCTAATTACAGATTTTTACAGTTTATAGGTTCTTGTTTAAATTTCACATATATTTTATCCCTGCACGGGTTATGTACATTTCTTGTATAAATCTATTTTTAACTGCACAGTTTAAGTTTTGATTCATGTAGGGGTATTCTTTAAATCTTTTTTCAGGTTAATATATATGTATGGGGGGGGGGGGGTCAGTTTTGTGGTTAATTTGTAACAAATGTTTCATGTCATGTATGTCTTTGTAACCTGCTACTGGATGCTTTGAATTTCCCTCGGGATCAATAAAGTATCTATCTATCTATAAAATGATCACTTAAACCAACGTGCTGGTGCTCCTGCATGGGTCTGTGTCAATGCAAATCACCTCTGTATTTTTCTGTTATCATAGGATCCATTACTTCTACTGTAAACGAGGAGCACTGCTTTTTACAAAAAAAAAACGTGTACAGTCATTTAGTAAAAAAAAAACAACACAAACAAAAACCAAACAGAAAGTTGATGGTTCTAACTCACTTTATGTTAGTTGGTCCCAGATGAATAATTCGTCCTGAGTCATCAGGGTGGAAGAAGATCCCATCCCTTTCTAGAGAGCAGCAGTTCATGTTTTGAATTCCATTTGTTGCCTAAAGTCATAAAATCACAATGTTTTCCAGGAGCTCTTAAAGCAGGACACATGTTCCAGTGTGTGCTTATATGTGTTGTGTAACTGTGTTTGTGCTTCGCAGTCTGAAAACAATCACAGACACTATTTTGGAAAAGGCAGGCCTCAATATAGAAAACGATATTCTACCCAAGCTGTAAAAGTTGGGTACGCATCAAACTAACTGGTTTTCAGACACTCTCCATTCGGTGCAGCTTTAGAGCTGACAGTGATAGTGCTGTTTGTTTTGGGTTGAGGACAGGTTTAATTATCTAGTCACTATGATGTGTCATGTGTGTATGATGGTGTTGTTTTTCTTTCACAACAAGCTATGCATTATTTTTACAGAGTGAAAGGACACCACATAGTACAGACAAAAAACAAACAGTGGTTTCTACACACACACACACACACACACACACACACACACACACACACACACACACACACACACACACACACACACACACACACACACACACACACACACACACACACACACACACACACACACACACACACACACACACACACACACACACACACACACACACACACACACACACACACACACACACACACCTCTTTTCAGCAGCTGAATACAAAGACTGTTACAAACATCTGTGACCTTCTTTAGTCTGATGGTTTCAACAGGCTCTGGACATTTTGGTGGCAGTTTAGTCCACAACCAAACAAGATTTGGTATATTTAACACTAAGAGCCAGGTGAAGGCTTAATGTTGTACTTACCCTACCATAGATGAAATATGAGGTCATAGTGTGTAGTGTAGGTCCTTGAACCTACCAGAGAGCTGTCCTTGAGTGAACAGATGTGGTGAGTCCCATTGTGACGTTTATGTGGTGGTGTGTAGATGTAGTGCCATGGGTAACCCCCTATCTGGATAGCATTATTAGAGCATGACATCTCAAAAAGCACGGGTGGGCAATCTGTGAAATGATAACTATCATGTTAACGTTGGGCAAGAAAATCATTAGTGCTGTTGTCCAAGAAGCCTACAACAACATTTAACACCAACAGATCACAGGTTTGGAAATAAAAACACACCCACCTGTGATCTGGATATTTACTGGAATACCAAACCGAGCTTCTCCCACTGTTTTTCCTCCTAGAAGGGAACTCTGCTTTCCAAGAGTTATCTTCTCTGTCAAGTGCTGAATACAAAGAAAATAATCATCAAACACAGCAAGATGAGGGTGAAACTACGCTGATTATGTAAATAAAACATGTACATCAAAATCAGTAAATGAAACAGCAATCTTTATCTGATTCAAAGCTGGGGGGGAGGGGGTCTGACAGTTTTAGAGGTACTTTATACGAGTGTTGAAATCCTCTTTTTATTTGAACACCAATTAATAAATCAAAAGCACTGTCAAAAAAGAAAGACAAAAATATGGCATCTGTTGCTGTCCAGTGATGCTTAACAGGCTATTCTACCATTTATTTAAACAAACCTGTTATGATTGGATGCTCATCTGCCTGTCTGCCTGCATACTTGTGAACACTCAATGTGAATCAGGGGCCTTTGGGGGACCAAAATCTAATCTTCCTGGTCTAAATGTTTCTTTGATGCAGCCTTCACTAGCTTTGACAAAAATATGCAGCTTGTTCAACAAAATGCAGAAAACTCTTTTGGGATAAAACTTCACAAACCTTTTTGAGGATGTGCTCAAAGCTGTACAGCTTCACTGACTTATTGCTGTGCGACACCACGAGGACACCCTGAGAGAGGAAGACATCTGTGACACCGCTTCCAAATACCTGAAAGAACAAGCTCTTCATCTTTATAAAAACGTATCAACACAGAACACAATGTAAGAAAACAAATAGTAATCTGAATACCGTTTTGCTGATCTCCAAAATGCCCACAATTTTCAAGGGGAAAACATGAAAAATGGCCAGATGCATCACTACATTCTGAGTTATACCAGCCTGTGAATTAAAGAAAAAACAATTCTGTCATATCTCCTCCACACCATCCATATCTCCTGTTACAAACAAGCTACTGATCACTTTATTACCACAGTAACACGTTTATAGATTTATGTTTTAATTAACTTTATATATTTAAGACACCTACTGAAATACATGAAAAGAATTATAAAAATAATATGAATTATTCTATTTTTGTAACACACTTTACATTTTATCCAAATCTCAAAGTGCTACAGATCAAAAACAGGAGTAGAAAACAACAACAGCATTTAAACATAAAAAAAAAGAGGGGTCTTTTATTCATTTTTTTAGTTTCAACAGGCTGTGGTGCCCCTCGATGGTCGGGGAGAGCATTCCACAGCCTAAGGGGCGGCAGAGGGAAAAGCCAGATTGCCCATTAAGGCAGATCCTTCAGGAAGTTCCAGGTATAGTATAATCCCAGGCTCTACACCTTAAAGGGTTCTGTCACTTAAAAATAAATTCCCCATCTTGTAAAAATGAATACATTACCTGTCGTTCCAGTGACGTTTCTTTGTTCTGAACAGATTTCACATAAAACATTTCTTGAGAAACATCCCAGCTAAGGTACCTGTAAAGAAACATCAACATAGAGTACGGTTAAATGTTTTTTTTTTTTTTTTTTAAAGAACTCAAACAGAAAATGTATGAAATAATTTCCACTCAAAGAACAGAGAAATCAGAGGCTGACAATACCTGAACTTATGCTTTGAAGAGAGGTAAACCCTCTGCAGCTCTTCCCCTGTTTCAGGTGATAGACGATACAGCCAGTTATTGGCTGTCAAAGCCAAGAGGCTGGGTTTGTGGTCAGAGAGGGAAGGTAACGTTTTGTCCTGTTAACAAATCAAATGAAACAACAGTCTGAACCCGGGTTGTTTAATCATGTCACTTCAAATTTAGCATTCATCCAAATAGATATATGATGTTTGTATTCGCTTTATTTAACTCACAAGCGGGCTCTGACACAGCAAGGCATCTTCAATTTTTTCTAATTTAGACTTCTTGGGAAGTTTGTAGAGAATATGAGGCTGGGAATGAACACTGGCACAAAAACATGAAATCACTGATATTTGGGATTGCATTCAAAACCTTCATCCTTCTTTATCCTAACATTTGAAAGATCTGTTCATGTTGACCTCAACGCTTGTGTTTTTTAATTGCTCAAATTTACAACCTGGTAGATAATACTGATGTTTTAGGTTTAATAATTGATACTCACCAGCTGTAGCAGTTCTGGTAATTCTCAAAGTAGATTTTACCATTCTCATACATTATTGTGGACTTTGACGTCTTACTCCAGACTTTAATAAAAACCCTGTTGTCCTAGAATTTAATAATGTGTCATATTGGTTAAAACATATCGACATAGAAACAATGGAAAACAAGCTGGCAGTCAATATGTAAATCAATACTTCCCATTACCTGAAGGAGGATAGCTCTTAGGAGTTTCATATTGTGTCTGATGATAGTGCCAGCATCTCTGATCCCTCTACTCCTTCGGCTCAACCAATCAGTCGTGTTAACGGGTCGTTTTCTCTGATACTGCGCCATCACTGGACAGACCTTGTTCCTACAAGAGGATGTCCGGGACCATGACAGGCGACCACAACCTGAGCTGACTCCAGGACCACAGACAGAGCCAGGTAAGGCCGGGATCTTTTCCTAGTTGAAGGTAGTTATGAACTCCATCCTCTCGACACCACTGAACCTCCTCTTCAGGTTAGCTGAAGCATCCACCAAAAGTTAACAGCTAACTTGAGTAAACACCTCTCTTTCTTCTTTCTTCTTCTTGTAATTCTTTCCAAAGTCGTACCTTGCCTGGATGCATATGATGAACTTGGTAGTTATCATATGATAAGAGAAAATGAAATTATGTTTGTCAATGGACAATACTAAGCTTTGACCGGTATGGACGGTATCACTTAAGTTAGCTTCCAATGCTAGCTGCGCTACCCCGTGTTGTGTTTACTACTTCTTCTTCTTCTACTGTTCTAACTCGGCAACGACAATGGGACTTTAGCGCCCCCTTTCGTTGGCAATGAATGTATCACGTCTGTGTAAAACATCCCTCAGGAGCTATTTTATTTACAATAAGTGACTGGAAGGTTTGAAAATACAATCTGATTTAACACTGTGGCTCGTTTCAGCTTTTTATTGAAGCTAATGTTCCTATTTGGTGTTTACATGGAATGAAATTCTAAACCTAAACACCATTTATTGCTGCAGTTCCACCACTTACCATAATATATCACTTGTATTTTGCAGAAAGTTATCCACATTTTCTCATCTAATTTTGTGTAGCTTATTTGAGATTCTGACAAGAATTTAAAAGAAAGTTAGTTTAGTGGGTTTGATGGACATCATGAGTTTGTAGCAGATCAGTGGTTACTAGATGTTTGGAGCGTTCCTCTCAATGTTCCAGACTATCTCATGTATTTCACTGATCCTGTGTCCCTGTCAATGATTTTTTTGTCTTTCTGTTTACAAAGCAGTCAGAAGTTCCCTAAAATAAAGACTTCTTTTTTCGTTCAAACTAATTTTGTCGCTTCGTCAGTGAAAGAAATCATAAACAAGAACAACCTATCAGAGGTCATGTTGTAAGAGGATCATTGAAGCCTATCATTAATCAGTCTTGTACAGTTCCACACAATTAGAAAGAAGCCATTTTAAAACCTAAAATTTACACAGTCACAGTCAAGGATTAAAATAAACAATCTTTACTCAGTATTAATCCTTCAAAACAAGAGCCCTCTTGTCGAGCGTTGTCATTAAATGTTCACAGGACAACCAAAACAAAACAAAAATAATCAAGAGCTCAAACTGTATTTTCAAAAGTATAGGCCTACAAATAACAACAAATTGATCATAAATACACACACAGCTGAATTTTCTTTTCTTTTACTTATTTTATTTGTCCATAAATTGAAAATATGACATGTTTCTGGTTTTTGCATTTGTCAGTTATACCAACAAAAAACGAGTGTTAAAATGTACCTTGGTCATAAGCTGTACTTACTCTTCCTTTTGCTTTTTTCAGATGCATCACCTATGGAGCTTCTCTGTGGCCAAACCGGCTAAAGTTTTCATCAGATTATCTTTGAGACTAAAGAGCACAGGAAGAAGACCTTCAGCTCCTCTGGGTTCACGGATTCTGACCAATCCTGATGACGTCTTTAAGCACAACATGTGGTCAGTGCCGACTTTAACGTGTCACCCATGTGTATGTGCATGTCGTGGGGATAGAAGACTATGGTGTTTGCCAGCTTTAACTTAAAATGTCAATATGTCAGAGATTTTTATTTTATTTTATTTGATACAGTTTTTAAGATTGAATCAACAGTTGATTGTGTATTGCTCAAAATGTTAGGGATCATGTACAATGGACAGAACAAGAAAAAGAAAATGCACGGCAGAAGGCAGAAGAAAATTCCTGTGAACAAATTCCTTTAATGGAACAAGGCAAGATATTACTGTGAAATATTATTTCTAATAAGATTTGATAAGGATGTCAAAGTAAATATATATGAAATACGCTGACATCTCCCTCCCCACAGGTACCTTTGCTACAGAGGCGTCCCACTACTGGGACAAGTTTTACGAGACACACCAGGATAAGTTCTTCAAAGATCGCAAGTGGCTGTTTTTAGAATTCCCAGAATTGCTTCCTCCAGTTTCAAAAGAAGAAATCACAAACAGGTATTTGGATGATCATCAGGAAGGTAATCCACATAGGACTGAATCCAGAACAGACTCAGAGACCAGACACCAGCACGATGAAGTCTCCTCAAACCATCACAGGACACAGGAGACCTGTCAGAGAGCAGCTGTGGAGACAAATGAAACTCTTTTCCCCGGCCGGCATGCATCTTTCAGGATCTTGGAGGTTTTTAGACTGATTTTAATTATGTTTATTGTTTTAAGTGTTTCGTAGTTTATTGCACATGACAAGTTGCTATATTAAAAGTCTTACAAACAGCTTTAACAAAATCGCTTTGCCATGTGTCACTTGGCAAACATTCTAGTAAAATATATGTTCTTGTCCCAGGTTGGATGTGGAGTGGGAAACAGTGTATTTCCCATCCTTGATTCCATAAAGTGAGTATTGATTTCCGATGTCTACACAAATTATTTTTTAATTAAATGTTTAATGTTGATCATGTGCCAATTTTCCGTGGAGTCATTTACAATATATCAAACACTTGCCAACCAAATTTGTCATTGTTTAACATAACATTTTTATTTCTATCTATTTTTTTAAATTTAATTTATAAATCCAGTGGAAGTTTCAACTTTTCCTTGGGAATTTGATCCTTCAACCCTCCCCTTACTGCCCCATGTCCTTACACACTGAATAACTGCTGACGTCACTTATGCACACTTTGTGACATCCAGCTAAACATCCCGAAAATATATTACTCACTAATAATATGTCCTTTTTGATTATTATTATTTTTTTAATGGCTAAAGATTAATAACATAACATGATTCTTTCATGCACACGTTCCGTGTACTTTTAAAGTACACATCAAAACGATATGAACAACGTTGTTGCAGTTTGGAAAAGTCACCTGAAGCTTCAGATATTCTGAATACAGGTCGCAACAAGTTGTATTTCCTCCTTCAAAGCAGAACTGCTGTACAGTACATGTTTGTTGTATTCTATCTCTTTCAGAAAAATGAAGTGATAAATCAAGCTCAAACACTTCATCAGGTTGAGTCTGTGAAAGACATGGTCTTTATCACACAGTTGTTTGAGTCACTGTCTGTCATTTTTCACAGACATGCAGATGCTTTCTTGTACTGCTGCGACTTCTCCCCATGTGCCATTCAGCTGGTCAAGGTTAGCTTTTTTTTTTGTTACTGCACTATTTCTTGTGCTTTTGTAGATTTCTATGTTTTGTTCTGTCTTTCTGTGTATCGGGGTTGTCTTCTATCTAGACCTTGAGTCTGTAATAAAGTTTGACTTGAGTTGAATATCAGGGTCAATACATTTCTTCAAACAAAGATTGACTGATATCACTTTAAATTACAAACAACCAAGGTAATATTAAGACCCTGCCATACACATAAAGTACTCAATGTGGTCATTCAGACAACCTGTTGGAGGTATTTACAGTCATATAATGACTAAGAAAGGTATTTACCTGCTTTTTGTAAAGTGTTTGGAGATAATTTGTTATGAATTGACGCTATACAAATAAAGATTGATTGATATCAAGCTATGATTAAGTCCTGCATAGCATTAAGTGCTAAAATATATAGTCGACTTAAATAAAGCTTCAATTCCTTCATTGTTAAGCTGTCGTTAGTGTCTATCTCTAAGTCTTCCAGAATATTGACTCAACATAGAAGTTGTAGGACAGACAGTTGCTTACTCTCAGTTTAAGATCCATGTGCAGGATTTGAATATTTATTGTTTTGTTTTAAGTTTTGGAAGTATCTTTAAAAACATCTTTGTGTTCATTGAAGTGTGTGCATGAAAGCAAAATATCAAAAGTCAGAAGAGTTGAAATGACCTGTAGCATGTGAGAATGTATTTCTACAAACATGACTCAGGAATAAAGAAAGCATGTGCAGTTATAACTTTACAAAAAGAGCAGGTCGAGACAGCACTCTTTATTTTATTGATACACATTTATGTTATATCTTTGAAACATAATTGTGCTTAAATACTTACGTGATAAGCAGTAACATAATGTAAAACAGAGGACACATTCAGTGTGATAGAGATGTGATAGAATGAGAGAAAAAGGAAACTAGATTTTGCAGTAAATGATATCTGTATCTGAGCTACCAGTTACAAATGAACTTTATTTTGTCTTTTAATAGGAACATCCAGAGTACGACGACTCCATGTGTCATGCCTTTGTCCATGACATTTGTGAGGAGATGGCCTCCTTTCCCTTCCCTCCTCAAAGCCTGGATGTTATTCTGGCCGTCTTTGTCCTCTCCTCCATTCATCCAGACCGGTAGGTGAAGGTTACCCGACAAAGAAGAGCCTCATACCATTTGTCACCTGCAGGACCCTCCGTCGTTCACACCCCATTTAAAATACGCTGTTGTCACTTTTGTAACCCAATCTTCTTTTTCCCCATGTGTCTGTGTCAGTCGTTACCCAAACCCAGATATAATCCTTGTGGTTTTATGTGACACACAGTATAACATATTGACAGTGATGTAGGATGGAATTAGATGTATTAATTTAATCAAAGTACACGCACACTATAAAGAAACATACTAGGTTATAATTTAGGAGTCCAGCATTGAAAGTTTTACTTATGCGACAGTATCTACCTCTGATCAGTAATCCACTCAAAGCCATGACTTGTTTTACTGTCTTAGTTGGTTTTATTTAGTCATGAACTACTAGTTTGTTTAGGACTACAACTAATGTGGAAATGACCAGAGAAAAGCCATGGCAAAGTTCTCAGAGCTATAGGTGAACAATGGACAGTGCTTAAGAACAAACAAGCAAAGTCAAAAGTGCAACTATTTAATAACGAGTAAACAGATATTTTTATTATATACCTCATTATGAAACTTTGTTATTGAGAGACATGCTACTCACATTCAGAGGCCTGAACACACACACACACACACACACACACACCTACACAAACTTGTCCCTATGGACGGATAGATGTCAGAATAAGGGGGCTGCACACAGGGGGCATTTTAGCCTTTGGGAGTTCAGTGCCTTGCTCATGGGCACATCGGCAGGACTCCCCTCCAGAAACCACACCAACTTTCATACTTTGGTCAGTCAGGGACTTGACTCTATGTTTCCAGCCCTAGTCTGTACAGACTGAGCTACTGCCAGCTCACATATCAAGGTACATTTCTAATAATTACCCATTTTGCATGTCCTCATCTCATGATCCAACAGAGATGATAATAATGGGTTTCTAAACAATGGAAAGGAAATCCACATAATCACATAAAGCAACATGTAAATGAAGATGTAAGATGGATGCATTCATATATCTCTATATACACTTACATTGGTACCTTGGCTTTGGCCATAAAAGACATTATCACTGGTACTTGTAAAGCTCTTAGATATTTGATTAGTGGCCGCAAATGTGTTTCCATCTTGGTTTTGTCAATGTTTACTTGGATCTTGATTAGCTTCCATTCTGTCATGCAACATTATTTTTCCATTTCATTGACAGAATTCAAGGAGTGGTGAATCGCCTGTCATCATACCTGAAACATGGAGGGATATTTCTTTTCCGTGACTACGGGAGATATGACTTCTCCCAGCTCAGGTTTAAGAAAGGTCGTTATGTACACCTGAATGCAGCTGTTTGATCTGTTTTATAATAATTGGTTGTAATCCCCAACTGTGTGTGCAGTTGTGTTTTTGACAGTTTCAAACATTTCATCGTTCAGTGTCTTCTTTTATTCTCTCAATCAGGACGCTGCCTATCAGAGAATTTCTACACACGTGGAGATGGAACCTGTGTGTACTTTTTTAGCAAAGGTAATTTTGAGACTTGAAATCAGTATTTTCTTCCACATGGAGTAAAAATTTGCCAGGACCATTTATTCCGTTTGGAAAATTTGGGTCTTGTCTTTGTTATTACCATAGAGGTTTCAGGATGTATTAGGATTTTTACATTTATCCTTTGAGTTTGAAATTCTGGAATAGGTTAACCGATTATATTAAATTCATACCTGTTAGGGTAATAAATACAAATACATTTTCATTTATTTTTTGCAGATGAGGTTCATGATTTATTTTCCAAAGCTGGACTGGAGGAAATTCAGAATCTGGAGGACAGACGACTGCAGGTGAACAGAGGAAAGAAAGTGGTGATGCACCGTGTTTGGATGCAGAGCAAGTACAGGAAATTAAACCTTAATCCCCTTTCACCATCTTAACAAACACTTTTTATAAATTCAACTAATTTATTAATGAAATCAAGCCATAAAATCTGTTTTCTTTTTGTTTTTTTGGGGTGTTCTTTTTTACCAAGAGTGTTTGTACAAAAAGGATATTGTTTGCATTAAACTTACAAAACATGTTATCAAACCGACTTGTGGTGTCATGGGGTTTTATATTCCGATTCCAGTAAAAATACTCATTAGATCATTTTTATATACTATTATATTATTTAGTCCCAGTCAGAAAATACAGCAGAGAATAGATAGAAAATTGTGATGATTTTGGTAAGAATTTGTCTCTTTTTGTCATCTTGACATTAGGCTTCATATTACAAAAGGGATGACTCAGATGATGTTTTTGGTAGAAGAAATATTCAGATCCTTTTCCAGTGAAAGCATAAATAACACAACTTTCTGAAAAAGCATTGACGTGTGCCTTTTATCAGCAGGACTTAAAAACAAATGAGGCAGAAAAAACAGTCCCTATGAGTGTTTGATATCATATTTCTAGTACTGTTCAGCTAATGTTTTAGTGCTGTCTATGCTGATGGGAGGTTTAACGTCAAACCTTTTATAGTTCCTCTTCCTCAGATAAGCTACTGCTGAATATTTCAACACTATTAAAGAAATGGAATTACATATAGGTTAAGAAACAGAGAAGATGAATTCATGCGTTACTGGAGTAAATGGATAAATGAAACAGATAAAGTGGAATAATAACAGGTATGTAAATTAAATTATATTAAATTAAGAGAGTAGTGAAGGAACAACCCCCCCCCCCCTTCCTGCCCCATTCTATTTATGGTTTTATTTTAATTTTTTTATTATTATTATTTTTTCTTATTACTAGTATTATTTTTTTCTAAATCTTAATTTAATTATCTTTTCTCTCTTTGTACCTTTTCTTTGGATTTTTATCTATTTTTATTTTATTTCATGTATGTCTTGTATGTTTAAAAAATTATATATAAAAATATGCCAGGATGAACAAAATTTGTGATGAAATATGACAACTTGTAATAAAGTAAAACAGCCTGCAATAAAGTATTAAAATATATATATTTCAACACTCATAATTTTGTTGTTTTTTAATTAAATAGTTTGTAGACTGTGGTTAAGCTTTGTGTAGTTTGAGTTCATAATGTTAAAGATATTTTCTCCATGTTTTCATCGCGATAAGAGTTTTGCACACGATGCATGACGTCACGTTTCATATCGACCACTTGAAGACGGAGAGGTGGCTCTGGAGTCAGGAGTGTGAAGAGGTTTGTGCCCTAAAACAGATTACAATTACACATTTTGACACAGTTTAAGTTACTGTACCCACGTCAAAGCAACTGTGGCATGTAGGTCCGTTAATTTCATTGTCTACGTGAAAGATAAACCGTGTGCGCGGCGGTGCCAACACACGAAAAGTAGCTTGATGAGTGTCCAAAGTAGTGGAAGTTTGGAGGGGACGCCATCTTTGGTCCCAGCTCTCCACGTCCCCAACACGGACTGTGTTTTCAGCAACATCCCGCGGCGGTGGTGAAGGCCCAGGAAGGTATCGTGAAACATTTTAAACCGCATATTTGTTTTCAGCATGCTCGTTTTGGTCGTTATAGTGCACAGCGAAAGGAAATAGTTTTAAAATGAGTGAACACATCTTGGTAGCTAACGTTACAGTAACCCGTCAAATCCAAAGTCAATGGAGCCTGTTTGGCTAGCTGGTAGCAGCGAGGACACAGGACCGTGTTTCTGTGCAGTAACATAAAGATAAATACATGCATAATGGTGATAAAGCTTTATGGAGCTGAAGGGTTTCCGCTGTAGTCGGTGCATCTGTCTGAAAGCACGCTGCTGTTATAAGTAAACACCACAGAGAGAGATGTATTAAAACATCAGGAATGAGTGAATCAAGCTCCTTTATGGTTAACGGTATATCACTGGACTGTTAGCAAGCAGTGAAGAAGTTAGGTGTGCGACGTATTGTTAACAATCCTTTGTGAGTTCATGTGTTTCTCTGAATAATATCAACAATATTATCTTAACTGATGTTTATCATCATCAGGTTCGTTAAATGCATTAAACATGAGAGTAATAAGTGCAGTTATGGTCTTTAAGCTAAGCTACTGATGCTACTGCACAGGGTGGTAGGTAGCCTTGTTTGACCTTTTAGTATTACTAACTTTAAGTAATGAATGAAGTGTTAAGGCAAGTCTAGATGCCCCACTTAAATGAAGGATACATCGTAGGACACATGCAGGATGCTAAAGATAACACAATAAAATGTGCTCATATGTTTATCTTGCTAACCTAATGCAATACGTATGAACACAGAATGGATAAGCAGGACTGTTCAACTAATATTTAAATAATGGTAGACTTTTGCAAATCTTTTGACATTGATATAGCTTCTTATTTTTTTTGTATTGCCAGTGTGACATTAATCAATGATGGCTGTCTACATCAGTATGCCACTTGTAAATTGAACACAATGGGTAGACTTTGTTGTCTATGTTGTTGTTTTTTAAAGCTTTGCCAAGTGAGTGAGTCTATGTAGAAATAATGCTTGTTATTTGTGTAAGAGATGTGTTTTACATGTGTCTGTAATAAACAGGTGGTCACTGCTGAGCAGCACAGAGTTAAAATGACATCCACAGCAAGGGTTGCAAGGGTTCAACCACTTGTTCTCGCAGGGGCTTGAATATAAATAATACTCACACACTGTGGCCTTCATGTTTGAAACATAGGAAAATCATTGAGAAATACCACTTAGCTGATATTGTATACATTTTGGGAAATTGGCATAAACTTGTGTGTGGAAAAAGTAAATTATTGAGCATGATAAATATTGTCCATATAACAGAAGTAATGTTTCTTTGTCCCTTTGTCTTGATGCTTTTGGTGTCTTGTGTGAAGCACTTTGAATGGCCTTGTTGCTGAATTGTGCTAGATAAATAAACTTGACTGTTTTAAAGCTAAAGCTTTGCATAAAGACTATGGTTGTAGTGAATTTTCATTGTTAATGTTGAAGTTTCAAGGCATTGACTCACTACTTAAAATGTACTTTGTCAAAGAGGTAGGCTATGAAAGGTGAAATGGTTTCATTAATTTAAATACTGTGGAAAGACGGTGAGAAAACCAGTCTTTGTTAGTCTCGGGATTACAAGGAGAAATGTGGGGAATATAGTGCTGCTGTATACTTCTTGTCAAGTGGTTTTGCTAGTTAATGACATCATGAAAAGTTTAACCTTACATTTTGGAAGCTATAACATAGTTGAGTTGACCATAGTTACATTAACACTGATGACTGCAAAATGAATACAAATATGATTTGAAGTCACAGACCCATGATGGGAAATGTGACAAGCCAACTTCATAGTCTCTAAATTGGTTTGAGGAAGAGGAGATGGATCTGCTGCATGATTATTACTCAGATTTGTACTGTTCATTTTTATGTTAACCCACACGAGTATGCTAGGAAAGGTAGTGATAGTTATGTGATCTTGTGTCACGGGTAAAGGAGAGCGGCAAAGGTTCTTAACTGTTGTCAAACAAGCCTCTGTATGAGGTGAAGGTACAGTGGGGTTCATGCATGAATGATGTGTCCTTCTAATTTTCTGAAAATACTATGCATCCTATGGTTAAATTTACTGCTCTTTTGCTGTTAAATCTCTCAAGCATCATTGTTTGTTACCACCGAGTCCTTAACTTAATCTTAACTCTTATAGTCTTTCAAAATATACGCATGACTTTCGTCATCTTCTCTGCTGCTATGTAATCCATCATATAGCTGTTTGCTCAAAGTTTGGTTAAGTTGTTCTGATCCATGTGAGGTCTGTGTGTGGTCAGTGCGAGTTCAATTTTGTGGTTAGTTTTTTTTTTTTTGACGCCATTAATTGACTGTTGAGATACTTTGTGTGTGTGTGTTATTTTAAAAATATTTTGGGGGGCATTTTAGCCTTTATTAGATAGGACAGCTGAAGAGAGACTGAAAATGTTGGGAGGAGTGAGTGGGGGATGACATGCAGCAAAGGGCCGAGGTTGGACTCCAACCCATGGCTGCTGCGATAGTTTCTGCACTTGTCTCGCATAAAACAAACATTTTACTTATGTCTAGACGATGTTAAGGAAATGTCCTTCTCCTACTCCATGCTCTTTTCTGTATCATATCTGTTAGGATACATTTCTCATGTGGCATCAAATAATT
The DNA here is from genome assembly GCF_963930695.1 of Labrus bergylta. NCBI lineage: Eukaryota > Metazoa > Chordata > Actinopteri > Labriformes > Labridae > Labrus > Labrus bergylta. The sequence goes on along the minus strand of NC_089207.1, from coordinate 27,758,426 downwards.
CACTAAGTGGCCCTGTGAGCCAACCCTGGCATTGTATACATAACTTAATAGTAGGCAATATATCTGATTTAGAGGACAATGAATTACATTTTAAGTAATAAGAATAGCTAAAGTTGTTGTCTAATAATGCAGCTCTGGTTTAAATTCAGTCCTGTTCAAGAATGATTGAAGGTGTTTTGAGATGATAAAGTTTTATGAATGCATTTTTAGTTTTATATTTTATGTCAACAAGGATGTTGATGTAAAACATAGTTTATGACTTTATTAACATTATTACAAGCATTTTCCTTTTAAGGTTTATTTATCATTATAAGTCATATCTCTGGAGAACTGAAATCATATGGATTGTATTTAGTATTAGATGATACAATAGCTTTGCCTTCTCCTGTTTGTAAAGTAGTGGTGTTGCAATTTGACACAAGATTTTTATTTTGTGGTGACTGTATTATATCGCAGTAGAGTATTAAAAGGGACCTCCCATATGATGGCATATTCACACACTACGACCCTCCTTCTTCCCTTCAAACAAGCCTGCAATGCAATACAGAATCATTTTGTGTTTTTACAAATTAACTGTGTGTTCAGTTCTCATTAAGTTTGTATCATCTGTATGGCTTTTAGAGGTGGGCGGTAAACCAGTATCAATACCAGCACCGGTATTACGTTCTGCCCCCACATGTATTTTTTGTCATACCGTCATCATTGATATAAAAACACATGCCCATGGTTGTAGTGCACACACGAAGCAACTCTGATCGCTCAACCTACAAGCCACAGTGATGGGTTAATAAGGATAAAATAAAGGAGTAATTTGTGATGGACAACATCTCAGTTTGAGTCCCCCTGGTCTTCTGCATGTTTCACTCTTGACACCCAGAGCAGAGCCAGCGTCTTGACAAAAGGGCTCTGCCTCATTTCAGAGCTGATGTTAATGTTTACAATGAAAGTCAATTGTGGCATAGTAATCAGGTAAACTTGTTTTCTCCCCTCTCTTAGTTGCAGCAAATAACAGCAACGTTAAGTGGGTGTGACACCTGTTCTGACACAAGGAGGAAGCGGTGCCCTTTGGTCAGTGAGCGTGTGAGACAGCTGCTCTGAGAGTCAGAGCAAAAGATGCAGAAGACTGGGGGACTCGATCTGAACCGTTGTCTGCAACAAATCACTCCTGCCACTGTAGATGGTAGGTTGAGCAATCAGTGTTGTCTCGTGTGACCACTACAATCAAATTGTGATTACTATGGAACCACCAATTCCCTAATTAGCTTCATTAATTTACATGCTTTAAGATTTTATGGTTTGGTTGAAATCAAAACAGCACAGATAATTTACAAAGCACTGAAAAACCTATTACAACCATTTATTCAGAGTTTGTTCAAAATTAGAGAGAAATGTTTAATGCTGCTGACCAAAATAAACAACATCAGTGTGTGTATTTAAACCAGTGATGATGGTATTGCAATAAGTCCATGTCAAGGCAGAATGTAATACTGTAGCCAGTATTGATACTGGTTTACTGCACACCTTGCTGTAAAGTGTATTTCATCTGCATTTCTCTAAACATTCTGGTATGTTGCAGTTAGTTGTTGGAGGTGAAGATTTATACCATATTCTGCTGTATTAGTTTATTTATGCCTGGCTTTAACTGGATGAGAATAGTTAGTTTGTTCATCTATTTGGTGCAAATTCTTCATTTGAATCTTATTTGGAAACTAGGTGTTATTCATAGTTGTTATTTTTATTGTTTATATTGTTAAAAAGACCATCTCATGATTTGACATTCTTTTCAGTTAAATTCCTTTTGCTGATTCAAAATGGTTGTCTCTTTCGAGCACAGGTTTAGTGAGCAGACCCCTCTGATTGTTCTGCAACACTGAAGCCCAGGGAGCTCACATAACAGTCCCACAGCAGTGCATCATTCATCAGTACCTACTAGCAGTCCAAACATTGCTCTCAGGCTCAAAGAATAATAGCGTTGGTTGCAAAGAAAGGCCACATTTAATGAACTTCTTTTCTGCCTTCCCGGCAGCAATAAATAATTTTTTGACTTTATATTTTTTTGGAAGTAGTATGAAGCTGCTACATTTAGATGGTAGTGGTAACAAGATCAATGCATGAAAATCTTGCTTATCTCCTCTGTACTGCACAAATGTAGAGTGAAAACTGTCATGTCACTGGTGAATAGGCATACATCTACTCTAGACTTGTCTTCAATGTCACATGTCAGGACATGAAACTATTCTCAAGCTCATTGCCACTCTGTCATCTTCTTTTGAGTGGGCATTGAGATGATGTAATTAAGCTGATCCTTGAAAAACGAACACACACTGAATTGTTGTCAACCCTCCCAGGCACCATGGAGGAGCTGAACAGCCTGGATCCCCGGAGACAGGAGCTGCTGGAGGCCCGCTTTATGGGTGGGGTCAGTGGCAGCACAGGGGGCAGCACAGGTAGCACAAGCGGGGGAACCAAAGTGAGTAAAAGCTTGAATATAATAATAATAACTTTATTTAAAAACAAGGATTTACAGTGCAGTTGTATGTGCTTTGACAATGCAGAAGAAAACAATTATCATTGTTTGGAACAGAATATGTTCTTTAGTGTCTGCTCTTAGTGGTGTCCTAAACCTTTTTTGTGTGTGTTGTTTTTCAGGGTTTGACCAATAATGAATGTTCAAATCATAGTTTCGGGAGCCTCGGATCCTCAAGCGACAAGGAATCAGAGGTACGGAGAAACGCTACATTTACATGTTCTATAATATTCAGACATCATCTCTAGAAATAGATTATTGTGAAAGATATGTATGCATTAATATTTCAGTCTCATTCTTGCTCATTGCTTAATAGCCAAGTCCCATTAATAAGTGACAATGGCAACTGCATGCTTACTGTGATAATTACCTTACTTGCATTGCAATAATAAGAATAGCAGACAATAAGACTTATGGTTTAAAGTAGCCTTCTTTTCAAAGGTATGTGTTACTTAATTATTTTCCCAAACACTGTTAACCATGGTCAACAAACCTAAATGTCCCCACTGAGTATTGTATGTTCTCTCTGCAAGCTCAAGCAGCAGACCCACACCTCTACCGCCCCTTTTCTTGTATATCTGTAGTACTATTGTTTGTCTGAATGCGGTATGAGGCTGCAGTAACACATTTTGTTACATTGTGCAGAATATTTTTTCCTCCCAATTTATGGCCACATAAGTTAGCATTTTCTGACTGCTATACATACAAAAGGCTGTTCCTCATGATGCATAAGGGACATGCAGATTAGACCAGCACTTCATTGCATTGACCTTAAAAAGGTATTTAGAGGTATCTGTCGTAGAGGTTTGTGATAAACAAAGGTTATGAGGACAATACAGGATTGTGATCACTTTGATTTTTGGTTTTGCCTTATTATTTTTTTTTTTAATGTATCTGTTCATCCATCCATCCATTTTCTTCTGCTTTTCCATGTTGGGTCGCAGTGGCAACAGACAATGAGCTGTGGGTAGTGACTGAAAGAATAAGATTGCGGGTACAAACGGCCAAAATGAGTTTCATCTGGAGGGTGTCTGGGCTGAGCCTTAAGAGACGGCAGCAGACCCAGAGCTAACTGTAGGGATTATACTGTATATCCCATCTGGCCTGGGAAGGAAGGAAGGAGCTGGAAAATGTTGCTGGGGAGAAGGAAGTCTGGGTTAACTTGTTTTGCCTGTTGCCATTGCGACCCAGCTTTATCTGTAAATCACTAATTATTTCTCGCTAATCCTTTCAGAGTTCTCCTTTATTTTCCTCTTTTGGAAAAGTACATGGTAGCATCGAACATATGTAAATGCTCTCGAGTTATCTGAAAGGCAATTTTTAATCAGACTTGTAGTTTGGCATTCTAACAAAATAAAAGTACTATGACAAGGGAACACGTATTAGAATGTGTTAAAAACAATGACAGTCAAACAACATAAGAAGTGTCTAATTGTAATGGTATTTTGTCTTGTTTACTACATAGGGGTCAGAAATGAAACGAGGCAGCTCTCCTGCTTATTCTGTAAGTAAAGAACTTATCCTATAAAGGCAGTGCTACACAGGCTTTGACCATGAAAGTGCAATGATACATTTTTAATTACACAATTCCTTTCAGACCCCTGAGAAAAAACAGTCTGAAACCAGAGGCAGAAAAAGGAAACCTGAGATCCAATCAGAGAGCAGCCAAGGTGTGTCTCAGTGTTAAACTAGTAATATTTCAGCTCTGTCTTGTAGAATTTCTTTTAACTAGTTTCCCTCTTTTCTGTTCACAGGGAAATCAATTGTACGAGGACCCAAAATAAGTGATTATTTTGATGTAAGTCTGCAGTGTTGGTGTGAATGTAATAGATGTAGGGGATGTGTTCTGTCTTACTGTTCCACTATGTAAAGCATAATTCACTTCTGTCTGCTAAATAACAGTGAGGCAGCCCCTTTGTCTACTGTTTTGATACCATAGTCATTGATGTCACTTTTCCTTTCCTACTTTAAGTTCCAGGGAGGAAATGGGTCCAGTCCCGTCAGAGGTCTCCCACCGGTGATTCGTTCACCTCAGAACTCACATTCCCACTCCGCTCAGGGCACAGCTGTAAGTTACGGCAAAATTTTAACTTTAAAACATTTTGTTAGTGTTCCATTAGTTGTTGCCCTGTAATAAATGAAGTGCTCTCTCTCTCCCTTCTTTCCCAGGTTAGACAAAATAGTCCCTCTCCTACTAGTCTGTCTTTTGGGGACCACATGACGCATCCAAAGCAACAAGCAGTCAAATTTGTTCAGGTTAGGGGAAGGGCTCTGAATAGTTAAGACCCCACTCACTCTTTTTAGATGCTCTTAAATATGTTTGAGATTTAAAGTTGTTGTTTTTTTCTCCAACATTTGGTGTGTGTTTTTTCCTTCTCTAGACTGACCTTACAGTTCTGAAATTGGCTGCCCTTGAAAGCACTAAGAATCTCGACCTCGAGAAGAAGGAGGGCAGAATAGATGATTTGTTAAGGGTAAGGAGAGTATCTGCTTACTGCCTTCCAGAAAGACTTCACTGAGCTGTGTTACTGCACTGCAAAACAAATTAGATCATGTTTGCCAAAGTCATTTAATACTAAACATCATTTATAAGGTTTTGATTCATTGTTGGATCAGGAGAAAAATGAATATGTGTAGATGCTGATTAAGATTTTTTCTTCTTTATAGGCAAACTGTGATCTCAGGAGACAGGTAGATGAACAACAAAAATTACTTGAAAAGTACAAGGAACGCTTGAATAAATGTATCACCATGAGCAAGAAGTTGCTCATAGAAAAGGTAAATGAATTTGTTTTCTTAACCCTTTGTGAACACATTTACCTGCTTCTGCAAACTCACATGCATGGCTTTGTTTTCGGATTTGTTCTTTAGAGCACCCAGGAGAAGCAGGCCTGTCGAGAGAAAAGCATGCAGGATAGACTTCGTTTAGGACATTTCACTACAGTGAGACATGGAGCCTCCTTCACAGAGCAGTGGACTGATGGTTATGCCTTCCAAAACCTTGTCAAGTAAGAGGCTTTAATGAGATAGTCATATCATGTTTCATTTTGATGCTTTGCTAAAGTGTACTCAATATTTCAAACTGTATATATGTGGATGCCCACATGGGTCTTATGAGCTAAGTATGGTTCATATTTTAAAGTCTGTGTAGTGAAAAGCACATTTCTGTGGCACAAATGTTGGATTCATCTACTATGATGAAATAATGTTAGGGCTCTCATGTTTTGTGTGCTTTGTCTTTGTGTTGATGAATGGAGATATAGAAATGGTTCTTATCTAACATGAAGCTCTTTCTATGAACAGACAGCAAGAATTGCTAAATCAACAGAGAGAGGAAATCGAGAGGCAGAGAAAACTTCTAGCCAAGAGGAAACCCCCATCATCGAGCAACACCCAAGCACCAACCACAAATTCAGAACCAAAGCAACGCAAAACCAAGGCAGTGAACGGAGCAGAAAGTGATCCCTTTCTAAAACCCAGCCTACCTCAGCTGTAAGTGCAGGCCTTTAGGAAATCACAGATATCGCTCTAGATATCCTCAAGCTAAGGCAATGTGTCAAATGTAATCTATTTTTATCTTTATTCTTTTGTAAGGGAAGTTCAACAGGATTGTAGAAGTGAATAATAAAATATGTTGGTCAATGAAAAAATAATGAGGGTGCTGTGGCTAACAACAAACTTCTTTTATCTCTCTCATCCCCCAAAAAAGGCTGACACTAGCAGAGTACCATGAACAGGAGGAGATCTTCAAACTGCGACTTGGACATCTCAAGAAGGTTTGCACGATGCTCAACCTGCAGCAAAAATACTAGAACTTTTTTTTAAATTTCTTTAAAAAATTAAAATAAAATCTTAAAAAAATGTCTTCTGTGCTGCACAGAACCTTTTAAGAATGCAATTATTTTCCCAAGTCATTCAATGTATCCAGGCCTCAGTTTACAAAAGGGAAAAGGGCACCTATACACTAAAATGGTAACCTTGTTAGAGGGGGTAAACCAATCAATCCTCTTCATCAGTGAGATAATTAAATGACTATTCTCTTGTATCTCCTCAAGCTGAAACACTGTTCCTTTTGTGTGACCCTGCCCCCCCAGGATGTTGTGAGCCTGTACTTTATTGATGTACTCATTGTTTTCTTGAAGTATCACAAGCAGAGCCTGACAGAATCTGTACCAAGTCAACCGCAAATATTAAATATAGATCAGTCAGCTGTGTGCTTGATGAGTTCCTCTCCTTGTATCCAAAGTTCTGAAATCCTTGTGTGCAATTTTGTGTTTGTGTGCTTGAATCATTTATAGGAAGAAGCTGAGATCCAGGCAGAGCTGGAGCGTCTGGAGAGAGTGCGCAACCTTCACATACGGGAGCTGAAGAGAATAAATAACGAGGACAGCTCACAGTGAGTCTGAATCAATTTCTCCGACACTTCCTGCATCGACACTGTTACAAAGTAAACACAAGCGCAGTATCCTTAACTGCAGGGGTTATATTAAGTCAACACACACTAGGCTTACTTATTCTTGTTTAAATTGGTCGTGTATTGCTGAAGCAAAAGTAAAATCTGTTTACTGAGATTTTCTTATCTCTTTTTCCATCCAAAGATTTAAAGACCATCCAACACTGAATGAACGATATCTACTCCTACACCTTCTAGGAAGAGGAGGCTTCAGTGAAGTTTACAAGGTATGGCATTTGATTTCAATATTACAGGGAGTCCAAATGAATTCATATTTGTGTCAGGGTCTTTTTTTAATACATGCCAACTCTGTGTTCATGTTGCACAGGCTTTTGACTTGATTGAGCAAAGATATGCTGCTGTGAAGATCCACCAACTTAACAAAAACTGGCGAGAAGAGAAGAAGGAGAACTATCACAAGTATGTTGAATCATGGTTAAATATGTAACCTCACCTGAAGGATACTAATCCAGCTATTCTGATGTCCCTCTTCTTCAGTGTGTTGTTCTTTTTCTCCATAAACCCCCTCGTAGAACTGTCAGTGCAAATTTAAGCATCTGCACCTTCATGCTTGGGTTGCTAATAGAGGCCTAATTACCTTCCTCTCCACAGGCATGCATGTCGAGAGTACAGAATACACAAGGAGCTGGACCACCCCCGAATTGTGAAGCTATACGACTACTTCTCACTGGACACAGACACGTTAGTATTCTGATGAACCCTTCTCCATGCAGCTTCAGCTCTTTTGAGGTTCAGGTGGTTAATGATAGCTATGGACCATAATTCAAAGTGTTTTCTTCTAACTCAACAGGTTTTGCACTGTCATGGAGTACTGCGAAGGCAACGACTTGGATTTCTACTTGAAGCAGCATAAGCTAATGTCTGAGAAGGAGGCACGGTCCATAGTTATGCAGATTGTGAATGCACTAAGATACCTGAATGAAATTAAACCTCCCATTATCCATTACGACCTCAAGCCAGGTAAAAACATCTTCTTACAAAGTGTCAATTCAATATCACTTCAATATCTGTTTCCCCCATTATATCAAAACTGTTGCAATTAAGTGTTAAAGTCTCGCGCTGACTTTCTCTTCTTTGATTTCAAGGCAATATCTTGTTGGTGGACGGCACAGCCTGTGGGGAAATCAAAATCACTGACTTTGGTTTGTCCAAAATCATGGATGATGACAACTATGGAGTAGATGGGATGGACTTGACTTCACAGGGTGCAGGGACCTATTGGTATGATATCTCTCAAACTCCCAAATAAATGTATATAGTATGTACTAGGCATGCAACAATTCTCAACGTTTGACTAGTTTCCGCGCATTTTATTTCTCTCTAAATTCGCTCTGTCTGTGTGTGCCTATGAGTCAGCGCGCAGGGATGAGGAAACCTCGGCCGCCAACTGAGTAATTAGCCAATCACCACCCGCTAAATTTTGGTGACGCTGACAACAACGTTACTTTTAGCACGGCGAGCAGTGAGGAGCAGCCAGGCCCGGAGTGGCTAATTGGGAGAACCGGGACACTTCTTGGTGGGCCGGGCTGCCTGAAGGGCCGCCAGGGCCGGTACAGTGACAGTCTATAGATCACACGGGCTGCAGTCATTGCTCAAGTAGCGTTACACTATAAACCAGTTTCTGATAGTGTGGAGCGAGCATGTGTGACTGGAAAACATGTACTGCTCAGTGTTTCCCACTCAACCAGGTATATTAATGGCCGCAAACGCCCTTTTTCCGAAAGCCTCTCTCCCTCATTATGTCAAAAACATGCATTAAAAGATAACTGAGGGTCCGCAAACGTGAGAGGGAGAGAGAGCTATACGGGTGAGCGAGAGTCGGGGAACGTGCCATTACGCATGTAAGTGGACGGGCGAAAAAACAGAAACAAAAAGTGAAATTGATCATCTGCTCCACAGTTTACATGTTAACCAGGGAAGTATGTGAACTACATGGCAGGCTGCTTGCTCTTAACTAACTGATGTCTGTCAACATCAACTGAGTGCTCCTCTGTCTGTGCGTCTGCGCATCACCCTCACTGCTCTTATTAAAAACTCTAAACTGCTCATAAACCACGTCTGAACCTTCAGTGTGAGGTTTGATGTCTTTTGAAGTGTTCTTAAATCGTTTGAGCTGCTGTTAATACTCAAAATATTTACAATACTGAACATTACAAGAATAAGAGAGGAGCGATAATCATAACTAAAAGAGAAATATAACAGTATGCCACCAATGCACTTTTTTGTTGACATTCATTGAGCTAATTGTAGATTACTTCATGTTCAAATCAAATCTGACTTTGCAATAGGCTGAAAGGAGAGCACCTGAATTTGTTTAGCTTCGAAGTAAAATAAATAGTTTTTAAATGGAAAAAAAAGTAGCTCTCTTTCTAAATCCCTTTATGTTCTGTAAAATTTGCCTAAAATACTTAACACAACATTTTAACGGCCCGGCCCGTTAGAACTGAACCAAACCGTGACCAAAAAATCGAGGCATGTATTGAACCGTGGGCTGACTGTATTGTTGCATCCCTAGTATGTACAGTATAGAGAACAAACCATATGACATATTTTTGTAGGCCAACCCGGAAGTAGCATCGCCATGGGGTCTAACGAGAATTCCCCTATGGCATTGGATTTTGGATCATTGCAGAAAATAAGCTCTGTGCCTAATGCACGTTTCTGAAGCGTAGGCGTTTTGTTCAGCAGGATAATCTTCACAGATGAACACCATTTTTATGATGTTTGAAGCGTTAAAGAAGTAAAAAGCTAACGTTATGCTAAAGCTAACTACACCACGGTCGGATGATTGTGACGTCGCTAGCCTTATGCTTCAGACGATCTCTGATAAACTAATCCACGTAGCTTAATAAATAGTTTACTAACATAATATTCACCTTAACCTAAAGAGACACCTCCGACTAGTGAGAGAGTTCCCGCCCTCTGTGTCCGGCGTGATGACGTTTAATGTCCCTGACAACCACTGTAGTCACATGTATCCACTTGTTAGCAACCGCCTTTTTAAAGACGAGTAAAAACTTCAAACTTCACAAGTGGGGGTATTACCTAACGTAGTTTATGTGGTCTAACAAAACACCAACATCTCTTAAGCTTGTGTTAACCACAACCTTATTTCAAACGTCTAACCACAAACACATTCAAAATCCCCATTGACTTTTAGACGATAGCTAATGGCGCTAACATGTTAACTTACTTCCGAGTTTAAGGACTCGTTCCTGTGACGCTCTATAAGGGGATGGGCGGTATTGAAAGAATGCAAAATGGTCCTGTAAATGAAATATAACTAGTGGTATTTGTTCAATAAGGTACAGGAGTAAAGAATTCTAGTACGAGTACAGAGTAACATAAAATATACATCTGTCTGATATTTAACCTGAGTAGTTCTAATGGGATATTAACAACTTTGTTTTCTTCTGACCAGGTACTTGCCTCCTGAATGTTTTGTGGTTGGAAAAGAACCTCCAAAGATCTCCAATAAGGTGGACGTGTGGTCTGTGGGAGTCATCTTTTTTCAGTGTCTTTATGGAAGGAAGGTAAGGAGAGCAACACAGATCCTAACCCAGTATTTTTTTAATCTATCTTTACTGCATTATGACTAAGCATGTCTCCTCTCTTGTCAGCCTTTTGGCCACAATCAGTCTCAACAGGACATCCTGCAGGAGAACACAATACTGAAAGCTACCGATGTTCAGTTCCCAGTCAAGCCAGTTTCTAGTAATGAAGCAAAGGTGAGTGAACTTGTGTGCAAAAGAAAAGTTTTGTATCAAAGAAAGAAAATCTGAATTCCTTTCCACATCAGTTTGGCCTGCAAATGTTTGAAACAATCCTCCATTCCTACAGGCCTTCATAAGGCGGTGCTTGGCATACAGGAAGGAGGACCGGGTCGATGTGCACCAAATGGGGAGCGACCCCTACCTGCTCCCTCACATGAGAAGGTCTAGCTCCTCTGGAAATCTGCAGATGAGTGCTGCTGGCTCAGGACTCGCCTCCTCCAGTATCATCTCATACTGACATCCTCGTACTGTGACGAAAAACAAAGCCAAACTGACCAAGTGTCTCCCTCTGCCTGCTGAGCCCCGCGGGCTCATGGGAGAAGGAGCAGCCAAAAACAGGAGGAGCAGGACACACAAGGGAAGATCTCTGCCGGCATCCTCTGATTTGTGCCAGACTTCTTATTCACAAGGTTCGATCAATGGAGAGAGAGAGGGAGGTTTTTTTTTTTGTTTTTTTTTAAAGGACATGGGTGAAAGGATCGTTTGAGGGTCCGACAAAAGCACTGAAACTGACAACGTACCTTGAAGAAAATGCAACTGGACACTATTCTGAAGTTGCAGACAGATAAAGCCTTAAAGGGCCGAAGGGAGACTTGGCAGCCGGCCGTTTAGATAAAATAACATGGTCCTGCCAGGGTGCAAATGATTCAGCTGCTAGATGTTAATTTACTGTGAGGAGAGGGCCGATATATAGAACTACAAAGATTTCACTATTGATTTGGCTAAATGTTTTGTTTTTCACAAGTGTTAGGCTTTAAATTGAGGTTCTTAGCCATGAGAATGTAATGTGTGGCAACTAGTGATGTAGGGTGGGGCAGCATACTTACGTTTAATGCTCAAAGTAACCAAATGTAGAAAAATGACAATGTATAAAATCCTATGCAGGAATATTAATTAACATAAATTGGAAACTGTATATGCTGTACAGGTGACTTTTCAAAGTTAAATTGCAGCAGTACCATGTACAAAGTTTAAAATGTCCCCATGTTAAACTAGTTTCCTGGATCGTTTCATTATGCTGCTTTGATGCTCTTACTTTTTCAAGGGCTGTGTTCCTCCTCTGGTACAAACTGCAGTTCTGCTAAGAGTGAATAATAAACACCAGGAAACAGTTTTCTCTCACAGTGAATGGTGCAAAAGACGATACTTTCCTTTTCATCCTGAAGTTAACATCCATACTCGCCACCTGCCAAGACTGAAAATTATAGAAGCAATCTGCCAGTATTTGTCTTCATGTTCTGACATAATACTGACACCCAGTGGCTTTGTTTGGTACTGCATTGTTACACGTAGTGTTTAGGATGTTCACAACAATAAAACAATGAAATACAAAGCAGAGGCTGAGCTAGAGAAAATACATTAGTTTAATCAAGGCAATGATATTTCACTTCACAAATGTTTTTTGTACAAAATCAAACCCTTTTACCCGTTTAATGAGTACAGTGAATTCAGCAAGCTAACCTGCTTTTAGAAGAGAAAAAAGGCCTAGTAGTATAAGTTGTTTCCCCTTTAACCCCAAAGACCTCAAGTATTTTACAGAGCCCCTAAAAGGTTACTCTGGTTTTGTATTTGTGACTGGCTTTTCTTTTTTTTTTTCCGCTTTCCTACAAACAGCCTTATTGTGAGCATCAGTCACAGCAACAGATTCAACCAGAACAGGCAACATACTGTCAAAACTTTGACATGTGTTAGATCATCTCTCCACACAGTGATATCTGCGCAATAATGCCCTAAATTGTTAGTCAGATATAACATGATAAGACATAAACTCACCTTAAGGATCTGCAAAAGTAGTAGTAGTATTTGTTACATAACTTTTCAGGGGTTCTGTACAAAAAAAAGCAATGATACAGACTTGCACACTAAAAGTAAGCTCCTTCCCCTCATATTTTACAGTTAAAAGTTTTTCTGCGACTAAGTGTATATTTGAACTGCTGAAACAAACGGCACTTAAGATGCAGGACTGCAGTATATGGATACACATTACTTGTGAACACTTTGGTGTTGCTGCATATGAGAAGAGCAGCAAGTAGCTCTTGTAACCTCAAAATACTGGAAATCTGACAAAAGTGGTAACAAGGAAAGGAAATTGTGTCAATGTAGCCATGCAGCTAATAAACTGGCTCTATTGAATTAAGACTTGAATGGTTAATGATTACCTTAAAGTGTTTTTCACTGCTAAGAGGAGTCTGCAGTCATTGTGATATTTATGGATTCACAGGTGGTCACTGAAGATGGGATAGGGGTTTTAGTCAGTAAATTGTTCATTATGAGGGTGGAGGGAGACGTGGTATCCTGTGTGACAGCAGGAGCAGCATTAGAAGTGATGGGGGGATGAATAAAGTCAGATGGGGGTAGTGCTATACCGGGGAACCCACCAGGCAGGGCAAAAGGTGGAAGACCTGAAGAGCAAAATACAAACAAAAACTGTTGTCCTCTTTCCAAAGGTGTCTAAAGTCACTACCTGAAGAAGTATTACACATTTCAAATTGGCAACACCTTAGTCTTTATCTCATACTTTATCTCATCTGGCTTTTTTTGTTGATTGGTTAGATGTGATGAATAGCGCCTAGTTTCACACTAAATGTCTTTGCTGTATGATGTTGAATGCTGTCAGTTAACCTTAGGTGCAAACATACATCTTCCTGAGCGGATATGTTACTCAGTGCAACAGTATGGCTCAGTTATATAATAGAAAGGAGACAAAAGGTAAAAAGAACATTAATTTTACCAAGATGTGGCCGCACTTACAACATTTCAGTGCACTTCATGAATACATGCTTAGTCTTTCTATGATTTAAAGATAGTAGAAAAAGTATCAAATAAATCCTTTAAGATTATTAACAACTAGCCAAGCATAATCCTGACAAACAAAATACCTGCATGTTGTAATCCACTCCCTCCAGATGTTAATACATGACCCACATCTGGCAAGGTCATGTTGAGATTGTGTAAATTAGGAAAGGCTGGTATACCTCCAGGTAGGGGCATTAAACCTGTGTAATAAATAAAATATTAGATTTTGCTGGGTCTATTGTCATCCACCTGGGAAACTGTAACATCTCTAAATATCTACTCACCTTGTTGTGGGGACGCAGGGTCAACAGAGGAGGGGAAACTTTGTGATGAGGGGACTTGACTGAACGCTGGGACAGTATGATCTCCTGAAATATAATTTGACAGTTCTTGTTAGTCATATCACACACATCTGATCAACCGGTTTGTAAAGTGTGTCTAGGTTTTTACATCTCTCTTTTCAGGTCCTTGTTGTCTAAAAGGAGATGTCATACAAAACATCATAGCTATACAGAGATAATAGTTTACCTGTCTGTAGACTGCTAATGACAGAGGTCAGGTCAGAGGTCACAGATAATCCAGTGAGAGACTGCTCTAAACCAGTTGAGTTAGTAGACACAGACACTGGAGTGGTTGGAACGACAGCAGACAGGTGGACCTGCTGAGCAAAACATCCTTGAAGGAAATGTTCCCAACTTAAAGACCAGATGACATAAAACATTTCTATGTGGATGCTGTACCTCTGTGAAGCCGTCTTTAGGTGGAGGAGCTGGTGAAGTGGGAGTCTGTGAAGGGAAACTGATCGTCTTCCCCTCTGAAAATGGCGCTGTAGGTATCCTGTGCAGGTAGCCATAGCCAATCCCACATCCTAGACTGAAAAGAGGCAAACCAAACGGCACTGTGAGGAAACATTTCACAGCAGCCTTAGAGATTATGTTAAACAACCTTAATAATGAGATTTGAATGGAAAGATATGAATTTAAAATACTTTAAAATAAAATCATCTGGTGCAAATCCTGTCAATCAGTGACTGTTTTCCACAACATTGCTCTTTTTAAAAGCTAAGACAGAGCAGTGTTTAGCCCACCTTTTATTTTGGTTTCCATGTAACAGTGTTTGCAGTAAACTCAAATTAGGAAAGTTGTTTAAACGACAAGTGCAATGACATAAAACAAAACTTTTGTTTGTGGTAACTTTGTTAATTTTCAGTGTTATTTTTTGTGCCTGTTGACGACCAACAATGTTTAATAATTCTGTCAATTACTATAATAATACTTTCACTTTAAATATAGAAACAGACAGTGTTTAAATAATGAATAAGGAGTTATACAACTCACCTAACTAAATCTAACGACCAAATATAAACATAAACATAATAAAGGTGTTAAAGTTTTGTTAAAAAAATTATTTAGTTAGGTTGAAGTGTCCTGGCCGTCTACTGACATTTAACCAGGTCAAATATTCATGGTTGAAATAATCTCATTTGGGATTATAAGTGTTTGGAGCTGTTGGTTAGTTATTTGTCTGTTCATTAGGTTTAGATTTTCACCTAAAAGCTGTGGCTCAGTTGGTGGCGTCGTCGCCTCTCAATCAGAAGGTCAAGGGTTCAATCCCCAGCTGGGCAACATGTCCGATGTGTCCTCCACTTTGGTGGCAGTGTATGAATGGGATTAGTTACAATGGATGATACTACATAGTGATAACTACCATCAGTGTGTGAAAGGGTGTGAATGGGTGGGTGTGACCTGTGGTGTAAAAGCGCTTTGAGTAGTTGGAAGACTAGAAAAACGGTTTATAAGCTCAAGAGCATTTGCATTTACCTTCAACATCTGGTTTATTGTACCTTATGCTGCTTAGCCAAATTAATCTTTGAGTTCTGCCATTTTCCGAACAGAAGGAAAACAATATCTGATCAAATTTCAGGATGTTCCAGATAGCAAAAGATAACTGCAATACCTGCCCTCTCCGCCCCAGTCACAGTTAGGCGTGATGACCACCTCGCGGCAGTTGTCTGTGTCTGTGTTGTAAACGTAAAGTTTCAACTCCTTCCCCCCGTAGGTTTCAACGACGGAGAAGAGATCTTCACTCTGTTGACGCAGCAAAGAAACACAGCAGATGAGCTTGTTGCACAATCAAAGACACAAAGGAAAGTAGTTGATTAAAAAGTACCTCGTTCATGACAGTGTCTGCTCCTATGATGTAGTCTGTGTGGGCCCTTAAACCAGCCATGGCTGCAGGAGAGTTTGGCTCCACTTCCTAGGACCAGACAACATGTATTCAAATAACTGATGGTAAATAAAATCACAGGTGATACTTGTTGGCTCTACAAAAACTTATGAAAGGTATTTGTACTTCACATGAGTAGTTCCTGTTTTGTGCTTTTACACTGAAACATCTCAAAGACATACTAATTATTCCACACTTGTTTGTTGTATTTTGTTAATTTAAAAAAAAAAAAATGTTTCATACCCTTCATGTGGATTGAAAACCGTATATTTTATTGTATGTGACAATTTTCCTCCCACTTTTTTTAGATTAATTTTTTGGGCTTTTTTATGGGAATGACATTCTGTTAAGGAGCCACAGCTTGGGTTCGAACCCAGGCCTCCGTACATCAGGCAAGCACACGAACCCATAAGCCACCAGCGCCCCATCCTCCCACTTTATTTACTAAATTTACTTCCAAAAACTTCTGTCAAATGTGATTTTCTTACAGATTATGATCCACTGCAACAGATTAGATTTTTCAAGTATATATACACAGTACATATATATAATATATAATATATATAATATAATGTATAATAATATAGATCAACTTAAAACTTAAGTGCACCAAACAAATAAATGAAACAATAAGATGAATCCAAAATCAACAACAATTTTAGTAAAAAAAACACTGATAGGGACAATTTTTCTTAATAATACGTTCTCTCACTGAGATTTTCCAAGATTGTTTAATATCTACCACTATTTATTTATGAACATAATCTTGGCATCTTCTGCCACTTGGGTTACCCTTCATTTCTTTAAGCGTTTATTTCATCATCAAACTTCAGAGAAAAATATTAATGTAATGTAGGCCTCATTAAACGTCACATCTCCCTCCGTCCCTCCTCATGTCCTATCACAGCCTGTTATCATTCATGTCCATAAACTATGTTTTTTGTTTCTTTACTTTTTTCACTCAGGATTTTGATTTGAGTTATTTTACACAACTTACATGCACTTCCTTTGTTTCAATTGTGCACCTTCACTTTTTACAATAATTGATGTTCAATTACTTAACGTAGAATTTATTTTGGGTTCTGGGTGTTCTTTTTAATCACTGAAACCATTTATAGTATCTACAGCATGCATGTTCCCCCACACTCACCAGAACATGCCAAACATTTTCATTGGCTCCTTCAAAGCTGCAGAAGCGGATGCTGACTCCCAGAAGCCCCTGTCCGCCCCACATGGTGCTGGGTGTGACGGTGGTCTCCCTCACTGCCAGCGTCTTGCTGCTGTACAACAGCATGGTGATGGGCCTCTCCACGTTTATCTTCAACAACTCTTTGAGAGTGTCATTATCCTTGTTCTAGGAGAGATCAAAGCATTTATATGAGACTTACTAGAGCAGGTCAAATAGCGAGAGCGAGTTTGATTGTTCCCATTAGAGTCAACTTACAAGTCTAGTGTCACAAATGGAAATGATAAAATCAAAGAATGGCTCCAGCCCTGCACGGTGACCGGGGGAGTTCTCTTGCACCTGTAAGGCACAACATCTCAAAGATAAGACAACAAAGCTCTGCAAGCTGTGAAAATGAATGTTGTAGGGAAATCATTTATTTTAAGATGTAGCAAGAAAGACAGTTTATAAATAAAAATAACAAAGCTGTTTAAAATTGTGCTTCACTACAGTTCAGTATCATATTCTGGTCATATAAACAAAAACACCTGCTGCATTATAGAAATATCTAGCCAGCTAGTCATGTGGCAACAAAAAAAATACAATCGAAGGTGTGTTTGTCCGTTGAATGTCTTTAGAAGCCAGATGTAACCTACTGGTTTGAGGATTTTAGAAACAGCTGATCAGCAGGATTTTTACACACAATACACACATCTCTAGAGTTGAAAGAGAAAACAAAAGCACACGTTACAGCAGTGATTTGCAGTATTGTGCAGTGCTATGCCTCCCTGAATGGAAAACATATCTAACTTGGATGTCGACATCAGCACAGAAAGAATTTTAAGCTCAGGAAACAGACTATAATGAGCAGGGATAGGAGAGTAATTGTTTTTTAATTGGCAGTAATATAGTCTGACTAACTACATCTCCTGTGAAGGAATGAGATCCTGGATTAGTATGCTGAATATTAATGCATCCACTGAAAGTTTAGAACTAATCTTAATTCTGAAGTATGCACAATTACAATTTAAATGTTAAAATTGACAAAACAAAATAAGAAGAACAGTTACTAGAAACACCACGGTTTAGCTCAAAAAAATCAGCTGGTTTAAATATAATTAGTAACAGAAATCTTTGCTTCTACAGTATTCTGTCTGGGCTCAAGATGTTCAGAGAGGAAGAATCTTAAACCTGAAGTTCAAGTTTTCTATCACAAGTCTCAAAGAGTAGTCCTCTGAAGACCCCTGACCCTTTGTTTCTCCCTGACAGTCAATGAGCGACACTTCATTCATATGAATGAAGCTATAAGCTATATCCAATATAGCTTATAGCTAAGTTTATAATGACAATAAAATAAATTAAATCGCCCAATGCAGTTAATACACCTGTAATAAATCAACATTGGTGATTATGACAATCTATCTAATCAGGGTTTCTCTAGATTTCAATAACTGGGTTTATTGAATAGTTTTTTTTATAAGGTTCTCAATTGTGAATATTTGCTGGCTCTCTCAATATCTTGTTTTCGTTTAGGCCTACGTTGCCAACTAGTGTTACCTAGAAGTATTTTTTTTAATAAAAAGCATCTTTGCTGGAAAATAAAAATAGGCTATCAGAATATTTTTGAAGATATCCTGGGCCCGCAGAATTCATTTATAATAAAATCAAAATACCCTGTTGGCCCCTGCCTAGAACCGCCCATGTTTCGGAATGAACGTACACACCTATCTTCTCCTAGTCATGCGCTCAGTAACCACACCGGTTATTCTAGCATCGACTACTGAACATGAATCATATTTATGTAAAGTTAAATGAATGTTAACGGCTTTAAATGAACTGACAAAAAAGCCATAACGCGAAATAATTGTCTAAAGTTTGCGTATAACAGGCTCACATGTCAATGATAACACATGCACACCTCGGTAACTAACTAAGATAACTTACTGACAGATAGCTTTGGTTAACTACGCAGCTTTAAAATGAGCGAGTTTGCCACTCTATGACACTATATTCATACCTTAGACCTCCATAACTAAAAGGTTAGCTCTTATCTCTGCAGCCGCACAGCCGGAACACATTGTGCAGTAAAGCTGCTCTTACTCTTAAGACGTGGTACCCCTCCGTTCCTCCACCTGGTATCTCGACGCTCTGAGACCCTCCCATGTTTCTCTTTGTTGTCTTTTTATTTATCCAGGTGGCTAGCTGCGTTAGCAGGACACCGTTCTCCTCCGGGTCATGCCCGTTCGCAGTGCGCTGTTTCTCCCGTGGTTCCTGGTTTCCACCACTTCCGCTGTGGTGCATCTCTGCGAGAGGATGACAGCATCACGGACACGGCAAGGTAGTTCAAACTTCAATATGCTATTTTACCATATCGTACTTTTACAGACGTTTAGTTTGCTTAGTTCTTGTTTTTTGCTGTTTGTCAAAGCACTTTGTAAACCTGTGTTTTTAAAAGGTGCTGTATAAATAAAGTCATTATTATTATTATTATGTAATTCACCAAATCATACTACTGTGCTGTGACGAAACTCTTCAGAAAAAATGATTCTTTCTCCATTTCATTAAAAGAGAGACTGCGTTACATTGAAATATCTTAACATGCAAAACCATTCAGAGTTGTCTGTCTTCACTAGTGAAATAACAAGAGATTTAAAGCTGAGTAATAGCATGCTTTACTCTGTTAAGTGAATAAATAGTAGGCCAAATCCATCATGAATCAACACTATTGGTTTATGGGAAGGTGCAGCCTGTCATGGACTGTTGTTTTGTTAGTTCAGTTCTTTTTTGTTTCATGTTTTCATCAGGGAAAAAGCTGATTTTTGCATTCAGCCAAGTTTTCAATGAGAATTATTTGGTCTGAATAAAGCTTACCCTTTTAAAGAAAATACCATCTCAGTAGAAAATGTGTGTGGCTCTAACTTCTTTTATAAAGAAACCACATTGAAATGTACCTTTTCTCCAATCAAATAACTTTTTTTGTAACCTTGGAGATTATTTTTTTCATATATATATATATTTTTAAATATGACAAGCTTATGTGATATCATGATGCAGGTCTACAGTTTGAAATAAAGCTGAAGGCCTATTAACACAAAATGTAAATGTATTAACACTTCAACAGTCTTAATGTGGTATTCTTCATTAATTTGGTGTTAAGAACATTTTGCTGCTAATATATTTGTTGAAACTCGGTCATTATCTGTGTGCTATACTGCTCACTTTGATTTCCTCAATAGTTCCCAAGCAATGCCATCTGCTGGGGTTTTTTACATTTGTACAACCTCTTAAGGAAAAACATCATGTCACACACACACACACACACACACACATACATAGAAAATATACCCTACCTATACTTTCCATAAGTTGAGTAGCCTCTTACTGTAGCTTTTACCTTCCTGCCATCATCTATAAATATCAACATAGCTCAACAATATCAGCGATAACCTCAGTTTTATTGAGTTCTTTTTTAATTTCAGGTCCCAGATGCTGCTGATTTGATCCTGTAATCATTTCCGAGCTAAAACAGCAGCTAGAGAATATGTGAGAGAATAAAATGTCTCTGTGATCACACTGATCAAAAGTTATGTTATCGGTGCCATAAAGAACATGGGCTCATGTATTAGATTAATGTATATGTATGTGAATATCTCTGTAGTGCAGCAGCTCTTATCAAATAATTCAAAATAAACTTGCTCGGCATTTTGATTGTCTCATCAATCATCAGTTATCTGTCTGTTTGTGTGTCCACTATACTCACCTTGATTTGGTCTCTGCAGGCTGCTCTTCATGATACTTAAAGCTTAAAACACATCATTCAAAGGAGGAGATCAAGCCCTGGTGAGATACATTTTGACAAGGGGATTATACTCTTATCATTGTTGTATGTACACAAAATGTGATCTATTTATACATTTTTTAGGAATAATGATTGTTTGAATTGAAATGTGACACCTTGTCTTCTGATTTGAATTATGAAAAGTGACTTTGAATGGAACCTTTATGAACTAGACAGTAAAATATAAGAAATGTTAGCCATCTGATTAAATCAAATTGACATGACTTTTCTAAATGTCATAGTTCTAAAGATAATACAGAAATGTAACCTGATGACTTTAAGTGCAATACAACGAAGGGATCAGACTAAAGGGAGATATAAAAGGGTTGGGGCGTTCCTTCTTCAAAACTACGTCAAAATTAATGAAAACCAGATGCTCAGTGACAGGAATGAGGGAGTAGGGATTAAAACGCTGCAAAGACTCTAACCTGGACCACCTGCTATGTACATGGACATACAATATAACCGCTACGCTTTCCAAGTATAGATTTTTTAACACTGACACAAATCTGGCTGTTTGAAGAACTGTACAGTGGATCATAACATGAAACGTTCATTGCATGTTATTTTAAGGCTGACTGAGAAGCAAAGGAAAACAATAGCTCCCATATCTGTATTCATTATTTTACTTCTCAAGTTTAATTTAAGAGGATACAAGATAAAGATAGAAGTCAATCTATTCTTCTTCAAACTCATTTTCATTAAAGATAATTAAATCAACATATAGACATCACTTGTCGTGGTAAGCTGATTTGTAATTTGATTGAAGGAGAATATTAATAGTCACAAATATTGATGATTGATTGATTATGTCAGTTTTTAAGCAAATTAAATGCAATAAGAGTATGCTACGTATGATGATCTGCTGATTTTATTTGTCATTAATTACTTTCAGTCACATCATTTTAGCGTTGATTTTAAAACAAAAACACACTGAAGGCATCGTTTTGTGTCTTTTTCCTGTTTTATTTAATGAATTACATATCGAATAATAAGATTTGATAATAAACTCTTACAGAATATTGATACCATACAAATGTAAAGATGCAATCCATCATAGTTCCTTACTGTAACAGATTTTCTTACCCATTGTTCTCTACCAGGGAGAAACAAACTCAATATGGTGACACTTGCTCCTTTCAGAAGCAGATAAATAAACTCTGTGTCTCAGCAGAAGCTTGCTGACGCCTTCAAACTCTGCGATCACTGGTGTGTATAGATCTCTCAGATTTATATATCTGTACAGTCCTGCAAAGAATTTACAACTAAAGCTTCAAACACAACGCTTTTGTTCAGACATGGCCACCACTATGAGGAGGAAAATAACTTACATTTCTGATTGTGTGTCTCTTTAACATTTTACATTTTTACACTGAAAGCAAAGCAGCTACCATATCAAGCTCAGATGTAAGGGTTAAATGGTTAGCGTCATAACTCTGTGAGGTGTTATTATTCCCAGATGAAACAGTTGCTCCGTGCTGACATGATGTGCCCTGTTGTGCTGGAAGGCAGAGATAAAATGCTAAGTGATTTATAATAGCCTAAGTCAAGAGGACAAAAACACCAGTATAAGCAGTTCTTACATCATTAGTGTTGTTATTATTTATCAATTTGATTCCAGTAGCATTAGATACATGTTCCTGTCCTGACCCATAGTCCTCATTCAGGGAGGGAAAAATGGCCGTTTCAAGACTGTACTTGAAAACACAAGAGCTCTGGATTACTGTCATGCCATACTGGAGGTTGTTCTGTTCATTTAGCATGCATGATAGCAATCACCACTCAGAGGCTTGCTTAGCTGCAGTGTAATTGCTCCTGGGCTCCTGCTTTTTTTTTTTTTCCTTTGGAAAACGTCCAACAGAGACATTTACTATAGCAGCCTTTCAACTTTAACAAGCGCCACATTAGCTTTACACTCCCCAGCCAAGGGGACAGGCATGTTACAGTCCCTGCACTATTAATCTCCTGCTTAAAATGTACTTTCTGCCAGGATTAATCAAGCCATGGACACACAGTCAATAAGAAGGGGCTATTTAGATAAGTGGAACACATTATAATTACTTTAGGAGTCAGAGACCTTAAGGTGCTACGATTGATTCTGCTATCACTATTTTTTAATGTCCAGCATGACTGCTATTTGGCTTGAATTTAAGAACAAGATGTTGAGGCACATTATCTTCTTTAAAAGCACACTAAAAGGTCAATATTTACCTTCAGAACTAAAGTTGCAAAAAGTCATTTTGACAGTGGTTGTAAATTAACGGTAATGTAAATCAGTTAGAAAAGGTTGGAAAAATAAATTGTTTTCTTCATGCTAAATTGTGTCCAAAGCTGCATGTCTGTTTTAATGGTGTGTGGGGAAAAAAGGGGGAAGGGTTGGCAAGCAGCCCACAGTCAATATCATCATCCTCATCATCATCATCATTTCATTAGGCTTGCCTTGCACAATGGGAACGTCAGTATCTATCAGGAAGCTAATGTGGCAGTGATTCCCAGGGGCAGCGGATATATTTGGCACATCAGTGAAACCACTGACAAGATTCATGGACGTTCAAGAGAGAGGAGTAACACAGAGGGAAATGTCAAATGTACTGTGGGTGAGAGGAAACTTTGACTTCAAAATATTCACTAACAACAAAAAACACACAAGTCGGTCATGGAGAAAAGAACAAAAAAAGCAGGGAAGGCAAAGTAATGAGCTCGACTAATTTGATGGTCTTTGTTTCATTTGCAGTATTCCAAAGAGGCTGAGTGTGTGTGTGTGTGTGTGTGTGTGTGTGTGTGTGTGTGTGTGTGTGTGTGTGTGTGTGTGTGTGTGTGTGCCAGGCGTGAAATGGAGGGTGAAGAGACCGGCGCAGAGACAGACATTTCACAGTCTAGTGTTCAGAGCCACCCCACCTACACCCACACCACCCACCCTCCCCCCACTCATGAGCCTGTACTGCAAAGCCATAGCCACTCCAGCTCCAAAATATATTACTGCACTGATCTCCTCCTTTTTAAGAGTAGAAGTACAATTTTTAGAAAAGATGGATAAATAACAGTTGGACGTTTAGAAAATATTAATGTAAATATAGTTATAAAATGAAACCTTTTCTTACCTTTAAACTTCATTTTCTATTTTCTATATTTTTAATCAGCTTGTTCCCCTATCTTTTATTCACTGTTAAATACCAAATATAAATAAATTTACTGAACAATTTGGCCTTTACTGAATAGACTGATCAATATTTGTAAATACTGATTGGCTTACTGATTAGATTACTTGCTTTTGAAAGGTCACTCCTTCAGGGAAGGTCTGGATTCATTTACATTCAATCACTGTAAGATTCTCCAATGTCATGTCATGATGCTTCTGCAGAGCAATCATTAGAGCAACAAACAAACCAACAATGTATTTATATCACTTGTCTTTAGGATTTGGGAGGATTTCTGTTATATAATTTGATGAGCAGTTATTCTTTGATTCCTTTGTTCCCTGTAACTTTGCACCGCAGCAGAGACTCCGGCTCTGTAATGATTCCTGCACTGAAGCATGAAACAAAGCAGCAGCTTCTGCCCGGTGGAGGATGGGAGGAGAGAAACAGCCAGTCCCTCAATGGCTGCTGTGTTGAAATAAAAATCAGCCAGGCAGAGCCTCCAAATAGGCCCCTTAGAAAAAAAAATGGTAAGACAGCACAGTCTAACGCGTTTTATGATAAATATCTTAAAAGTGAGAGTGATGAGAGCAGTGAAGGAATTGGCAGGAGAGACTCGTGAAATCTCAGCTGTGAGATGATCAGCCAATAAAAAAGTCCCAGCAGGGTGATTAATCTGACCAATGACTGTGACAGCCAGGTGGATGTAGAGGATGTAGACAGTTTTATATGGATACTATCAGACCTGGTTAATTAATCTACCATACTGTGGATCTTTCTACTGTGATTATTTGATATGTTTGTGTAAAAGTCGGATATCAGAACAGAGGCAGTTCAACTGTAAACTCATCAACACCTTAACGCACCTTTAACAGCTCAAAAACAAACTGAACTTTTTTTTTTGTCATTTTGTTGCTCTGTCTTCCCCAAATTCAGATTTACTACAGAAATAGTTTTTAACTTATGACTTTACACGATTCAAAATGAAACAAGTTGTGTTCAGGTCCTATTAGACCTTAACTTTAAGGACATAGATTTGAAGAGTAGAAGCAAGTTTTCTCAAGTGTGTTTACCATATATATCTTTATTTGAGCATTTGTCCTTTTACACAATAAAAAAAACAAAAAACGGTGCCCACTGATGATCTACAGCTCATGTCTTTATTATGCTGTGGATACTACAGTAAAACTCTGCAAACAATGGCATAAAGTTAAAGTGCCTACATTTAATTTAAAAGGGATTTTTCATCCCACTAATTCAGGAATGTACAATTGTTCAATAAATAAACCAATCTCAATACAGTAGCAAACACTGCATTCTCAATGATAAATAAAGCTTCACAGATTGTTTTTCTAACATAAGAGTGTGCCTATAGAGCATGTTAAGACAGAACAGAACTTTGCATATTATAGTTAAACTTCACTTAACACTTATAGACAATCATATGTCCATAGAATAAAAGCTGCCCCAGCATTGTGCTCTTCATCAATAACAATGCACTTAGCAATAGGAGCTGCCTCCTCCTTCTGTCATGACAACATTCAGTCAGTGAATCACAAGGACATTGCACACGTACACAACATAGATTGCACACAAGTTAAGGGCCATAAGTTACATTTTCTAACATAAGTGTCTGTAAGGGAGAATAAAGGCTGTGAGTGTGTTCATAGATGCAACCCTTCTTTGGTTCACAACACACTAAAAGACTACAATGTAAATTCAAACATTATGATATAACACAGCTTCCCAAGAGGAAAATAAAGGATACACTACAGATGGACAGCAGGTAACCTATACACAATTATTATCTCTGGGTGGGTATAAATAAAGTGATTCATCTAGTACATACTTATACTGTGTTATCCATTTACACATAGGATTTTCTCACCGTAAAACTAGGACACATTTGGCACAAAGGCAATGTAACAATACTATACACAATCTACACAAAAATCTCTAAAAACACAGCTGTCAGGTATAGTCGTGAGTTTTGTTCTACCTATGGAATATCAATTAATAATTACATAGACGACATGAAGCACCAACAGTCAGTACATCATATACATATTTGACATTAATACTGTTTCTTTCAATGCTATAAGGTTTCCTACATTGTGCTCTGTGACTGTGAAAAAATATCTTGATTTCATTCTGTTTCTAGAACTGATTTTTTAATAAATAACAACAGTTAAATTACATTTTTATCAACAGAATCTTTCAGATATTCTTGCTACATCATATTCCCACGAAAGGTAACTTCTTTATTTTGCACTTAATAGACATCATATCGGTTTTTTGTCTTAATATATGATTTAGCAAGAATACCAGTGTGCTTTTGTGATTCTCTTCCAGTTTTGACTTGTGTCCTTTTAACTCAGATAACCATGTGTGCACATTTCTTTAATATTATGTCATTGCTGCTAAAGACAGAAGACACAAATAAAGAGACACACAAGGCATTTTTTGTTATTGTTGTTGTGCATTGCCAAATAAGACCTGTAAGCAAAAATGTCAACGTCTTTATGAAACACAAGAGACATGAAGCCAAGGTCATGGCTTAGTCGAGGGAGAAGGGTTCAGGTGTGCTCTTACAAGTCATTCCCCAGTCGTTCCAGCTCTTCGATCAGGAAGTCAATGTCTGACCTGGTAGCGGCGGTGTTGGAGATGACCATGCGGAAGAAGTTCACCTTGTCTCCTTGAGGCTGGTAACCCACCATCGTCGTCCCTGACTCCATCATCATCGCCTTGATCTTTGGTGCTACCTGTCATGGAAACCATTCAATGGTAGCATCAAAACACAAGTT